>NW_026000093.1:5465965-5467671 GCF_001458135.2 Marmota marmota marmota | reverse complement strand
CGGTCAGTCGAAAACAGGGATGGTGACGTCAGCTTTCCAACATGGTGGCTGCTGGCCTCCTCTGTGGTCTGACCGGTGTGGAGAACCGAGATGGACCGCTTCCTTCCCCCGTCTCGAACCCAGAATTCAGCCCTGAGTACGGTGCTTGCACGGCTGGCAGAAACTGCAGCGCTGTATCCCTGCGTCGCTATCTCCTCCTCTAAATTTTTTTTAAAGAGACCTTTTAATATCCATCTTCTGATGTATACTCCAGTCTGACAGGCGCTCAGAAGAGAGCATAAAACCTAACTTTACATTTGACATGGAGGGATGTTGCTGAATAAATCTGAAGGAGACCCCTAGAGATACGGTCATTGCCAGCTAAAGGTACCCACGAGCATTTCCTGCCCTCCATTTCTAGGGAAGTTGACACTTGTTACTGATTTATTCACATTTGCATTTCTTCATTGTCTGTTCCTTTTATTTCACCTTCATGTGTTTTCACTGTGATGGGCCATGGACATGAACTCATAAGGAATCTACAGAGAAAGAGGGACTCAAGGCATAGCAGGAGAGGGAAGGGCAGTCTTGGTCCTTTTAGGCTGTTGCCCACATCCATTTGGCCGCCTGGTGTCTATTTGAAACTCCACAAGGGAAGATGGTAGACTGCATATTTGACCCTGAACAGCATTTCTTCTTCCAGGCATGCTGAGGGCCATCAAGGTTTCTATGGGAGAGATGAATTTCTGGGATATGAGAGTTGTTAAAAGCAAAACATTTATCTGTTGGAAGCCATGAATGAATTATGGGTTTGCTTGAGCCATCTTAAGGCGGGGAGATTGCTTTTCTGGGTGAAATTCCCCAGTTCAAGAAAGCCCAGATTATGCCGGTGGCCTGCCTTTGCTCACAGCCCTAAATTCAAACGCAGCTGCCCAGAGGTGGAGATGGGTGTGACAAGCAGAGCCCCAAACAACTTCTTTTCCCCATTTTCACACTGTTTTCCTGAAGAAGCTCCTCACTGGATCCCTTTAATGTGTTTCACTATAAATGAAGCCTTCACAGGCTTTTCCCTTTGTTAGGATCAGATCCACCAGGTCTCTTCCACTCGTCAATGCCCCTGATTTGAACACATAATCCTTGACTGCTGCGTTTATTTTGTAATATTACTTTTCTAACCTTTATTTCCAGCCATCCCACACCTCCAATAGTTACCTAATCCCTCCCCACGCAGGCTGTGGCCGAGATTTATCTACAAAAATTTCCATGTTAGGCTGGATTGTTCATTTTACTGTGACACTAGAATTCAGTGATAAAATGCAGAGCTTTCTCAGCAAAAAGTCAAGACATTCGAGTCTTGACTGTCACTAACAAGTTTAACACAACTTGCCTCTCTCAGGTTTAGGTGAGCATCTTTCATCTTTTGCTTTACTTTTTTTTTTTTTTAAGTAGTCCCACCCCAATGCCTTTGCTAATGATGCACACTTAGTAGATGCTCAGCAAATTTTCTAACATGAAATATACAAATAGCCTCATTTGTAAAGGACAAAGATTAGATTTATTCGGAGGTATTTTCAGGTTCTAATGTTTTTAACCTGAAGCATTTTGACAGTTATTTTACTTCATTCGTTAGATATTTAATAAACCCACCAAAATTGTTTCTTTCTTTCTTTCTTTCTTTCTTTCTTTCTTTCTTTTTTTTTTTTTGAGAGAGAGAGGTTGGGGGGAGA
>NW_026000093.1:5349853-5461625 GCF_001458135.2 Marmota marmota marmota | reverse complement strand
CCTTTTTTTTTTTTTTTGTAGATGGACACAACCCAATGCCTTTATTTTAACCTGGTGTTGAGAATCGAACCTGGGTCCCGCCCGTGCTAGGCGAGCGCTCTACTGCTGAGCCACAATCCCAGCCCCTGTTTCTTTTGTCTTAAGCAATAAAATTAAATGTCATGATCAGGCAGGAGAGCTCAAAAGCACTGACTCTGGAGTAGACCTGCCTTTAAATCATGACTTCACCTTTACCAGTTGTATGACTTAGAGAAAGAGCTGAGATGGTCCTTATTATTTAGTGTCACTATGTAGAGTAAATAATAACAATAGCAGTAATAATAAAAATAATAGATAATGGTATAGAGCCTTACTGTGGGCAGTAACCTGCCACATACTATATAGGTGATCAGGAATTTGGTCCTCACAGTTATCTGTCAAGGCAGGGCTATTTTAACCCATTTCACAGATGGAGTCATTGAGGCACTGAGAATTTAAACAACATGCCCAAAGTTGCACAGATGGTGATGGTGAATGGAGGATTCAAATGCAGCAAAATTTAAATAAGATGATGCACATAGGTGATAAGTATAAGAAGTTGTGGCGCGTTCCTATGTGGAATGCAAATAGGCCAGTGAGGAAGGCACAGTACCTTCTCTTAAAGGTTTTACTAACAGGGAAGATAAACATCTGGACTTGAAGGATGTATTGAAGAAACAGTCCAAGTGATGTTGAGGCACACCAGAGAGTAATTTGGGCTGGTGAGGGGGGTGGGAGGAAACTTGTCAGGAGACAGCCTCTCAGCTGGGCCTTGGAGGCTGTCAACAGGCAGGCACGAGGGATCTCAGAAGGAGGGATGGTCAGGAGGTAGGAAGAAGGAGCACCCCGTGAGCACAGAGTGAGATTACCTTGGTAGATTTTGGGAAGTGAAGCAATAGGAGACCCTGTTGGAAAGATCACCTGAGACAGGATTGTGGGGACCCCTGAATGTCAACCTAAGGAGTTGGAGTGCATCCTGCAGGTAATGAGGATTTTAGTACCAGTCTGAATGGCATCTTGGGTCCTTCCATGGAACATCCTGCCTTTGGCGAGGTTGGATTCACTGTAGCACTTGGCTCAGAATTGGAGCTAAACCGATGGGTGCAGTGTAGAAAATGGCTGCCAGACGCACAGGCAGACTCAGGACTAGGGAACTGGGGAACATCTGCTCCTTCTCGCAGTGCTCCAGCCGGCTCCCCCCAGCTCCGCGGCTTTAATACCAGCATCATTTGGTAGTGTTTGCCACCTGCTGACAAATCTCAAAGTCAGGTTGCAGTTCTCTCCCCCTCCCCTTCCCCGTTGCTACTCCACAGGCCACTTGGCTTTGTAGAATCATTTTCAAAAATGTTTATAATGTCTTACTACTGCCTATTCCATCTGCTCCTCACTCATGGTGGCCTGGCTCCTTCACAAGGCCTGGAAGTCAGGCTCGTGGTGCCAGGAAAGGTTAAAAATGTGGCTGTGCTCTCTCTTGTGTGGTCGTTTGCTGTCTTTTTTATCCACCCAGTCACAGAGGACTCCGTGCAACCTTTCCTCCGAGTGGAGCCAAGTCTACTGCTAATGCTCAAATAAAGAAAAAGAAATCCCATGGACCATCTTTCCATTAATGTTATTGTGCCAACGTGACAGTGCACACACACGCACAGGCCCGTGTTTTGCTAAAACTGAGAAGCCATCTAGGTGCATACTTTATTTTTCCTTAATAAATGCTCATGTAAAATTCATGATGAATAAAATTATTTGCACTTGAGAGAGAGAGGAATTCTTTGAAAACATGGAGCATCAATGTTGTGTGAGTAAAATGGCAAGGGTTTGCAGGTCAGATTTGAGTTCTATAGAAACGTTTGACAGGAACACATTTTATCGTTAGAGTTTAACAGCTGTCAACAAATACAAATGAATTTTTTTTTAAATAGGAATATCAAATTGATGTTTTATAAAAACTAATAATTTTATCCTCCTGTGAAAATATATTCTTCTTTTGAAGAATGGAAGGTTATGTGGGATTGTCTGCAGAAGCACATATTATTTTTTGCCTTAATTTAGATAATACAAATTTCTAAAAGTTGGTTTCAATTACCACCCTTGCCTCATGTATTTAATAAGATGTTATTGGAATGTCTTCATCTTTGCGTCTGCTGTCCATGGCGGCTACATCTTGTTTGCTACTACAAGTGCACAAATTTAAGGAAAATGGCCAAGGTCTCATTCAATGAGCGCTAAGAGCTGTCTTTTGTCTTATAGTTGTAGCAAGAACTCCGCCTAGTGGACTTTCTGAGAATCACTGCATTGCAGAAAAAGACAAGAGAAACAGAAACGACATGAAATAAAAATACATTATAGTAGTTGATGTCTCTCACCACTGGTGTAGAAACATTTATTTATGCCATTAAGGAAATACTGAAAGAACTTTAAAAATACATAAAGCAAATATCAGTAATCACAGCAACTTAAATTGGAACAATTCTAAATAGAATTATTTAGATGAATAAGTGAATATGTTAGTATTGTTGTAGGTTTTCTCTTGATGTTTGTAAAATTGGTAAAAATTTATTTTTTACAGTTATAGGTCAAGTTATAGAGCAATGTCAATTTTTTAAAAAAGTACATAAATAATGACCATTAATTCTTTTTTAAATTTTTTTTTAGGTGTCAATGGATCTTTATTTTTATTTATCTGTATGTGGTGCTGAGAATGGAACCCAGTGCCTCACACGTGGTAGGCAAGCGCTCTACCACTGAGCCACAATCCCAGCCCCATTAATTCTTTTTTAAAAAAATATTATTATTATTATTATTATTATTATTATTATTTCAGTGTTGGGGATCAAGCTCAGAGCCTCACATTCTAGACAAGTCCTCTACTAACTGAGCTACACCCGTAACCCCTGTGAATCCCTATTTGGTCAAAAACCTACACACTTCCGACACTTCCTTGTTGATGGAAATAAATAGTAAAAATTCTTTTTAAAAGTTATGTCAAATTACAGATTTTTAACACAGGGTCAACAAATTAAAGTTTGTAACTAAGAGAATATTGTATATGCGATAAATTCTAGTTTATTAATAAATTCTGTTTATTTTGAAAGCAGCAAATTTAGTAGCAGAAGATAAGTAATTATAGTTGTCAGAATAATACAGATCCTGTTCTTTCTTACTTTGCTGGTTGGATCCTGGTTGTCTTCTTCCCCAGAACTCTCTACTGGATATTTTCTTCAAAATCCCATTTACTAAATATACATGTGAAATAAAATTCCAAACAAGATCATGGGTCCTTTGGCTCCACAATTTACTTCTGTATTTTTTTACAACATCCCAGCCGTAACTCCCTTCCCCCTTCAGTATCTGATTCTCCAGTAGCAAAACACTTAGTTTTTGACATTATTACAAGGTAGACATCCACTGACTTTGTCTAGTCATCTACTCTGTGTTACAAGTAATAAAAGGAGACTTAAAAGAAGAGCCACGTCCCTCCAGCTCCCTAAAATTAAAGAGGCCTTTCGGCCGGGGGGTATGTGCTTCCTTGTTTCTGTTCTTACAAACAGATTAATTATAGTACATGACATTACCCCACCGGTTTGCAATAAGAGAAGTTGTAAGCCTCATTCTTGCCTCAAATTATTTCTTATTTCGTAGTTCAACAGTGAAAATGGTTTTCTGAAATAAAGCTTTGGGTGATAAATGTATCTCTATCCTGCAATTCCATGAACACAATTTTCATATATTTCCTTACTGACTACAACTCCTCTTTAATGATGATCCATCCTTCCGTACATGTAACATATTGGATGTGCATATAGTTTATTAGGCATTACAGCTTTGAAACCTGTTGGCTTATTATCATGTTCAAAGAATATACTCTCTTTTTTTCCAGTATCCAAACAAATTGACGATTTAATTGGTACAGATGGAATGCTAAATGTAAACTAAACAAACATAGCACCGTCATAGGGTGGTCTTTACATATCCATCATGATTAATTCCGATGGCTATGTTTTAAATACAAAACTATTCAGAGCAACTGTTCTATATGACTTATTTCTTCACTAGCATGATATGACCCTGAGCACTATGCACGGCCAGCAATCCCAACAGGACAAAAGGCTCATGCATGATAGGTAACTACCACAGGAAGTCGTGGATTCATTTGGCAGAGTCATTCATTGGTTTAGTTTCTTTATAACCCACTTTACTCTTAATATATTACCCAGTGTCCTCTGTAAGTATCAAATGTATTCTGGCCTTAGGATATTTCCCTGTCCCAAATTTTCTCCATCTCCATGGTGTTCAAACAGAAGTGGTGAAGCCTCAATAAAATATGATTGTCTGGGGCCTACCCCTGTGGGTTCTGGGTCAGTGGCTCTGGTGAGGCCTGAGAATATGCTTTTCTAACAAGTGCCTGAGAATTGCTGGTTCTCCTGGATTGTGATTGCTACCAGAATCTCGCCAAGACAGATTGCACAATGTCCACATGCGTCTCATTTTCTTCACTTTGTCAGCCTCCCGAGTCACTGGGATTATAGGCTGTGCCACTACACCTGGCTTCAGACTTCTTTTAATTAATATAAAGATACACTAATTAACTGGACTTACAGCACTCTAAGATTTATTTTTAGGAATTCAAACCAGGAAGAAAAATAGGTCTAGGAGATGAAGGTGAGAGTGTTCATGGATTTTTTTTTTTTTTTAGACTTAAAGCTACAGTCCCTCTTTCCTTCCCTGTTTGCCTCCTTTCTACCTATTCTTGTTTCTTCTATCTTATCTCAATGTGGCATTAGGGAATATCTAGGTGCAAAAGTTCTGTAATTAGTTATGCCTGGTATTCGTATCTGGGCACTCTATGCAGCTTTGGCAATTGTTATGTACTTGGAAATTGGAGAGTGAATGAGAGACCCAGGGAGAGGGAATGGGTTGTTTGTCCTCTATGGCTGAGGATGGACAACCAGGACAGCTGTCATAAAGGAGTTGCAGAGGCCTGAAGGCTCAATCAGAGGGAGGATGGTTTGTCCTAGAAACCAAGTAGCGTGAGGTGGTACAACTCTCTAAGAAGGGGCTGATGGACTGTGTGGCCGAGACAAGAAATAAGATTGAGACTGGAAAAGATTCTCTGACTCTTTAGATTAGTTCATTGAACATGCATGTGAGTGTACTGTTCAGCAGAGCTGGGGGAAGATGGAGAAAAGGCTTGAGTTGAGGGGAGAAGGAGAGGAAAAAAGAGGAAACACTGTTCTTTGAAAGTTTGGATAAGAAGGGAAGGGGATGATTTAGGCAGTAAACTGAAGAAAAATCTTTGCAAAGACTAGTGATGTAATTAAGCATATTCATGGGCTGAGAAGGGCTGGACAAGAAAAAGAGTAAAAGTGCAGGAGAGAAAGGGCCATGAGGTTCTGGAGGCCGTGGGGCAGGGGAGGAAGTGAGGGGCAGAGATGGGGTCTGATCAAACTTGAAGTGGGTTTGGCCACTGGTAAAGCATACAGTGAAAGAAGTGTGGGGTCTCTACCTCCGGGTCCCTCTATTTTGTTAACAAAATTACAGGCAATTTAATCTTCAGAGAGTGAAGAAAGAAGGCACCACTCTGGCATCTTGAGGAAACTAGTCAAGGTTTGGAATATTTACATCAGGAAACAAACCAAGGATAAGAAAAATGGTGGACTGATGGTGATGGTCATCCAGTTGAATCGAAGACCACACATTTTATTTTTTTAACTTTAAAAATTTTTTTAAAATTTGTTTAAAATTGTTCTTTTTAGTTTTACATGACAGTAGAATATATTTTGACTTATTATACATATATGGAATATAACTGTATTTTGGGGAACCACACATTATAATGGTGTCGTTCCGTGTGACTTTCTGAATTTCTTCACTAGCATTGGGGAGGAATAGAAAAAAGAAAGGTATGAAGGAATTACAGATGTTTGTGAGTGAGTATTCTGCCAGACAATATGTGGTTCACAAAAGACAGCAAAGGAAGAGAGAGGTGTGCTTGGATAGCTCAACAATTAGTACACAAAATGGAAATCTACTAATCTTCAAGTTATATTATTTTATTATTGAATTGGATAGTTGTTCACTTTCTTTCCTTCCATTTCTTGGGTGTGGTGTTTTATGGTGTAGTTACTTTGTGAACCAAATTAAATCATGCATATGGAGTATGTGAAAAACAGAACAACACATTTACATAATAAAATAAACAAGAACACATTATAGTTACCTAGTATTTAATAGTGCTCAGATTATTAAAATGTTCTCATATTTTTCTAAGTTTGGGGCTCTAATGTACAGTACTAGGAGTATAGTTAATAACATTGCATTGTGTTCTAGAAATTGCTGCCCCCCCCTTCTTGTAACTATGTGTGGTGATAGATATGTTAGTGAACTTGATTATAGAACTCATTTCACAATGTATATCAATCACTGCATTATACACCTTGAACATATGCAAATTTTTGACAATTATACTTCAGTAAAGCTGGGAAAAACAGTTTTATTCCTTTTACAACCAAGAATGAATGAATGTGTTCTAGCTGAAAAATATTCAAATGATAGAAAAAGCAAAAGATGTAAGATTCTTGCCAGTGTCATTCTAACTCCATTGGGAAGCACAGCTCAGAGTGTGTGTGCAAGTGGCTATTTCACTAGTCATTAGACGTGAGGTTGCAGGTCAGGGAGTGAGAAGTCCAGGGCTTGGACTCAGCTTGTTCTAGAACCAGCTCTGCACATCAGCTTTGTGACCTGGGTCAGGCTCCTCAAGGGCCAGTTCTTTGCATTCCTCATCTCTAAAATGATTTAAGGGTTACTTTTAATTATATTCTATTTTCAAATTTGGGACTGGAAAGAGATGAATAAACAATTTTTTTAAAAAAATGTATTGAATCAAGAATATTTCCAACCTAAGGAAAGTATATCCTCCCTAAGCTTTAGTTTCTTTTCACAAGATTGGTGTAACTACCTATCAAGATCAAAGGAGAGGATAAAATTTAGAGTTGTAGCCATGTCAGGATTTTTGTTTTTCTTATACTTGGGAAAACAATATTCTTGTGAAGTGCCAATCTCATTTTCTCAGTTTCATTTGTTTAGTTGTAATCTTCAAAAGAGTGAGAAAGATGCTACTTAAACATGGCAAATAAATAAATAAACAACATATGACAGCACGATTGCATTTTGATTTCAAAGAGGATAGTGTCTCCCAGATAAGGCCCATTCCCTGCTCCACTGCGGCCCCCAAGAATATTTTTAGATTGTGTTTGGGTAGAGATGACCATTTTTTAAATTGTGAAATCAGTCTTTTTCTCTTGCCAGGGATAATAATAGCAACATCACTGAGCAGAGAAGTAACCTTTTAGAGACTTAGCTGCAACTCTCTCCCAGCTCATTCCTGTTCAGAAGAATTGTCTTCTGTAGTTGCCACCATGGAAATCAAACAAAAAGACTAAAATGACCCAATGTCATCAAAAGGGGTCCCCTGACAGTGAGCCCACTCTGAAGCCCCTCTCTGGTACTTAGGAGGTTGGATCTGAAAGCAGCAAAGGACCTGTCCCCATGACTCCCAGGATGCCAAGGAGTCTGCATGTACACTGAGGAGAACCAGGGGTGGAGTGTTTTAAACATAAAATGTTTAGTTCATATTTTTTTCTGAATCAGAATTTTAGGTTTGGGCCATTTATTTCATTCACTGTTTTTTTTTTTTCCTCTTGGTGGGTGGGAGGGTATTGGGGATTGAATTCAGGGGCACTCAACCACTGAGCCATATCCCCATTTTGTATTTTATTTAGAGATAGGGTCTCACTGAGTTGCTTAGCACCTCTCTTGCTGAGGCTGGTTTTGAACTTGCAATCCTCCTACCTCAGCCTCCCAAGCCACTGGGATTACAGGCATGTGCCACCTCGCCCGGCTTCATTCACTGGTCTTGAGGAAGTCACTCAGCCTGTTTGTGCTGCTGGCTCTGCTTATTCCATTTGAATGAGGCTGGTGCCTGCAGAAATAGCAACTAAAACATGTAATTTTCTCAAAGCTACAGACTTTTGACTTGTGCCTGGTCTGTGAGTATTCTTCAAGCCCTGACTGCTTATGGATTTTGCATCACGAGTTGCCTGACCGTGAGATGCATCTGAGATGCCACAGGGATGAGGGAAAGAGAAAGAAGGGGATGAACTCAAACTTGACTTTGGCTTTGTTGCTTCCAGATGATATGATGGGCCATTTCTTTTCTGGAAGAACCATCAGAGACTGTCGTGAGAGGAGGTAGTTTTTGAGCCCCTTTGGGAATTAGAACTTGGCTCTAAAGAAAAATAAATACTTAATACAAAACAGGGCAGAATTTTGGATTTAGGGAGCCCTGCAGACAATCTTGCATAGCAAGTTTCAATATTTCTGAGACCCTTTCAGTTACAGATACTTCAAGAGACATTTTCTCTTTGACCCTCAATTCAGTTCATTAAGGAGATTGCGCATGTATTTTGGCTTTTCTTCTCAGGTACAGAAAGCTCAAGGTCAGCTGGTCAGAGACAGGTCCAGGCCTGCAGTCTACCCAGTAGTTTATGCAGCTTTATCAACATACTCAACTGGAGTCTCAGAGGGACATAGCTATATCCAAAGTCACATACATTTCCCATTTCTATTTTTATATTTGTATACTATATGGGATAATCCAAAATCTTAGGAAAACAAAACATGCATTTTAGATTCTACGTGCTTTTGCAAGGACAGTTGTCAACTACTTCAATTTTTTTTTTCTTTTTCTTTTTGTTCTAGGGATTAAACCCAAGGGTGCTTACCAACTGAGCCACATCCTCAGCCCTTTTTATTTTTGATTTTGAGATAGTCTTGCTAAGTTGCTTTGGGCCTCCCTAAATTGCTGAGGGGCCATTATTTTCAGGAAGATTATTTTCTTCCCGAAAAATAATGGCCCATCACATCTTCTGGCTTTCAATTGCATTCCTTCTGCCTTAACCTCCAGAGCCTCAGGGATTACAGGCATGAGCCACCCTACCCGGCTCAATTTTTAAACACCTAACAGAATTACATTTGTTTATAAAAATAAAAAGTATTCTCTTCCTGAGACTATTTTAATGCTCTTCAAGTAGTGCTATGCGTGTATTCATTTAGTGTTTCTTCTCCAAGTCAGTATAACAATCCTCAAATTGTAATTATTTATATTCCCTGCAATGGTCAGATTATAGAATTTAAAAATTCTATGTAGCATCTTAATGTGATTTTGTTGGAAATAACAGAGAACTCAAATTAATTTAAACATTAAGGATTTTCACTGGATTAGAAATTTGAATTCCAGAGACAGAGAGAGACTCCAGATATGATTCATCCAGGGCCTCTGCGCTGTGTAAGGGCCGGACTCCCCATTCTGTCTCCTGACTCTCCATTCTGCCAACCCCAGCATTGCTCTACCTGTGACTTCCAGGATCTTAGACAGGAAGATCTAAGATCATCCAAAGGAGGGATGCCCCTGAAATTTTTGTAAAAGAACTATATGATCCTTCAAGGCCCTTCTTCAAATCTACTTGGCTGTCATTACATCATAACCCTAATCCTACAACTATCACCAACAAGACCCAGGGATTCACTTAAACTGGATTAGACTAATCTGGGTCCATCTCAGACCTCGGCTAGATTTGGCTTCCTGAATTCACGTGAACTGCATGGGGACTAGTTAGAACAAATCTTAGAAAGAGAGAGAGAGGAATGGACACTGAGGAGATCCACAGAGAATTTTTAAATATGGCACATCTCAATTGACGTTCCATTTCATGGACATTATTAGCATGAGCTCTGATGGATCCTCTCTGACTCTGAAATTCCAATTTTATGAACCTGTTTATTGTCTATGGAACAATCATAACTTAGAATAGTTACCAGATGATGGAGGAACAGTCTTCCAAAGAAAAACAGTCAATCAATGTGATTTTGTTGGAAATAACAGAGAATTCAACTCAAATTAATTTAAACATTAAGGATTTTCACTGATTACAAATTTGAATTCCAGAGACAGAAAGAGACTCCAGATATGATTCAGATATGATCAGACAGACCAGGGTTTGAACCTGTTTTTTCTACTTATAAATAACATAATGTTTAGTAAATTACTTAATCTCAGTGAGTTTCCATTTTCTAATTTGTGAAGTGGGGATAATTATGGAAAATTCAAGACTATCATTGTAAAGCTAAAAGAAAAATATAAGTACAACCAAATATAATTTGATACGCTTTAGCAAAATTCCTAGTAACTGAAATGCCATGGATATGGCACAGCAAAAGAAATCTTCCGTCTTCAAGTCCTTTGAAGTGACTCTGAGACCCATGCAAATTCTTGGTTCATACTATTTTGTTATGTCCTACAAGAAAGTGATTACCTTTAATAAGCTCATATATTTTGCCATATACTATAGGCCACCAGACCAGGTTATCCTCTGTTGCAACAATTCTGCGATGTTTGCATGTAGTCTGATCAAGAGACACCCATTTAACAGTATTTATTGCATACTCAGGGTGTACCAGGCACTTTTTCAGGTGCTAGTTACCACAGTGGCACATCATACATGTGTTCAGAAAAGAGTTTGATGTCCTTTAAACAAGATCCTAAAGGGCAAGAAATTTTGGGTAATGCTTTGTAAATGGCTTGAATTCCTTGAAGTTTTATAGATATTTTAATTCATATCTACAATGAATCTTAACACAGAAATCAACTGGGTCTTATACTGCTATTTATATTATTTACACAGTGACCAGAAATTGGTTCAAAAGAGCTCAATATTAGATATAATTTGTTGAAGGCTCAAAATGGGCCAGGCTTTATGCTTAGCACCTTCAATTCTATCATCATCATCATCATCATCATCATCATCATCATTGCTTTGTAGTACCGAAGATCAAACCCAGAACTTTATGCATGCTAGGTAAGTGCTGTACCACTGAGTGACATCCCAATACCCCCTAGCCCCCTATTTCTGAGGACAGAACTTCCCTTGGGAAGGGAAGGGCTCCAGCAGGTGGCCTAGGCAGTGTTGTTTGCTAGGTTGGGTGAGGGAGGTACTATTAACCAGGTAATGCTTAGCAGAGAGGAGCATGGGAAAGCAGGCTGTGGCTAGGGTGAGCGGATCTGCATCAAACAGGGAACATTGAACACGGGCTAAACCAAAACCATCTGTCCTTTTACCTACTGCCCGTATCCACAAGAGCCCTCTCCTGGTATGCTGTGATTGACGCTTATTTTACCTAAGACATTTCTTCTTGACTTTTCATGTAATTGACTTTTTTTGTAGTGACTTCATTTGTTATTATTAGGCTGTTTTGCATATCATATTTGGCACTGTTAAAAGGGGCCATTTAAAGCCTTCTTTGGAAACCCTGTGGATGAGATTATATTGCAATGCATCCTCTTAAAGCTCTCCCCTCTATTACTTTGCTAAGATAAATGATAAAATTTAAATATGTACGTGGTGTCTGATGGTGTCAAAGCTTGTCAAATGTGCCTGTTGTGGGTGGAACAGGGCAAATATCCATAGCACATCCACTGTCAAGAGCTTGGTCCATTTAATTCTGAGTAGTGTTTGGGTCCAGGCAGAGAGCTGTCTGGCTGGTGGGTGCTGGGCAGCAGATGACCTACAAAATGAATAGGTGATCATGACAAGGGTGCTTCCTTATCAAGTACAGGCAAGTTCCAGCTGCTTCTAGTGATTCTTTATTATTATTATTGTTATTTCTAATTAGTTATACATGACAGTAGGATGCATTTTGACTCATTGTATGCAAATGGAGCACAACTTTTCATTTCTCTGGTTGTACATGATGCGGAGTTACACCATTTGTACAGTCATACATATACATAGGGTAATAATGTCTGTCTCATTCCACCGTCTTCCCCACCCCCATACCCCCTCCCCTCCCCTCACTCCCCTCTGCCCAATCCAAAGGTCCTCCATTCTTCCCTACCAATTTGTAGTCCCACCAGCAATGTATGTCTACCGTTTCCCTCACACCCTCGCCAACCATTATTGTTGCTTGTACTCTTGATAATTGCCATTCTGACTGGAGTGAGATGAAATCTTAAAGTAGTTTTGATTTGCATTTCTCGAATTACTAGAGATGTTGAACCTTTTTTCATATATTTGTTGATTGATCATAAATCTTCTTCTGTGGAGTGTCTGCTCAGTTACTTAGCTTCCAATGATTCTTTTTTTATTTGGTGGTGGTGCTGAGAATTGAACCCAGGGCTTTGTGCATGAGAGGCAAGCACTCTACCAACTAAGTTACTTCCCTAGCCCCAAGCTTCCATAATTCTTGACAGTAAAATTTAATTTTCTTGTCAGTCCAATTTTTATTTTAATGAATATTTCTTTCCAGAAAAGATGTGATCTACAGCAGCAAATCAACAAGAAACAAGCAGAGGAGAAATGTATTACATTCTGATGTATATCCTTCCCATTTCTGTTGAGCATCACTGTCACCTGGACTTCAGAATTGTTACTCAGTCAGTAACAAAGCTCCAAAATATCAGACCCCCCCAGGCTGGAACCAAAGGTTCTGGCAAATATAATGTTAGTTCTAGTTTCCTGGCAAATATAATGTTAGTTCTGTGTTCTATTTGTAGCAATTTGACCATATGAATGGGAACATTCTTTACATATGCCTTTCAATAGGTTTTATCTTTGCACATTTCCTAAGATGTGATTTGACCTTTAATGAATATTCCTCAACTGCTAAAATGCCATGGATACAACAGAGCAGGAAACAGAAATGGCGAGAGAAATTCTTCTTATAACCCTGAACATGGGAAGAAAAAAGATGCAAATACATAAGAAGAAGAAATGAGGACAATTATAAGAGCATTCATTAAGAATCTTAAGGATTATTTATGAAGAGCTCCTCTTGACTTCATTAAAGGTTCCCACTGGTTTTTAATTTCAGTTTATCATGAAACAGGCGGATCTTCACATTTTAGAGACTAGGATGCAGAACTAGTCTTACATAAATCTATCCATCCATCCATCCACCTATGCAACCATTACTTTTATTTTTTTTTATTTTTTTTAAATTTTTTATTGTTGGCTGTTCAAAACATTACATAGTTCTTGATATATCATATTTCACACTTTGATTCAAGTGGGTTATGAGCTCCCATTTTTACCCCATATACAGATTGCAGCATCACATCAGTTACACATCCATTGATTTACATATTGCCATACTAGTGTCTGCTGTGTTCTGCTGCCTTTCCTATCCTCTACTATCCCCCCTCCCCTCCCCTCCCCTCCCCTCTTCTCNCCTTTTCCCCACATCCTCACCAGCACTTGTTGTTGTTTGACTTCATAATGGCTGCCAATCTTACTGGAGTGAGATGGTATCTTAGGGTGGTTTTGATTTGCATTTCTCTGACTGCTAGAGATGGTGAGCATTTTTTCATGTACTTGTTGATTGATTGTATGTCCTCCTCTGAGAAGTGTCTGTTCAGGTCCTTGGCCCATTTGTTGATTGGGCAACCATTACTTTTAGTTCAACAAGTAATAGGCCACCCTGTGAGGCTGTGAAGATGTTGTCATGTCTCTTGTCACCCTTCCTTATGCCATTTGTTATCTCAGTTTCCTTACACATATGGGAACAATTAGGTCAGAGGTGATTTCTTCATTCACTAGTTATCAGTGTTCACTCTTTGAAGAATCATGCTGCTCAAGAGAGTGGCTAGAGGGCTTTGTGCAGGAGCTGGCCTGTGACAAGTTTCTCCTACTGGTGGTGTATACCTCAGGAGGACCTGCATGTACCTGGGAGAGAGAAGGCTTTAAGTGAGTTGGTGATGGGTTCAGAATTCCATATCAACTGTGTGAACTCCAGCAAGTTGTCTCTATTCCTCCATATCTCTATTTGAAAATAGGTATAATAATACTTACAGAGGATTTATTTTTAATTGGGGCATTATAATCGCACATAACAGTGGAATTCACTGTGGCATGTTTGTATATGCACACAATATAAACAACATAACTTGGTCAATTCTATTCCCAGTACCTCTCCTTCTTCCTCTGTTCTATTGATCTTGTTTCTATCTTTATGAGATCCCTCTACCATTTCCTTTATTTTTTCTCTTTAGATTCCGTATATGAGAAATAACATATGAACCTTGACTTTCTGAGTTTGGTTTATTTTGCTTAACACAATGTACTCAAGTTCCATCCATTTTCCTGCAAATGACATACTTTCATTTTTATTTATGGCCTAATAAAACTCCATTGTGCATATACCACCTTTTCTTTATCCACTCATCTGTTGATGACCCCTAAGCTGGTTCTATAATTTGACTATGGTGAATTGTGCTGCTATAAACATGGGTTTAATTCTTTAGGATAAATACCAAGGAGTGATATAGCTGGGTCATATGGTGGTTCCATCCTTAGTCTCTTGAGGGAACTTCAACCTGATTTCCATGTGGTTGTACTAATTTACAGTCCCACCAATAGGGTAAAAGTGTTCCTGTTTCCCCATATTCTCTTCAGCAATTATTATTATTTGTACTTTTTTTTTTTTGTATTAGGGAATGGAACGCAAGGGTACTTAATCACTGAGCCACATCCCCAGCCCTTTTTTATTTTTTTAGTTTGAGACAGAGTCTTGCTAAGTTGCTTAGGGCCTTACTACATTGCTGAGACCAGTTTTGAACTTGTGATCCTCCTGCCTCACCCTCCTTAGCCATAGGGATTACAGACATATTATTTGTAGGCCTGGTTATTATTTATATTCTTTAAAAAAATGTTCTGATTAGTTATACATGACGGTAGAATGCATTTTGACACTCTGTACACAAATGGAGCACAGCTTCCCCTTCCTCTGGATGTACAAGGTGCAGAGTCACACCAGTTGTATAATCATACATGCATATAGGGTAAAAATGTCCATCTCATTCCACCATCTTTCCTGCGCCCACACTCCCTTCCCTCCCTCCCCTCACTTCCCTCTGCCCAATCCAAAGTTCCTCCATTCTTCCCTACCTGCCCCCTCTTATTATAGATCAGCACCTGCTTATCATAAAAAAAAAAAAAACATTTGGCCTTTGGTTTATTTTTTGTATTCTTGATGGCTGCCATTCTGATTGAAGTGAGATGAAATATTAGTTTTACAGAAGATTCTTATAGGAATTAGAGAGACTACAAAAAACAAAGGCTTAGTGCAGCCACTGGCAGAAGAGTAGGGACTCATATATTAGATTATTTAAATGTAAAATCTGTTGACCCTCCATATCCATGGGTTCCACATTGGAGAATTAAACCTACCTCAGACGAAAAATATTTTTTAAAATTGAATCTTTGTTGAAAATATACACTTATTTTTTCTTGTCATTACTTCCTAAACAATATTGTATAACAACTATTTATATAACATTTATTCTGTATTATATATTATATGTACAGATGATTTACAGGAGAATGTGTGTGTGCTATATGCAAAGACACCATTTTATATAAGAGACTTGGGCATCTGCAGGTACTGGAATCTGTGGCAGGTCCTAGAACAGTTCCCCATAGATATGGAGGGATAATGAATCCCTTTTGTCTCCAATGAAGTATTTTCCACATAGCCTATTTCTGGGCTCAAAAGTCACATTGTGCAATCCTTTCTGTTCAGACATTAAAACATGCTGGCGGAAATACTGAAATGACTTGTGAGGGGAAGAATTTTGATCAGTTATTTAGTTATGAATATTAATTGGATGAGTGCAGCAGATGCCAGAACCCAAGACTTAGTGAAAAGAGAAAGGGATTCTAATGGTGACCAAGGGTATCTGAAGGTAGGCCTGGTTGTGCTGGGAAACTTGGTCCAAGAAGCTGGTCCAAGGCCCCAAGGGTAAGCCAGAGGCCCCAAAATAGAGAGCAGTAAAGATGAGGGAGATTTACAGTGGTGCATCATCTGGTGCACAAGGGACAAGTGGCAGCCTCACGACACTCAGCAAACCACATCAGGGTTGTTTACATCAACAGTCAGTCCCCAGAAGGCTTAGGAAGCCTTTTTTGTAGGATGATTATTACTAATGGAATTACACTTAATCTTTATTGATCAATAAGTTCTTATCAACAAACAAAAACATTATCTGAAAAAAAAATTAGCCTAGGCTGGTGTAGTGGTGCACCCTTGTAACCCCAGCTACTTGGTAGGCAGAGGCAGGAAGATCACAAGTTCGAGACCGGCCTACACAATATAGAGAGACACTGTCTCAAAAAGGGCTGGAGATGTAGTTTAGTGGTAGAGCATCCCTAAGTTCAATACCCAGTACAAAAAAAAAAATTAGCCTGTTTTGCAATAGCATTCTGTAGAATGCATCAGATTATTAGTGGCCTGCATCAAAAATCCCGGTGTCAATTCAGTTTGTGACTTGCTGCATGTGTTGTTCTTCTCCTGTATAAGATCAACACAATTAGTGCATCAAATAGCTACAAAATCCTGCAATTAACACGCTTACTTAATTGCATTTAAACCAGTTTTTCCAAAACTAATTTGACCACAGTCCACTTACTCACGTCCCATAAGCTCTTGAAAAATGTGGATCTCTAGATGAAGTCAGCATCATGATGACAAGCTAGGGATTCCACTTTAGTGGATCACTTCCCCTCGAGTAGGTACTAAATCCTTGGAGTTGTTCTTAGGTCGGAAACGTGGCCGCATTCGTTCAATCAGTACGTTTGTATTGAGGGCCTACCCTGGGCACTGGAAATATGGCAGTGAACAGGACAGATAAAATTGGTGCTGTTGTGGAACTTCTATTCCATTGAAAAATGAAGGGAGAGAGCAGAGAGAGGATTGGTCAAGACAGATTATCAGACAGATGGAGCTTTCCAGGCCATGGCAAAGACTCTGGACTGGATCCTGAAAGCACCGTGGAGCCCCAGAAGGGTTCTGAGCAGAAGGATATCAGGCTGGGTCTTTGTTTTAATAGATCCTGTGGCAGGTGTGTACAGGGTAAATGGAAAAAAAGTGAGCAGGGGACAGCTGGGAGACATCTGTCCTAACTAGGAGCATGGTTACAATGGTTGGGTCCAGCTGGTGGCAGTAGAGATGGCAGAAAGAAGTTGAATTTTGTAACCATTTCTAAGGTAGAGCTGATAGAGTATACATTAATGTGGAATCAGTTTGGGATCATGGATGTTACTGTGCACAGGAGATTGAATGAACAAACCAATGGCATAAACCAGCTGGTTTCCCAGGCTCTACCACAAACCACCTGTTTGACCAGGAGCAAGGCATTGTTCTTCCCTCCTCTATGCAACAAAGGTCAAGATTACTAATCCATGGGATAAACCGAGACAATACAAGCCAAGCATTGACATAAGGGGCTCCATATTAGACAGTCATCAGGGAAATGCAAATCAAAACAATGGCATATTGGTACTCAGCTAATCAAATGGCCAAAATCCAAAACAATGACAACACCAAATTTGATGTGGAGTAACTGGAATTCTTATTCATGGCTGGTGGGAATGCCAAATGGTACAGTTACTTGGAAGATAATTGCCGGTTTCTTGCAAAACTAAATCCACTCTTATTCCATGATCCAGCAATAGAGCTCCTTGGTATCTATCCAAACAAGTTGAAAACTTATATCTGCACAAATACCTCCACATTTATGTTTATAGCAGCTTTATTCATAATTGCCAGTACTGGAAAAAACCAAGATTTTTTTCAGTCGGGGAATGGATAAATGAACAGTGATACATTCATACATCGGAATATTACTTAGTTCTGAAAAAAAAATAAGATCTTGAGGCATGAAAAAAACATGGAGGGAAATTTACGTATCACTAACTGAAAGAAGCCTATCTGAAAAGGCTGGGTAGAGTAAGATTCCAACTACATGATAGTCTGAAAAAGGTAAAGCTATGGAGACTGTAGAAATATCAGTGGTTCTCAGTGCTTAAACAAGAGGGATGGATAAACACAGAGGCAGAGCACAGAGAATTTCTAGGGTAGCAAAACTAGTCTGTATGATAATATAATGGTGAATACATGTCATCATACATTAGAATGTACACTGCAGAGTCAAGTGTAGATGTTCATCAGTGGTAACAAATGTCCCATTTCTGGTGGGGGATGTTGATAACGAGAAAGGCTGTGCATGTATTGGAGAAGGGAGTGTATGACAAATCTGTAGCTTCTACTGAATTTTGCTGTGACCTAAAACTCTCTAAACAATAAAGTAAAAAAAAAAAAAAGAAAGAAAAGAAAAACCCAAAAGTACTTTCATAATTTTCTTTTTTTAATATTTATTTTTTAGTTTTAGGTGGACACAATATCTTTATTTTACATTTATGTGGTGCTGAGGATCGAACCCAGTGCCTCATGCATGCTAGGTGAGCGCTCTCCCACGGAGCCACAACCCCACCCCCATAATTTTCATTCTTAGGAAGTATTAAATTGAATTATTTGGACTAAACCTGACTCTATACCTATGTTAAGATTGACCTACATTTTTTTCCCTACAGGCTGAACTGCAACCTAACTTGATGTATAAACCGACTGTAACTTCATAAGGAGGAGCAGAGTCTCAGCCAATCACACGTGGCCAACTGTTTAAATCAGGGTTCCAATGAGACAGAGGGAGCTCTAATCAACTGCATCTGAATCTCATTAGTTTTCTTTATGTCATTTTCTTTTTTCTGAATATAAATGTAACCTCACTGAGTGATCCGGCTGCTATGTGATTCTAGAATTGCAAATAAAGCCAATGAAGAGATGCAAAACTAGATTTGTCAGTGATTTTTTTTTCTTTTAATGGAGTCATATTTAGAAATGGAAACAATTGCTGCAGCAACTGATCAGCCATAATTAAACAATGCATCTCAGTTAAATAAATATAATTAAGGACATTATACTTATTGTGTATCATGAATGGATCTTGAGTCAGGGAAAAATGTTTGCTTATTGAATGTCTATATACTCGACTCTACGCCAGAGCAGAGATACACAGAAGTTGAGCGAGCACAGTGGGAAATGCATGTCCATTAGCAAACAGTCAGGGAAACTTGTTGGTCTGTGAGTTCACCGGCAGCACCAGGTGTGCATAATTAATCTTTTGTTCCAGTTTTCTGAATGCAGTACAGGAGTCAGCTCTTTGGAAAGCTTTTTTCTCACTTACCCTTGTTGACGTTGACGCTGTTGTGGCCAGGTGCCCTCAGTCTGAAGTAATTAAAAACCCCACACTCCTGCAGCAGAAACCCTCCTTGACAAACAATGCCAAGCTGTTAGAAAAGAAATGCCCGTGAAGAGGAGATAAACCAGAAGGGATCTTTGTGAGGTAGAGTTTTCATGAATTACAGGAGGGATGCTCTCTGACCACATGACCCCTTATGCCTGGTACAGGGCCAGTGGTCAGTTCTCCCTGTTCAGGGGAGACCCTAGCCTACTTGCTTAGGAGAACGGAGTGCGGGGAGGGGGAACCCTGGAGGAGTGTGAGTGCCACCTGGTCACTGTGCACACACAGACCCTGTGGCTTCCGTGGAAGCAGCCTGAGCATTGGTGCACCGCCACACTGCTAGGCAATCTCATTTGGACAATGTGGTTTTGCAAGTCCGGCAAGCTCTTCAGATCTGAACTTTACCTAAGTAAATAAAGCCATCTGTCTGGTCCAAAGTTTTCCTTTGTTCTGTAGGGAAGTGACTCTCAGGCAAATGACCTAAGTGTTCAGCTGTTTTGAGAGAAAACAAGAAATCCTTACTTTCTTTTCTCTCTTTTTTAGCTTTAAGGAAAATAACCACTTTAAAAAGGAAAAGTAGAGAAAAATCACTTATACAGTTCAAGTGGACCGAGTGCAAATGATTACATTTAAGAACAATGCTATCATAGTTTGAGAATTATTTAGTCAAAAAAATCTAAGCATGGTACAACTTAAAATACTAAGAAAACCCTTTTATTTCTCTCTCTCTTGTTTTTGGTGCCAGACTTGAACCCAGGCCTTGTACTACCACTGAGTGACACCTCCATCCCAAACCTTTTTTTAAAAAATCATGTATTTGCAGAATACTCATGTTACACATAATTTAACTGTCCATAATTCATAAACCAATATAACTGCAATTAAATTTGTAAGTGACAATTTTCTATACTATTGCAAATTTAAAATTCCTCTCCCAGGAGTACTACATTTTAAAATTCCTACAGGCTGTTCAAATGACTGAGAGCTTGACCATGGAGAGTGTGTGTCATCACAAAATTTTTGAGGCCATAAACCAAATGGAGGAAGTAGAGATAAAGCTGGTCAAATGAAAACCATGATGTTTTTCATTTTCAAATTAAAATCATCTTCTGCTAAGTTTTGATTCAAAATTGATAGAAATTTAAAGAAAAACCCAGGGAAATGCAAACTTTAAAGTTGTTACTAGAACTCAATTACTTTTGTAAATTAGTTCGTGTTGATACATGGCTAACATAAGGAAATATGAATTGATAATATTAGCTCATGATTATAATATGTTAATAAACTGGCAAAAATTATTTCTAAAACATTGCTCTTGAGCACATCTAAATTCAGTTAATTGATTAAGATTTTAGATGTCTAAATTCTTTACCAAACAAAAGTGACAAAGAGACAATTTGGTAACTTGCCTAAAATTTAAGTTTTGTCAGCTTCCATGAGAAAGAGTATTCAATTAAAAGAAAAATTGAGGATTGCATTTTTCAGTGAAGTCTTTCAAATACACCTAGAAATCTTCATGCTAAAGTTTGATGGTAATTTTATATCCTGAATTTCATACATAATTATTTAGACAGAATGTTTTTCTGGTTTATTAATATATATTATTTATGAGATTTTTGTAAATTATGCTTTGCATCTTTATTTAACTATTGAATACTAATGGATTTATTATTAAATATTGATTCTTGAACATTCATTCTTCCTTTTGTCCAACTGCATTTTGGTGCAATTTAAATGTATTTTATTTTGTTCTTTGCTTCGAAAATTTTGTGTAGGGCAGATAGAAGGACTTGGGACTGGGGGTGTAGTTAACTTGTAGAGTGCTTGCCTAGCACGCATGAGACCTTGGTTTTGATCCCTAGCACAGCAAAGAGGAAAGAATAGTGATCTTTATGGACTAGAATTAGAGAAGAACTCCTAAAAATCACTCAATGTATCCCTTTCTCTCCAGTCTAAATTTTATAAAGTATTTAAAAATAACCTACATTATACTTAGTGTGTTGTATATGTTTCATTTTATTTGCTTCATTATTTTCAGGCAAAAACAAGTATTCTGTATATATGTGTGTATGTGTGTGTGTGTGTGTGTATATATATATGGCAATTTTTTTCTTACTTTATAAGACTTTCAAGTAGCATGCACAGAGGCATTGTGTATTAGTCAGCTTTTGAACTATAATGAAATACTCAGTACTTCATACAAATACTTCATGTATGAAGAAAAGAGGTTTATTTTCCTCATAGTTTTGGAGGCTCAAGGGCATGACATTTTCATTATCCCTGTTCTTGATGGACCTTTTCTGCTGCATCACATTATGTGACTGGCAGTAGTGGGAGTATATATATGAGCAAGGAGGGAGCAAGTGAACACATGTCTATGCAGGAAGTAAGAAAGAAACCAAGTTGGGAAGGCTCAGCTTTTATAGCAATCCTCTTGTGAGAACTAGCCAGGGCTCCATGAAAAATTCCTTACCGCCTTTTGAAGGTATACTTCTTTTCACCCCTTTTGAGGGTACACCCCTATTGTTCTAAGGACTTCCCACTAGGATCCATCTTCCAGAGTTTGCACTATCTATCTCCCTACCCCACTACCCTGGGAACCCAAGCCTTGGGGGACAAACCACTTCCAAACCACAGCACAGGGATAAAGTATTTGGTGTCAATGAGCTGTGGGGTCATTATGACCAGGACCAGGATAGGTGACATGTAGGTGAAAGAAGAGTCTAGAAAGATAAACTGGATTTAGATTATGGACTAGATTCATAATAAGTTCATAATAATAGATTCATAAAAAGATGATCTTATTCTCCAGGTAAGTGACATGCCCATAATCATCAGTTCCTGGAGGAGGGAGGTAGAAAGTCAGAGGTTAGCAGGTCAATTCAAAGGTTCTGGCCAAGAATCTTGAATCAAAGCAGTTGAGAGAGAAGCAATATTTGAAAGAAATTCATTTTATGCATGAAATTTGTGGGATTTTATGGCTAATGCAATGTTTAAAAAAAAAAAAAGAAGCATTAAAACTTCTTGGTGGTTTATCCTGGGTACATGATGAGATGATGTTATCACCATAACAGGAGAAGTGGGAGGAGTGAGAAGAGAGTGGCAAACTAATGGGAAAATCACAAACACATAAACACACAAGCAATGCACCACTGTACCAGGGTAAGAGTTTTAAGTGCTACAAGCCACAAACACTGACATTTAACAACTCAATCTAAACTGAAGTCAGCATTGGGCCACTTCCTCCATTGTATTTCACTTCTTTATCCAGATTAAGAAATTTAGCAACCTCAAAGATCTATCTAACTCAAGGATAGAAGTTTAGATCAGGTCCTGTGAGAGTCATTAGCTTAACCAGCAGCTTTTGTTGAAGAGCTGCACATAATCTTTGCCTTGTCCATCATCAGGTAAGATTTGTTGATTTTTTGGTATTTATGTCTATACATGTATATATTTGCATATGTATTTTGCCGCACTGAGATTGAACCCAGGATTTTGTACATGCTAAGGATGTTCTCTACCACCAAACTACATTCCCAGTCCCTTCATGTAATTTAAATCTTTCTAAGAGTGCTGTTCTCAAACAGCACTAATACAGAGAATTCAGGTAAGGAAACCAACAGCCTGTGTTGCCTTCTGATGAAATGACAAAGTAATGCTCATTCATTCCTGTGATCACTCATTCTGCAAGTACTGCTAAGCACAAGCACCTTCCACCAGCCCTCCCTGAAGAGGAAATTTTGCTTTGCCTTTGTACTGGGACAATATTTGTTGAGCATCCGTAGCATTTTAACAAATTGGGGACAGCATAAAATAGGCTGTATAGTTTATTAGTTAAGTAGGATAGGGACAATTTTACCAAATTTATCCAAATGTTACAAAATATTCTGCCATATCCTAGAAGATCAGATAATGTTGTTTCCAATTTAACTTGTTTTAATTTCTTTAGGAGTCATTATGCTAATTCCATATTTCCTTAAAGGTTGGACCATTTTGAAATGTCTCTATCAATGCCGTCATTATCTAGAATTCTCTTGAACTGAGGGGAAAAAAAAAAACGTAATGAAGGCTTCTTTTGACTATTGGATTTCATATTTATTTTCTTGTTTATGATGAAATTCTCATTCCTAACCACGTGGCTGGGAGAACAACTTTGTGTATTTAAACCAATGCAAAGTTGCTCATGCAAATCTTTTTGAAACTACTAGACTATTGCTGTGCTCTGGCTGATTTGACTGCTACTTTGGTTTTTGGTTTTGTTTTGTTTTTCCTTGTTCTGGTTTTATTGAGGCATTTGGGTTCCAAGAAAATTTCCCCAAGATTTGACGTGCCTCAAAGTATTGTTCTTTGATTCTAAAATAACATCTGTTATCTACTGAAAAATTCTAATCTGATAGATGTTTCAAAGACTATTTCAAAAGTCATTCAGAATTTCAAACCATATTTCAGAATTTATAATAGTGTGTGAACTGATTTGAATCTTACTAAGAAGTGCTATAAAAATTGAACTTTAAAGTTTCACAAATATTCACTTTTCTACTCTGTTGCTTAAGGCAAAAGTAAGGCATTCAAGAAAAAGCCCAGCACAGATGTTCTGAAAGAGAATCCCATTTTTTTTTGTTGTTGTTGTTATTGTTCCTTTTATTCCTATAGCAACAGGGTGCTGGGCATTTGTTTTTCAAATATATTTGGTTACATGTATTAATATTATCCACAGTGAGGACCAAACTGTGCTAAAGCTAATCATGAGCACCTGTCCTACACTTTAACAATAACTTGGTATTATTTTTTTCTAGACTTCATAAGAAGAACAATAGTGAAATTATAAATGAACAGAGGGAAAATATGTCCTTGTACTTTTGAAAAACGAATCTTGCCTCTAGATAAAAATGTTCCATCAAATGATTGACATTGTTGTTGGATAGTTTTCTACTGTCATCTTCTTAGAAATTACATAATTTAAGTTTGTTTGACATTGATGGTTATCTTGAATGGCGTGAAGTCTGATGAGATGATCTCAGGCTAAATGCTTTGATTTAGAGTTTTAGTACCTTCCGGATTGTTTGCTTATTATTGTTGTATTTAAAGCAGAGTTTCTTAAAAAAACTATTTTTAAAAAAACATATTTGATATAATTTTCACAATCATTTTTCAAAAGCTGTCTTGGATTCTTTTTTTTTAAAATAAACATGATCAGTAAATATCACTGAGGATGTTGATAAATATTTGCCATTTAACTCCATCATTGACACTAGAAAGTGGGCTGGGTTTATAACAAAAAATTCTCTGCTTTAAAACAAAAGTGAAGGGGATATGCATATTTAACTTTTTGCCCCAAGAAATTCTTTGCACATTTTAATCTATTTGGATTGGGACTAACAATCTTTACTTACATGGTTAAATTTGTTAGCAGACATGAGCCAGAAGTTCTTATACAACAAACAGAATTTCTTAAGAATTTTTTCCTCAGTCATTTATTCACTGGGGATATATATATATACACACACACACACACACACACATATACACACACAAAGTGTATACTACTGGGTATAAAATATAGTTATAATCTGTGTTATAAAATGTACTTACTGTATACGAGTTTGAATGATCAAAGAAACACCAGATTAATTTGCTTTGTGTTATGTATAATTTTTTCACATTTTTGAAAATTGTTCACCTGATCATTAATCCACATGTACTCTTTCTGTTAACCAGAATAGTAAACTTGTGAATCCTTTCTCGGAAAAAAAAAGAAAGAATTTTTTTCTCGATTATTCTCATAACTATATAAATATCAGTTCTTTTTGAAGGTAAGAGAGAAAAGGGATTCTACATTGATTCAAGTAGGACATAGTTAAAACTAATTTGAGAAATAGTGAACTCAGAGACATTATAATACTTGAGTGTGGGGGGTTATTTTGCATGCTAGTTTTTGTTAAAAGAATTTATATTTACCTCATGCATTTGGGCCCCACATATTTAAAACTAGTAAATAAATGTATGAAATTTGCTTTTAAAATTGTAGCTAAGTAACTAGGTAACTGTAAATGACATTTATATGTCAAATATTGTACCAAAGAATGATTTATAAAAGAATCCTTTGGTCTTCTTCTTCTTCTTCTTCTCCACACCCCCTTCCACCCCTGGTAGACTTTCTGCAGCCCCTGAAGAAGATTCTGCTGGTGTCAGAAAGAAACCAGAGTTTCTTTCTTACTTTTCACTTCTTAGGTTTTTGTTTGTTGTTTATATCACCGAACCATGATACCCTTTGATGAATTAGGCGAAACTCATAGCAAAGATATCAAATAGCAATTAAAATAGTCTTAGCCTTGCTATAAGACGACAGATTATAGTCTTTACAGTAATTAAGAAAGTCAGAAAAGATGTCGGATTTTTTCATGAAAAGATATTACTTAATTTCTGGTTCAGTCTTAAACAGAAGGACTAAATGCAAACCACCTGCTTATACTACATAAACCTGTGTACATTAGCATGCAAGTTTTGAATATGAGCAAACAGGGGAAAAGGAGAAGTTGCTACAGGGTCTAAAGTTGGAGTCACGTGGCATTAAAGTTTGTGGAAAGTTTTTATCCTTTTTTTTTTTTTTTTTTTTTGTTCTGTGTCCGTGTCAAGGTTTTAGATGGAAGTTCTTCAAAGTTGTCAGACTACATTTTCCTTCAGCTGGTTTGGATCTGGTTTACCAACTGCTTTCACAAGTAAGATTTTAAACAATTTTAGAGAAATTGCATACTTGGTTTTCAATTCAGCATTCAGATGAAAGAATTGCTGTGGTTTCATTATGGAGAATTCTCTTTCTGACTTTCATTTTCTCTCTGATACCAATCGATTAGAATGTTTTTAAGGTTTTACTGCCTGTGAGAAAAAATGTTCTTTCTTTTTAGTGTAGGAGCAATTGTATTTGGATGCTTCCCCTGTCCCTTGTTAATTTTGACTGGTCTGTGCTTAGAAAGGGAAAGTACTCTGGGTTACCTTGTCAAAAGCCTCAATATTGTTTACAATAAGTGATGATTTAAGCTAGATGGAAATGGCTGAAATGCATTTGGTATTTGATATCCTTGAGCCACACTGGGGACAGGGGATGAGAGAATATATTTAAAGATTTTTGCTACTCTTATTAAGTTCTGAAAAAATATAGGTATTTTCCAAATCCCAGTGAGTCACTCTGCCCTGATGGAACTATTCTGTTACTCACCAGCACATCTGCGGGGTAAAAAGGGCATGGCCAGAGGCTTGTCCCAAGAGCTGATTCCCTACACCCACTTCCCCTCAATGATAGGGTGTGAAGCGCAGAGCCCACGGTGACCCTCGTGACTGTATTTCTATCCTGCATGTGTCATTAGCATCTCACAGATCTGGTTTTTGGCTGTTCAGTTAAACTTAAGAACTTCATGGGACAAAATCTGTGTTCTCTACTTGCAAATCTCCCTCCCTCACCAAGTATCCTGAAATAATGTAGTATTGTGCTCATAATGGGCATTCAGATTGTTCCGGTGCATTGAGTGAAGTCAAATGTCTATTTGTAGAGATAATGGTTGTTTTTTGGCATCCTAAGATGTTTTTTATGTTTTCTGTTTATTAATTTCTCGATTTTGATGATGTATTTATCCCACAATCCATGTAGACTTTGTGACAAAAATGTTTCCCATCTTTTATTTATTGTACAAAAGAAAAGGCGTGACTAATTTTTTCCCTTTTGTGAAAATCCATAAAACTAGTTGGCAAAGAAACTATGATGATCACTAGTATTCATTATTAGTAAGCCTTAAATCTGCTCAGATCTCATTTGTTATGGAGATATTGGATTAATGGTTGTTGCTGAATACAGGTATTTAAATGAATTTGTATTTATTTGGATTTCAGAGAGTTAATAAAAGTGGCATCTATTAATATTTTACTTCTTTTTTGGTTGGGCTTTGATTTCCTTTTTAGATTGTTCTTTGATTTCCTTTCTCCTCCTCTTCCTTCTTTAAGTTCTCTACTTGGTTTATTTTAGTTATATAAAAGAACTGCGTGAAATTATTTTTATGGCTCATAAAACAGAAACATAGAGTCAAAGATATGTAACTAGATGAACAAGGGATCCTGGTGATAAATAAAACAGATCATAATCACTAATTATATTAATGATGAAAACTATCATTGACGTTAATTTGAGTTAAAAATAACCAAATAGAGGATATGATCCATCACCATGAAGGACATGAAGGACTATAGAATAAAAAATGCAGAGAAGAAATACAGGCAAAGGAGAAAGACAGGCAGGGGAATTTCCGTATTTTAAGGTGCTATCTGAGGGTTGTTCTAGTAGTGCACTATAGATGTGACTGAGCCTCTTCTTAGTAAACAGGTAGTTGTAATATTCACACGATCCATGTGAAAATGAGCCAGTTACATAAGTAAAGCTCTCCTGATACTAAAAACAGTGAAATGTCTATCTCAGGCTCTTATAATGGGGGCAGTGAATGATATTGGACTATGGTTTCAATCACATCCTTATAATATTTACAATATTGAATTTCTTACACAGTTCTTGCAATGTTCTTCTAGTACATGTTTTAGAACTGGTATCAGGTCTGGGAAGACACTTAAAAATATCATATCTACTATTTGGATAAAAATGTATTTAGATCTATGATGGTCTGGCTTGATCCAAGGATAAACATATCTTTCAATGAGTGAATCATTTTTCCTCCTTCTTTTATTAGAAACTGGAGGGGAAAACACGCTACTTTGTTTTTAGCAAAATATTTGTGTGCTTTGACTATCAACTATGGTGAGGTAAGACTTCTCTTTGAAGAGTGAGGTGCTTATGGGTAGTACACATTTGAGCCAGTATCTCCCTATGCAGCTGGTTTAAGGAAGATCTTTTAAAAAGGGTCAGAGGTTTCCTCAGGAAAAACATACTCAGTGCAAAATAAGGCTCTTGAGACTTTTGCAACTTAGAATGTGGCCATAAATGTGTTTTCTTACTTTTGCCATTGAGTACCCTAAATTGTGTTTAGCACACATATATGCAAATATACTGTGTATAAACATACATATGGATATATGAATGCTCTCAAAAATACATTTGTTTCACATAAATTCTTTGTATTTTGAAAAGCTTCAAGCATATGTCAAAGATAACAGAACTTTATAACAAAAGTCCACATATCTACAACTAAAATTCTGTTATACTTGTTTTATCACACATCTATTCACCTATCTCTCCCTCCATCCATCAAAGTCGATTGCAGACATTTGTACACTTTTATCCCCAAATACTTCATATCATTAGAGTTCAAAATTTATAATTTTCAATATAAACCAGCATTATAATAATATAGCAAATATGACACAGATAATATAGAGATGGTCTGTTGTAATACACTTTGGATATTATTATATGATAACATTTTATTACAATTTTAATGGAAAAATTTGCACATACGTTTCCAAAAGTGTGTATTAGTTTATTTTTGAAAACCGTATGTTCCTGCTTTTCCAAAGAGAACATTATCCTTAACCCAGGAGGCTCTTCATACATGTTCTGCTATAGTTTGGATTTTAAATGTCCCCCAAAGGTCCATATGTTAAAGATTTGGTCCCCAGCTTTGTGCTATTGGGATAAGGGGGATTACTATACCAAAATTCAATATTGTTTTCCTCAGAGTGATGTTACCTGATCTATCAATAGACCATTTTCAAAGATTCTGATGAGTTCGTGGTCCTCAGGGATAGTTGTGCATAAACTGTATGGAAGGGAGGAGGAGGAGACAGAGGAGAACAGAGGAGGAGGAGACAGAGGAGAACTTTGTGATGCATACACAGGGTGGTCATTACAGCTTTATCCCAGAGGATAAATAGGATCTTGTAATGTTTATTACTTTAATCAAAGCCATATTTTTAATATGATGAAATCTCAGTTCTTTGATTTATATCTTAATTGGTTGGATGTATTTCCAAATATTTTATTCTCAACAACCTATCAGGGGTATGTTTTCTTTTTTAAAGACCCTCCCTTTTGAATAATCGACATACAATTCACTAGTCATAAAATTCATGCAAAGTGCACAATTTAGTAGTTTTCACAGTTGGGCAACCATCAACACTATATAATTCCAAAACATTTCCAATAATCCACAAAGACACCCTGTACCCACATGTAGTCACTTTTCACTTTCCCTTTTTCACAACCCCTGGCAACTTTTAATATACTTTCTATTCCTACAGATTTGCTTATTCTGAACATTTCATATAATATGTGGCCTTTCATATTTGGCTTCTTTTCCTTAGCATAATACTGTCAAGATTTTTTTATGTTATAGCATGTCTCATACTTATATTCCTTTTTATTACAGAACAACATTACTATACCACATCTTGTGTTCCATTCTTCTGTTGATAGACATTTGGGTTATTTCCATTCTTTGGCCATTATGAATAATGCTGTTATGAACCTTTGTGTACATATTTTTGTGTGGATATATATTTTTTCCTATCTCTTGGATACATATTTGGGAGTAAAATCGCTGGTTTCTAAATTCTTTCTTAGAAATTTATCCCATCCACACATGAGAGATGATACAACTATAATGATATCTTGGAGTTATAATTCTTTTCTTTAAAAACTCGGTGGATCTTTCTTATACTCAATTTTGCCCTACAAAGAAGAGTAGAGAATATTTCTCTTTGTCATAAATCCAGGGACTTACTTGGGGAAAATAGTTTTCACCACATACTTTTCGATTATTCTACTTCCAGCAGCCTTTATTTGTGTCGTGGTGTGTGTGTGTGTGCTTTCAATTAATTTTCCTCAATATTACTTTCAGTGGAAAAATAAGTCTTTAGTGGAAAGTCTTTTTAATGAGTAGTCTTCTAAGATTCTGGTACCAGATTTTGGAGATAGCATAATTTTCATATTTTCTGTTTCCCTTTTAAAATAGTTACTTTAATGAGAAGTTGAGAGAGACTGTGATGGAGCCACATGTTAAATAGATGTTATTGAAACCAGATGTTTGGGTTCCTCTATTTTCAGGGACTAGCTCATATTTTGAGTCAGATAAGGACTTTCATAGAGTTAAGAAGAGTCCCCCCCCCCACTCCCTGGTTTGGCAAGAAGCAGAGTCCATGAGTCAGAATACAGCTTGGACAATGGTGGTAGCAGGAGATTTTCAGGGAAGGTTTGGTGTAGCACATTTATAGAGCATTTTACTGGGATCCTTTTCGGGTTGTAGTTGACCTTTAAAACCTCCCCAAAACAAACTTCCAGGATGTAACATGACCAGAAACCTGTTATTAAATCTAGCTTGGGAATATATATATATATATTTTATATATGTATTATATATATTATATTTTTATAATATATATAATATTTATTTATTTCCAGGACAACAAACAGTTAAATTGCATTATACCGCTCTGTTTAAGGCATGATGGAAATTCACCTGGGGAGGAAAGAGCTGAGGAACGTTTCTGAATGTCAGCTGCAAAGCCGACTTCAGCCAACCTTAGAAGGTCCTGATTCTTTTTGCAAAGTCATCTGAGACATTAACTTCTTTCGGGATTTACTAAGCATAATCATTTAACTTTCCTAGTAGAGGTATTTTAAAACTTATCTCTTTATTGTATTAATATGTATCAAATGTACTGCTTGAAAAAGAAAATGCTTCTTGGACTTTCCCACATTTTTCTATATCAGATTTCACATAATCTATATTTTATATCTCTAAAATGTGAGCTTCTTGGGGAAAATCATTTTATTTATTTCTGCGTCTTTAGGGCCTGGTATATTGGTGGCTCACTCCATCTTCAGTACATATTTGCTAATTACAACGTGCCAGTCCCTCTCTGGGCCTTGGGATGTGAAGGTTGCCAAGCTAGAGAGCCACTTGATAGTCACACTCAGACAACTGTCTTCTGAGCACAACCCATGAAACCAGCATAGTGAGAAGCACATAGTGTGGTCTCAGGAAATGCATGATACTTGTGTTACCATCTCGAAGTGCTGGGTTCACTATCTCTGTTCAGCAAAGAATTGAAGAACAGGACACAGAGATGACAAGAAAGAAGTAGGTTTATTTCAAAGGTTAACAGAGATACAAAAATAGACTTCTCCAAAGAGAATGGGCCCCAGAGCCGGGAACCTGGTGGGGGACTTTTGGCTTGTTCTTTTTATGGTGTCTGGAATCTCCTCCTTTCCTTATCTTCTCCTCTGTCCACATGCTCCTCACTATTATTGATTGGTGCCTCCTCTGTCCACATGTCTTTTTTTTTTTTTTTTTTCTATTGGATCCCCATTTAGGAGCACAAATATGGAAATGTCTGGTTGGGTCCCCTGCTTATGTTCGTGAGCAATTGTGTTGAACAGAAGTTGACCTCCTCAGAAGACCCTCTCCATGCTTCTTTGTTCTGGGGCTCCCCCGACCTCCTCACTCGCCATCTTGCCCTGGTGCCTAAGCCCCTCTGTATCTCCCTCACTTGGAGTACCTGTAGAATGGGTAGGATACAGGTTCCAGAAGACTCTCTGGAGGAGTCATCTGAAGAATGTGTGGGAGTCAGGTGAAAAGGGAGGGAGGGTGCCTTACCCAGGAAGAAGGCCTAAGAGAGAGGTTGGCATATTAGAGGAAGTGAGAGAAGGTCAATGTAGGGGCAGTGTGTGGAGGACCAAGTGTGTAGAACCCAGCTGGGTGGCAGAGGAAGGTGGGGGAGGAAAAGAGATGGGTCCAGTCCCCACCAGCCCAGTTCCTGGAAGAGTTGTCTGTTTATCCCCAGGACAAAGTCAGACAGGAATGTGATTGATTAGCTTTGCATTTTAAGAAAAGACCACCCGGACTGTAGTCAGTGGACTGGCTGGGGCTGGAGAGGATGTTTGGTGTGTAGTTGCCATCCATGGTGATTTAACTCCAGTGACAGCAGCAGACAGGTAGAACAATGGATTGGCAACTAGATATTTAGAGATGTTCTGTTCAGAAACAGCAGAGTAAAGACACAGATGGCCCTGAAACTGTTAAAAGCAAGAAAAAGAAGGTTAAGAAAAAAATTCCATTTGTCATTTTCCTAAGTCATGTGATAAAAATATATGCCCAATACAAGGAAGTTTTTGAGCTAAATGAAGAAAGAACACAGAGTGGAAATTAAGTTCTAAAATTTCATGTTAGGTCAAGTTTTCCAGCAGTAGGTAGCACGATTCTGGTGGGCCTTATGTGGGCCAATACGGTTTTGGGACCACTGGGTATCTGCAGAGGTACACCACAGAGCCCAGGGGTACTGGGTGAGGCAGGAACACTGAAGGCATTTTCATAAAGAATAACTATCATGTGTCAATCAGCTTTGAGGCTGCTGTTCACAGGGTACACATACATACATTTACAAACAAAATGTCTCAGTCATGACACAAATGCTTGTGACATACAGGAGTTTACTGTGTGACAGGCAGCCCTATCAATCACAAGGAAGGAAGCAGGGGTTAAAACATATATAATGCTATTAATCATCTAGGAAAATGACTTATCTATTAAAATTAAAAAAAACCAATAGTTTCTTGGAAATTACCTATCACAGAAAGAACTATATCTGTGGGGGAAAAATTGAAATCTATTTTAAAACAATTTAGAAAGATATGAAATAATGTCTATATTAGTCTTATATTTTACATTAGTATATATTACAATATAGCTATGCATTGGATAACTAGTACTGGAAAAATGTTATTTTTTTCAAATTAGTCTATATATTCAACTCTGTTTTAATTAAACAGATATTTCTGGACACTTGGGAAACTGATTCTGGTTTTCCAAGCTGGAGTAAGGAGATGAAGTACAGGTCATCCACAGAATCAGAGTCCCAAAATGTGTGGATCTCTGTGGGAGCCAACCAAGAATTCAGAGAGTTTTTCTCACTCACTGAATGAACCATAACAGGGTAAAATGAAAGGTTTAAAAGAGGTAGTAGTAACCAAAGTTCCTCTGAACCTATAAGTTTGAGTATTTCCAATTCTAATGAATCTCAGCCTCTTGCTATCAATGGGATGCCAGACTGGTGAGTTTTTTCATGATTCATTCAATGAGTTAGGGAATTAAAATCCCCCCTTGAGATTATTTTTTGATTACTTTGGGATTAAAGTTTCCCAGATCAAACACAGGATGCCCAGTTAAATTTGAACTTCAGATAAACAATAAATAATTTTTAAGTTTATGTTCCTTGAGATAGTTAGGATATACTTATTTTTGTTTATCCGAAATTCAAATATAACTAGGTGTCCTGAACTATTATTTGCTAACTATGGCAATCTTATTTGGGATAAATGAGAAGTTTCCAGGGCAAGACAAAAAAAGAGAGATATTCTCTTTAAGAAACATAGATAAGCCAGGCATGGTGGTGCACTCTTGTAATCCCAGTGGCTCAGGAGTCTAAGGCACGAGGATCACGAGTTCAAAGCCAGCCACAGCAATGGCGAGGTGCTAAGCAACTCAGTGAGACCCTGTCTCTAAATAAATAAAATTAAAAATAGGGTTGGGGATGTGGCTTAGTGGTTGAGTGCGCCTGAGTTCAATCCCCGGTATCAAAAAAAAAAAAAAAAGAAAAAGAAAAAAGAAAGAAACATAGGTAATATTTTCTGAAGCCGATCAACATTATAAATGCTTTGAAAATACATTTTCCTGAAAACAAAAGAGATGAGTACTATATAAACATGAAGTCTTCCCATTTAATCTTGGTCTCCTTCTGATTGCTCTATCTCTTCAGTTGAATGAAGCTGTCTTATATGGTGACAGAATGGGTGTATTTCACAATTTCATAAACTGTCTTGTTCCTCTACAAAATGAACTCAGTTGGAGCTTTATTTTTCTGCTCTTTGATCCATCTGATCAATGGGATGAGGCGATTAGGCTACATTCTTCTCTTTAAGAAAGTGAAATGGTATTCACTTTATTCTTTTGTCTGTTAGGCATATATCACTAGGAGAAAGAGGTTATTCAGAAAACCCAAGCATAATAGAGTCTGCTATGATCTGAACATAATGTAAGTGTGTCCTCCAAAGATTTATATGTTGGTCCCCAGTATGGTAGTGTTGAGAGCCTTTAAGAGGTGGGGCCTAATAAGGTTATTAGTAAGGTAATTTGATCAAGGGAAGTGATGCTCTTAGAGGGGATTAATGCTGGTCTTGTGTAGTGGCTTCTTTCTTTCTAGGAGAGTGGTTCACTATACAATGGCAAGCCTGGCCTCCCAATGTCTCTGGCTTTGTGTCTTGCCATGTGATCATTTCATACTCACTCCTGGCATTATTATGCTATTCTCTCCAGGTGGTCAAATCTCTTGGTCTTTCTGCCTCCTAAAACTGTTACCTAAATAAATCTCTTTTATTTATAAGTACCCAGTCTCAGGTACTTAGTTATAGCAATAAAAATGAACTAATAAAAAAATACTTCTCAAAATGCTAGACTAAAAGACTTAGTGAGTAGAAAGGTTATTTTTCTTTGGTGGGTTTTTTTTTTTTTTTCATTTGCTAGTTTCAGCATGATCCTGATATATTCCAGCTCCTTCTCCACAAGGCTTTGCCCTGTCACCTGGCCACTCATTGTTCTTACAAAAACAAGAATAGTAATAATAACTTCTTTCAAAGTTATTTTGAAAATGAAATCAAGTAATACATATTGAATTGCTTTGTGAATCTACACATTTAAGTAAAAGGTTATTTTGCGGGTATGAGGCTTTTGTTGAAATTCCACTAAAGACTAATTATTTTAATCATCACTCATGATTCTTCTAGGCATAGAGTTTTGGTCACATTTTCATAACCCTAAAATCAATAACGATTCTAATTATTCATTGCTATGGTACGTTTTCATTATTGGTAATTCTAATGACCATGTGTGTTGTAATGAAACAGTCCTGTATTATTTAAGATTGAGAAAAAAGTTTGTGGTAGATACAGAGATTAGTCTGGGATTAAAAATTCAGATTTAAAAAATTTTAAGGACGAACTTTATCTTTTGTTTGCTAAAGTGTGCTGTTTTCTCTCAAGGAAGAGAAAGGAAGACCATTTTTTATTTTTTTGGAGCTGAATTCTATTGTATTAAATGTGTCTCTGAATAGTAAGGTGTACATAATATCCTGGTAAATTTATTTACTAAATTCTCTTTGTTAAAAATGTCTTCATTCTGACTGGGGCTATTTACCAGAGGTGCAGTAGATGTGTGGTGCAGCGGAGACAGGAGGGACTCAGAAGCCCATGAGGGGTAACAGCATTCAAGCACATCCAAAGTCACTGGCATATCAGTTCCTTTGTTTGTTGTGGGACAATTTATCATTATCTGAAATGACATAAAGGGCTTTCTGCAATTTAATCTGAATATATTTAAATATGCTGAAGTCTTCCTATTATAAGCATGGAAATATCTGCTGCCTGTACAGTACTTTGTCAACTTTTCTTCCATATTGTCATCAGGGCATTGCTGACATGAAATTCTGGTCATGTCATTCGGCATGAGTACTTTCTGCACGTTCTGTGGCATGAGGTTGGAGTGTCTGAGCAGGATGCAATACTGCCTTTTCCCAGCCACCTCTCTTAGCATGGTTTTACTGGTATATCATAATTGGACTAGTTTTCTGTGTCTTGATTTGACATTTATGTTTGGATGACAAGAGAGATCTTAAGTGAACATGTCCCAAATGAGCTTCAAATATGCTGCTTCCTGCCACAGTCTTCTCCTTTGGTCTTCCCGTATTAGGACATAGTCATTTTGTTCTCCCATCTTCTCAGGTCCAGATTCTGGATGTGTCCCGATGCTCTTCTCCAATATCCAAACCATCATGGCAACCTATTCCCACTGCCTTCAAAAGCACCATGACCCCCATTGCTTCTTCACCCTCTTGTGGAATCTAAACAGGGCAGTGAGTGTACCTCTGGTGCAATGAGTCAAGTCCTGATGTTTCCTTGATCAAGCCTTTCAGAAATGCCTCATTCCGAATTCCTCAGAAAGTATAAAGCTGATGACCTGCTCTCCCTTTGTTCTCTGGCTTCCCTGTGCCATTACACCTTCTTCATGTCAGCAATGACCTCCAGTGATTTTTATCTTACCCCTATGGGAATGCTCCTGCTCCAGGAGGTCCTTGTGGTTGGAGTCTCTTTATGCAAATGCCACATGCTTCCTGAGGTCGTCCCTGAAAAGACATCTACACAACTGCAGCCCTTCCCTACTCTACACATACACATACACACACACACACACACCATACACACACTACCCATGCATACAGCTCCTTAGACACTTCTCATGTATCACATACATACATACATACATTACTACACATCCCCACACCCATACAAAGACATATACCCTAGACACCCATACTTACACCATGTACAAAGGCACACCCAAACCATACAAACTTCACACCCTGTATTCCCTACACACACACACACACACTCACCACATACCCACACTGTACCCCTCCACAGACATTTCCTGTTTCCTTCTGCTCAGCAGGCACATGGCCTCACATATAACATTATTTCACTATTTTAGCTTTTATAGGGATATTTTATCCACTAAAATGTCAACACCAGGAGAGATTTTTATCCATTGAGTTCAGTGCCGGCCCAATATCTATTTATGGAATTAATTAAAATACATAGCAGCATCCAGTAGTTACTATATACAAGAATGAAACAAGACCTTATTCCTTGAGCCCCCGAGTTTCTGTGTGGAATCACAGGGGTATATGGGAGAGTGTCCACTGGAGGGTCAGAAATCCTTGCTCCTGTAACGTATGCTGGTCTGCTGCTCTGCTCCCTTGACTTGGCATTTGTAAGTATGTTCTATGGAATAATAGTCATTGGAGAAGCTCCTAAGACAGCGTGCATATGTTTGTGTGTGTGTGTATGTTTGAATGCACACACTGGACAATGCATGATTTCATACATGCATTACATCATGGAATTATATGTATATACACATATAATATACATATATGCATAATATAGGTATGTAATGTACATACATGCACATATAATATTCTGTTGTTATTACGATTATATGTAACATGTAATACATGTACATATGTTATACACATATGTGTATTACATTTGTGTATATATATATTTCCATGATATATATATATATATATAATATATATTTCCATGATATATTATGTATAAAAATGCCTTGGTACTATATGACTGCATTCAATTCAAGAAGAATACTAGTCACTGTGAGCAGCACCACACTGAGGTCTGAATTCATGATTAGGAATGAGAGTTGGGCATTGCTTTGCTAAGTTGTGGCCCCATCAAAGAGCATTTTAGATGCTTTACCAGATAGATTTAGTGGTCCAATCAAAGCTAGGATGAAGACATAGAATGAAAAAATCAGTATAAGACTGAGAGTCTTACCCATGACCTCAACATATTCTCTTAATCTAATTAAAAGAGCCACAGCATCATTTTTCTTTCAACAAATGTTGACTGATCACTTACCACCTGCCAGATGTTTTTTTGTTTTTGTTTTAATATTTATTTATTTATTTTAGTTTTCGGGGGACACAACATCTTTGTTTGTATGTGGNTTTTTTTTTTTTTTTTTTTTTTTTTTTTTTTTTTTTTTTTAGTGAGGAGAAAGGACAGTACAAAGTCCTGCTCTGGTGGGGCTTACCTGCTGGTGGGAGAAGAAAGAAGGTAAATGAATAAATAAATAACAGTTGTCCCTTATTGAGGGAGGGGGGGTTGATTCCATGACCCCTGCCAAGGATACCAAAACCCAGGGATGTGCCAGTCCCTTCATATTGGGTTAGGCCTAGTATTTGCACATGATCTAAGGCACTCTGTACACGTCCCTCTGTACTCGTCCAGTCATCTTAAGATGGCATGAAGTATATAATATCACATAAATGATATGTAAATAGTTGCATTACGGGCAACTATTTGCCATCCAAGTTTGGTCGAATGTGCTGATGCGGAATCCACGAGCGCAGAGGCGGAGCTTGTTACCAGGTCACGTGGTGCTGAGCAGACGTGGAAGACAGCGATTGGTGGGACCTGTCGTGTGACCTCACGGTCTGACGTAAGGCAGAGAGCGGTGCACACAGAGAGTTCCAGAACAGGTAGGCGTGGGAGCGGGCTGCGGGTGCAGGCGCAGTACCAGGAAGGCCTCAGTGACAATGTGGCCTCTGAATGAGGACCTGAAGGAGGGGCGCAGGGGTTGGGGTACACGGGGAGCCCTCCAGGCTGTGCATGGGGGCACCGAAGGGACTGGTGGCAGGGGGCACAGCAACCTGGACAGGGGGCCTCGAGAGCGACAGGAAGGACTCCTGTTTACCGCATCCTCAGATGGAGGGGAAAGGCAGGGTAGAAGGGAAGAGTGAGAAGCGTCAACCAGGTGAGAGTAGGGATGAACTTTGAAGGCAGGGCCAACAGAATTTTCCAAGGCATTGAACATGAGAATGCAAAGGTGATACGAAGTTCAGGAGTAATGAAATTGCCTTTCCTGGAAGAGAAACCTGGAGGAGTAGATTTGGGTGGTTGGGTGGGAGAATTGTGTGTGGATCAAGAGTCAGTGCTGAACTAATGAAATTCAAAGTGCTGATTAGTTATTCAAGTAGATATGGTCGACCCACATGCAAAATGCACATGCATTTTAAAATATGTTCTGAATCCCTTTTACTGTCTGATATTTTGGTGCAGTTAATAAGCTGATTGTAGCTCACATTCATTTGCCTGGAAAATTATATTCAAATTGATTCAGGGACCCATGTATCCTATGGGTCTTTGTTTAGACAAACAGGGGATTCATGAGGAACTAGATTACTTTGGGCAGCCCTCCCTCCCCAAATTAAAAACAAAACAAGGGCTGGGGATGTGGCTCAAGCTGTAGCGTGCTCGCCTGGCATGCGTGCGGCCCGGGTTCGATCCTCAGCACCACATACAAACAAAGATGTTGTGTCCCCCGAAAACTAAAATAAATAAATAAATATTAAAACAAAAACAAAAACAAAACAAAACAAAACAAAACCCACTAATAGGAACTTACACAGGCTTTTAGGGTATTTATCCTGTGTAGGTAGACATAGAGAATGTTCTCCAAGAATTCAACTAAAGCCTTGGAAAATGGTAATCTGTAAGGTCCAAATCCACATCTGTCTTTGGGAGACGTTGAGTTTAATTTTGATTAAAGTTCCTCATTGTGCTGTGAATTTTTCTGTTTAAGAGGTTTCACTTGGAGGAAGAGAATTTCTATCAGCATTTATAATAACTATGGTATGCTCTTGCTCTGCATCCTGCTCTTAACTGGATAACAGTGTGCACAGAAAGCATAGTAGGAAAAATGGGGATGGACATATGTGCATTATTTTAAAAAACAGATTTTTTTTTAGCATTTCACCCTGGATCAGAAGAGTTATCAAGGATTTTGGAGAATCTCAGTGTCTTAGAAATATGTTATTGTAAAATAGCAAAACTAATTGATTAAGGATTAAGAGAAAGTTTAAGTGAGAGAAACTAGATAATGGTAAGACTGGTAAACTATTCTGTTAATGCCTCTGAAACAAGTTTTGGTGTAAATGGAAGCATCTCCTTTAGTTTAAATTAAAATTTAAAAAATTTATCTTCTTAGAATTATTCTTCTCCCACCCCAAATACTTTTCTCTTTCAGGAAGAGGAATGGGTAGGGCTGTTGATTCAGCTGTTTGTTTTGGAATAAATAAAATATATTTTCAATGGACTTTTGAATTATGACTTTAACTGAAAGTAGATTTATTAAGTCAGTGTCTATGGACTGATTCCATGTATTTAGGGATCCCACTTGCTTATTTAAAACATAAGTTTGGAGAGTTGAGACTAGGACTGAGTTTCATCATCCCTGCCTTTCCCCTTTTTTTCCCCCCCGCAAAGCCAAAATAATTCCGAGTATATTTGCACCTGGCATTAATTTTTAGTTGAAATGTAGTTGTAAAATAAATAAGAGGGGGCAGTTTGCTTCCACTCTAAAAAATTTGGTGAAGGTTAAGTTATCAGTGATTCAAGCCAAACCATATTATACATGGCTATTCAATTGATAGAAATGGTATCCATTAAAATTTTTTTTCTGTGGGCTGCTAATTGCTATTTTCAGCCTACAATTTCTTGCAGATGATTTGTTTGAAACCATGATTGTGGCTTCTGCTAAATCCTTTGAAATTCAGCCCTTTAATCCTATGCTGTACAAATTGTTTTAAAAGTACTGATCTAATTAAGCAAATTGGTGCAAATATCACTTGCCAAGACCAAATTCTTTTTGTTTAATGGACACTCTTTGTTCACATCATAACTTTAATTAAATTCATGGATTATGACATGCACAATCATGCCTCAATCATCCATAGCATTGATGTCCATGAAATTGGAATGTATTTAGGTTTTCATGGCACAGAGTTGTTGTCCTGAACCTTACAGCTTAAAAATACCTCCAACCGTGCACTTATTTATTGTTGTTTGTTGAGTCTCTGTAGAACTTTTGTCTCTATGGACAGAAATTGTCCAATGACATATAGCTAATAGTTAGAATGATGCACTGAGGAATGATCACAACAGTATCTTTTATACTCACCCAGTGTATTTTCATTTCAGATGTTGTATTTTTCATCTTTAGAAATTCTAAGAGTCTTTTATATCTTCTTTGCTCACTAAATTACATTCATGTTTCTCTCTAGGTTCTTGAGTATAAGAAACACAACAACTATTTTAGCATTCTTATCTGCTAATTCCATCCCCTTTGTCATTTCTGAGTCGATTCTAAATTAATTGATCTCCCAGACATATTACCCTTCTTTTTTTTTTCTGGTAAAGTTTGATTGCATGTCAGCCATTACTGTCTACATTGTGACTGGCAATGTTAGTCATTGTGATTGATGTTCGGTGCTGGTTTTTGTTGTGTATCTTTAAGTAGTGTTGGACTGGGTTCTGGGTGCAGTTACTTATAACCAGATGGATTCTTTCAAGGATTGCGTTTAACCTTTGTAAGGGGGAGTCTAGAACAGCCTTTTGCTTAGGGCTAATTTAGTCCCATTTCAAAGGCAATGCTTTTCTAAGGATGTTGCTCAGATTTTAGGAAGGCTTTCCACTTTGGCTAGTGGAACCACAAACTTATTTCCAGCCCTCAGCTTTCTAACTGCTTGTACTGTTCTGTATAGTTTCATCTTTTGTAGGGATCAGTACTCAACTGAGCATTTGAGGGGCGTTTTAAGTCTGCAAACCTTAGGAACAGTGTCCATGAGTATCCTTCTTCCTGATGCTTGGTGAATTCTACTCACCTCCTTCCAGACTCAGAACTCTGTATTCTCGGCCACGCCAAACTCTCAGGCTTCTATCTGGAGGTTCAGAAAGTGCTTTTCACCGTGTCATTGCCCTGCATACCTGTTTTCTTCTGTCTGAACATTATTTCTTGTGCTCTGTGTGGGTTTCTAGTTGTTTAAGGTGGAAGGACAAATCTGATTGCTGTTAATTTTGGCCAGAAGAGGAAGTTATATGCTTTGTGTCTGATAATTTGCTTCACATACTAAGCTGATGAACTAAGGAATTCAACAAATGCTCGTTGAGTACATGCTAAGCTTAGATGTCAGGTTGAGCACTCAAGAATTAAAGAAAAATCAAAATTTGCACTTATTTCTCTAATACACTCAGATAAACAGGAGGCAGAAGATATGGGATGTCATAAAAGAGATAAAATAATATAAGGATATAAAGGGTGAAATAGGCTGACTGGATTAAGGAGAGCACATGCATGAAAACATAAGAGAATGAAGAGAATTGATGTAGAATGAAGGTGTATGGCAGGGTGGGGAACAGGGAGAGGCTAAGGCAGGGGGGTCATTAAAGCACTGGGGAGTGACTTTAATAGATCTGTGTTAATGCCTGCCTCTTTGATTTTTTATTAGAACATTTCATGCTCAAGAGAGACAGTTTATTTTCAGTGCCATATCATAACAATAACATAGATTCTTAAAAAAAAATCTGTTTTTTAGAGTTTGTGGTAGGCTGAATAATGGTCTTCCCATGTATGTCCATGACCAATCTCTGGAAATGTGCATGTTTGTTTATATGGCAAAAGTCACTCTGCAGCTGTGATTAGGTTAAGGATCTCGAGTGGGGGTTTATCCTGGTAGACCTCATGTATTTACATAGATAAGAGGATGGCAGGAGTCCCCAGAGTCAGAGGAGAAAGAAATGTAATAATGGAAATAGAAACTGAAGTAATGTGCTTGGAAGATGGAAGAAGGGGCCACAAGCCAAGGAATGCAGGTGGCCACTAAAGCCGAAAAAGGCAAGGAATCCAATTCAGAGCCTCTAGGAGGAAGCAGACCTACCCACACGTTGATTTAACTCAGTGAAACTGAATTTAAAGTTGTGACCTCCAGAACTGTAAGATAACACAATTATTTTCCTTTAGACCATTAAATTTTATAGTAGTTTGTTACAGCAGAAATAGGAAACTAATACAGATTACATATTCAAAATAACAAAGTGTCTTGGTTAATTTTTTTAATATCTAAATGAAACAGAAGAAAAGAGGATGAGGAAAGAACATATGAAGTTACTTGTATTGGGCTTTTTCTGTATTGTGTTGCTTTACCTTGAAGTCTATTTTGGAGTTTCTACACAGAAAGCATTATTGGACCCAAAGGAAAATAAGGAGGTTACTGACCAACATTGCCTCACCTTTTAACTCTGTAAATTTGTGGACTGTTTAGAATCGAGGTATCATTTTCTGATCCTTCCAAATCAATAATTATTGTTATTCTAGACAAAGTAAAAAAGGTATAATTTAAGGAATAATAGTTGACTATTCTGAGTGTTTGATAGGATTAGCTTATTTAATCATGACAAAAAACTATAGATGGATATAATATTTCTATATCTCATTTTGCAGACATAGAAACTGAGGGTTGGAAGAGTTAAGTACCTCATCCAAGGTCACCCAAATGAGATGAGTTAGAGCTACTTTTGTCCTCTACTCTCCTGCCTCAAGAGCCCAATTGAAGAGGCAATCAGAAATCCATCTGTCACAGAGTTTGTTTATAGTCTTTGAGGACAAGCTTTATGTGAAGGTAAGTAATCATGGGTAACCCTGCTGAGAACAGGTTTCTCCTAGCCACTCCGCCAAACAGGCAAATCTGTTTTCTGAAATGACAGGGATTTTTCTGAACTCTGTGCTGTGTATCATGAGATTCAACTATTTGAAGCAAGTTGACTTATTACTTGAATTAAAAGAAGATTCAAGTCAGATGGACAGCTCTTTTTTATCAGATACACTGTGTGGACTCAGATGGAGGGACGACTCAATGTTGCCTAATGCCTGTCTTGTTAAACGTACTAATGCAATTCTCTGCCTAGATGGTTAAGACAACCATGTGGATAGGTGTTGTACAATAGAAATATAATGTGAACCACAGACATAAGCTACCTATGTCATATAAAATTTTTTACTAGTCACATTAAAAAAAGAAAATGGAAAAGATAACATTAAAATATGGAACTCAGTGTTATCAAGATATTAGCATGTCAGCAATCAACATAAAAATTAGGTAGGATGAGTTACCTACTTTATTTATTCACACCACATCTTTAAAATCCAGTGTATATTTTGCACCTATGGCACATCTGAATTTGACTGAACTATATCTCCAGTACCAAAACTGCATGGACCACAGGCCACCATATTGGGCTTCGCAGTACAACTGAACTCTAAGTAGGTCATCAGACATCTTGGTGTCCAGTGACAGCCTGGAATTAAGGGAAGATAGAAATTCTCTTGCATTTTCAGGTTCCCAAAAAGGGAATGTGCTTTGCAGTGACCAATGACCGTCATGGTCTGTGTGTTTTGGCCATTAGAGAAAAGAGCCTTATATTCTCTGTTGCTCTGGTGTGGGAGGCAAAACTGAGCTCTATAACTGCTCAAACAGAAGTCCCTACATGTGTAGCTGTAATTATAACAATGAATAGTCACCTAGTTCAACCTTGCTGAGAAGCGTAGTGGTGTTTTGCTAGATTTCAAGTTTGTCTTTATGTTGAGTGTGTCATAGTCATTGAACTAGGACACTCCCAACAGTAGAAATGGCAGAGTGTGTGTGTATGTGTGTGTGTGTGTGTGTGTGTGTGTGTAATTCATGAATGATAAAAAAATGGAAGATGATGTTTCTAGTTAGGGCTTCTGAGAGCAGCTATAGATGAAGCAGCACTCCAACAGGATAGGATAAAGGCCTCTTACTGGGACCTCCCTCACCCCACCAGTTCCTTCCGCAGTTTTTTTTTTTTCTCTGTGAACCTACTTCATTTACTTGCTTGTGGAGGATGAGCTTCACCCTTTACCAATAGCCTTTCAGTTTGTCCTTTCACAGGCGAGAGCATTCTCATAGAGTATGGCTCCTGTAAGGGAACATAGGAGAGAACAAAATATGGCTTTTGCCTTTTGGTTTACTACTAGAGGTGGAAAATTATGAGTTGCAGAAGAAACCCTTGCTGCAGTTGAACCTATGAGATTTCAAGAGATTTTCTAATTAATACTGATGCAAACAACATATCTGATTAAAGAGCCCAAAGGCCCTTAGTAAGGGATAGTGTCAAAGCATCTTAGGGTTTGAGAGCTCCAGCAATTAAAATATTTTTTTAATCACTTATGCCAAAGGAGATAAATGATTCACAGAACAAAATAGAACATTCAGAATAGACATAGATTCAAAGAGAGAATTAAGAATACATTAAAGGATATTTAAAATTCCTGGGGAAGAGAAGTTTGTTTATACTGTAGCTGTCTAGATATTTGGGTACAAATAAATTTTGATATTTATCTTGTTTCTTATATCAAAATAAATTCTTGCTAGACAAAAAAATTTATATATTTTAAAGAAATGGGAATTTTCCTGAAATGGGATTGTTCCTGAAATGTCTAGGGAGTAACAAGTAAATCATTTAGACTGTGTGCTGAGATCAGAATCAAGAGTTCTGAAAAACAAGGTTGATGTTGCAGGTACAAGGCTGTTTATAGATAATCGTGAATGCTTAGTTGAAGAAAGGAGATTTGGGCTATTGGCCACGGGATGGATAGTCCTGGGTATGGCTGTGGTCCAGGAAGATGATCACTCGTTTGACATGTTAGCCTGCTGTATTAAATTCTTAGATTGCATTATGGAGCTCCTAAGCACATCGTGATTCTAGAATCTCAGCTTTTCTATGAGAACCTTTCATTTGTCAAGTTTTTTATGTGTTGAATGAGTAAAACTTCACTAACGAATGTTGTCAAAATAAAATGCTTATTGGTGTTGTTTCCAAAGATCACCATACAATTTTTTTTTTATTAATAGTCTACTGATTCCTGGAGAGAAAGAATTTTCATGTATTTATCTCATATTTCCAATGTTGGTACAATGCTTGGCACATTTAGCACCTATTTATACTCCCCTACTGTGCCCAGACACTAGCAGTGCTAGAAGACCCTGACTAGCATATCAGATGCATTCCCTGCCCTTGTAGAGCCTGTGGTCCTGTGGAGGAGACAGGCAACTAGAGGAGGGCAGCTGAGGATGGAAGGGGTCAACAGTGTCTTCTGTGCATGAGGACATGCACAGAACTTCCTTGGATCTAGGGTAAGGATCAGGAAAGAATTCCTAGAGAAAGTGTCCTATATTCCATGTGCCAGTCATGGGAGCTCCAGACTTGCTCTGGAAGGATCTGCTTTGGGATGCTGGTGCCAGCAATCCCATACTCACCTTGGTAATCTGACAGTGATCCCTGTTAGCTTCTGCCAGTAGGAGACACTAAAGTGAGACTGGCAGGCAGGACTGAGGAAGAAGAGGCTGTTGCTTCTTCTTGTCAGTGTTCCCTGGGAGTGGCAGTTAACAGCTTTCATTCCCAGGTGTTTTGAAATTACCCATATGCAGCATCCCCTAAAAGGCGAAACATACCCCTCCTTATTTGTCTCAGCTCCAACTTTGTGCTCCCCAATGTACCCCCAGGAAGCAGCAATCCAAGGAAACATCTGGCCAGTTAGCCAGTGCTGCCTCTGAGCTTCTCAATGCTGAAGATTTGTTCTTGTAGGCCTAGGGCAGGGAAGCTGCTTTTCACAGGCCTTATCTATGGGCTACTATAGTACTTTAGCCTTTTAATGTAATACCTGTGAAATGAATTGCCTGCATTAAATTCCTTCTGTTGACACATCTAGCATGGTTTCTGGTGTTTGGGTTGTATCTATAATTTTCAGGATTAAGGGTTTGCTATGTGAATAGCAGATTGGAAGACTTCCTGGAAAGGAGAAAAACTGTATTAATGTAGCTGAGTGACCTAATTCTATTTGCATCTTAGTGGGTGTGACTTAATAGGAAAATAAACTGGTGTAGAATAGGGTGGCAATAGGAAGTTAACTAGCAGTTATAGACATTCACCGGCTGCCACCCATTTGCCTAAGATTATTCCTGAGTAACTTCTCTTTCTTTATACTTCAGTCTATTAGCACCTATCCCCAGAGGGCTCTTTTTCAACAATTATGACTTAGTTTGATTGAGGTTTCATTCAGCACTGATTTTTTTTTTAAACGTTCCCCCAAGTGGATTTGTATGTGTCCTCAGCCCTAGCTCTAGATCTGAGATCCTTACCCTCTACCCTGCTTGAGAATCATGGGGAAGGCTTTGCAAAGCACACATTGGAGCTTCTGACACAGTTATTCTGGAGTAGTTCCAGAAATTCATTTCTGGCAGGTTCTAGGTGATGCTAAACGTGCTGGTTCAGGGACATAGTTTGAGACCCACTGGTCTAGGCAGTTATTACACATGTGGGCCACAGTTGCCTTCCTGGTTCTCTCCTGCTTTATCTCCCTACATTCCATTTTTCATTATATTTGAGATTTCAGAAAAGTCAATTAGATCAGATGAACCTCTATATTCCTCTTATTTCTGCTTTCAGGAATTAGAGAGCTTCCAGCACAATTCAAGGAAAATCTAAAACCCTTTACCAGTCTGCACCACCAGGTATCTGGCCCTGCCTGCCACTGGGAGCTCCTCTTAGTGCTCTGCCCCTCACCATTGCTCTCAGATCCTGCTGGTTTTCCTTCTGGTCAGTATTTGCTGTAGGCTTTTTCCAGCTTCCTCTTCACCACTGGATGTCCTGCCCTGAGTATTCCCAAGCCAGCTCCTTGTCAGCCAGGGCTCAGGTCAGTTGTTGTCTCCAACTTCCACTTGCAGAATTCACTCCCCATCTCATGGTCTGATTTAATTTTCTTCATAACACTTACCTTTTTCAATTAGTTGCTAGTTTTGTTCTCTCTCTTTCCCTCTTGGAATGCAATCTCTGTGAAATTAGGGACAAGCATCTGCAGCACCTAGAAGATGACCTAGAATCTTGGAGCCACTAGTAAATATCAGGTGAATGAACAAAATACAGTACTATTGTAAGGAAAACATATCCATGGAAAAGAGACAAGTACGCTTATATGTGTTTCAGTCTTCCTGGTTTGCCTGGGACTAGACTAGGAGATTCTTAGGATGTGCGAAATGCTGAAACCAGGAAAGTCTTTGGCAAGCCCAGTAGGAGTTCACCACCCCAATGCTTAGAGGTCTTCCAGCACTTGGTTATATACTAGCACTCTCCTATTCAGTTCCCTTATCTTCTTTGGCTTCTTAGACAATTGCAGCATTATAGAACCAGGTATGCTTCTTGAGAATGCATCCTGTGTTTTGATATTGCTTTCAGGTAAGACCAGAAAAAATTATTCTCAGTTTCTTTGCTTATCTCATCCTATTTGACGGTACTTGTTGTTAGGAAACAAACAAAAAAATCAAGGAGAGGTTACTTAGGTTGATATTTAAGGCATTGAGCTCTATACAGTTCAAGGACTTTTCAGGGTGGAACTTAAGGCAGGATCAAAATAGGCAAGAGAAAAATAAAGTAGAGAAAAATCAAATGGATGTTAAATGAGAGAAAAAGATCTGGGGGCCAAGATGGACTACCAATTTAGTGAGTCCTGCTCCAATCTAGAAAATAATGACCGAACAAGTTGTATAGTTTTGAACTGATAATTGTCATGATGAGGGCAACAAGTTATTTGGCAGTGGTTCATCTGCCTGCTCATATGATGATATTTGATTTTGATGAGCTGTTCTTTTCTCCTCTTAGATGGCCTAAACTCATTTCTTCTATGCCCAGCTCCACACCCCAGTTACAGCACAAATTCACTGAGGATCTTATTTTTTCCTCTATAAGTGTGTTGGAGATAGGAGGAATATGTACTTAGTCCAGAATCTAGCATAAAGGTTTTGGGTTGGTAACTAAGTAAACGAATAAATAACTGAATAGGTATATAACATAGCAATCCTTTCAAAATTTGTCCCATTACTTCATTAAAGATGAATATGTTTTATATACTTAAATGCTGAGATGTTTTCTGAGCCATTTTTTCTACCCATAATCCTAGTAAAAATATAGATTAACACTTCCTGTGGGCCAGATGTAGTGACAGATTTCTTACACTCATTAACTCATTTGAAATAGGTGCTATTATTAATCCATTTTATAGATGAGAAACTAAGCATTAGCAAGGATAAGTAACTTGCCCAAATTACCTAGCTAAGGACTGCAGCCTCTGTCAGCTGATTCCAGAGGTAGATCCCATATCTTTGTTATTTATGTAAGCTATCATCACAGAAAAAAGTGACCTGGGATCTTCCCTTCCACAAGTCCCAAGTGAATTTAAAATGTTTTCTGTGCTTTAGTCTCAAGTAATTTTGCAGTGTTAATGCCAAGTAGCAATTCCTCATGTTTTGAACAGTTTTATCATTTTGAAGTAAACACAGTCATTGCTCTATTTTGATGCAACTAGGACATTCATGTGCCATTAGAGAGCATGCTGCATTTTGCATGAACTGTCTGTCATGTGCCTAATCTCCACCTTGGCTTGTGGCATCATTAATTTTTTTTTTTTTTACAAAGCATTAGTAAATGAAAGTGCTTTTACAAATCATTCTCTATAAGCCAAAGCATTTTAAAAAATAATTTGCTCAACTTCAGAGAGGTGCAGCCCATCAAATATAAGACTGGCAATTAATGCTCATTGTTTGAATGGTCCTGAAATGATTAGAGGCTCCCACGAGGGAGAAATTTGAAGTGGCCACATTTGGTACCAGGTGTTTGAGTAAAGGGTGTTATTTGTCTTGAGATGTAATTGGGGTCAGCTACACAATAAAGAGGTTTAAACTTTATGCCTCAGCTATTATTACTGGACCAACCCCAACCTCTTTCATCAAACTCTGGCTCCATTACCATCACTAACAATCGTTTTTTCACTGGGAGTTATCAATAAGATTATAGCTATTGTCAGAATGTGTTAGCCAAAAATGACTGACTCAGCATTTGAAGTTCAACAGCTGCAGAGTTTATGTCATTCAGGAGGACTCCTAAAATACAGGTGTGTGTGTGTGTGTGTGTGTGTGTGTGTGTGTGTCAAAGTAATGTGTAGTATGTGTGTATGTTAAGTTATGTACCAACACAATGAAAAATGGTTGTGGATTTCTGAGGAATCGTTCAGCTGAATTTGGAGGGAGCAATCCTTTTAGCAGAGGAGATTGAATTGGTTACTATCTGTAAAAAAATTCAGGAGAAATGAACGAGGAGTTCAAAATCTAGAAGCCACAAATACCATTATTATATTAAAAGTATAGGAATAGGCCAGACATGGTGGCACACACCTGTAATCCCAGCAACTCTGGAGGCTATGGCAGGAGGATCCCAAGTTCACAGTTAGCATGGGCAATTTAGAGAGACCCTGTCTCAAAATAAAAAATAAAAAGGACTGGGGATATGGCTATTGTAGAGCATCCCTGTATTCAATCCCCACTACCCACCACAAATACTCCAGGTATTATATTTCTACCCCTGAATATAAGGCATATACAGGTTACATAAAAATGATGACAAATAAGTTGAGATCTAAACCTGAATAATTATAAAATCTGAGTATATTTTTCAAGACAATGACATGCAGCTGCACAGATATTTTTCCAGTTACCTTTTGGTGACATTTTGTCATTTTTAGTAGTCTAATGTAATATGAAAATCCTGAATGCATTGGTTACGTATCGGCTTAGTGTATGAAATATAATTGTCATGAGACAGATTCTCTTCCTACATTAGGACCATTTAAAAAATTTGCCTAAATGCTTATGGTTTATGAATTTCTGTTATGGAAAACTCTTTCCAGCTAAGATTATTTTAATGGCTCTCACTCTAAACTAAGTCTTCACCATCTGTTCTTCATTTTATTCTAAATGATAAGAGAAATTAATTTAAATGCATCATAAAAGTGCTATTTTATGTTTTTAACATCCCTGTCTGGGTCTTGACTCTCAGTCTAAATGTATGTTGGCGATCTCCAAAAACATCTGGGGTAGGGTAAAACAGCTGTCCTTTGACTTCTGATTTGGAATACTTCCCAGAGAAGACAAGAAATCATTTTTAAATGACTGTATTACAGACTGACACGCCCCCTTTGTCTTCCCTGTCTAAAGTGTGCCATCACCAGTGAACTATCAAAGGGGGAGTAATTTTAATATAATGCTACTAAGACTTTATATTGACTTTTTATACTCAGGGAGTTTTCTTCCCCTTGGTATTTTTAAAAAAATATCAGTGCTTGAAAATTTTGTTGATGATTGATTTTATATGCTTTTTGGTCAAGTGTTAGGCATCACCATTTCTGGAGCCTGGAGAGGTTGATGATAGTCACAAGTGTCAGCAGGAAGTTTCAGATATCTGTGAGGTCACAAGGGAAGGGTGATCCATGTAGTGTCACATCTTAGCAATTGACAGTGTCAGCAAGGGCTCATTGTGAAAACTGAGAAAGGACTTTTCAATGAGACCACTATAGCTAGGACATAGCCTGTGCCGTAATGTTGCCCAGGGCATTTCCCAACTTCCATTTTCTTTTTGTGCTGTGGAATCACCAACTGTGATAGGTGGCAGAGAACATAAACTGTAAATTCATTACCTTGCACAGTGACATTATGGCAAGTTTGACTTTCTCATGATAGACTTGGGGAAGATTCACAGCTGTTTTTGAAGCTGTGGGGACCCTGACAATGTTACTTAGCATCAGTGTCCAGAACTATCAAGGGATGTGTTCTCTGTGGCAGTGAAGACACCTCATGCCTGGTACGGGAGCTGCTCCCATGTAGAACTTGTGACAGGGCACCCAGGGGGTCTGTACTCTCATAGGCCAGCTTCAAGTGCTCCAGTTACAGAATGGCATTTCTTAGGTCTGGCTTCTTGATGGAAGGACTTAGCATCAGTTCCTTCATATAGAATTCCAAGGTATTCAGTGACATTCACTGCAGTGAATAGGTGCGATTTGCACCTCTTCTCAAACCCTTGCATTTAATTCTAGGTTTTCCCTGGAAATAGAATGACTTGAGACAAAATGAGTGCTACTAGCAGCAGGCAAGCTGAATGTCAATCATGATGGACAGGATTTTGAAAGAGAAGGCACGGGTAGGGTGAGGGGTGGAATAGCTTTTATTAAAGGTCATTGAATGATTGGAGTATTAAAAAAATGATGCAACTTGCATAAAAGGAGAGAAATTCCTGCTAAATGCCTAACCAATATTACTTTAAAATGATTATGGAATATGATACTGTACTCAATAAGTAGAACAAATACCATGATCAGAAATTAATTATATTAAGTACTGAAGGGGCAGTGAAATTAGAAAATTGGGAGAAAGAAAACAGAAAAGGTCTAGAGAAAGGAGAAGTTTTCACAAAAAGTTTTAAGGAAGGGATGAGAGTTATGGATGAGGAATGGCAGGAGAGAGGCCATTCTAAGAAAGTGTAAGTTGACCTATTTTATAAGTTCAGTACTATACCCAGTTGTCCACCGGGGTGTGGACAATCAGAAGATTGTTATCACTTTGTTTATTTATTTAGTGGTACTGTGGATCCCAGGGGCACTCTACCACTGAGCTATATGCCTACCTTTAATTTTAATTTTGTATTTTGAGATAGGCCTTGCCAAGTGGCCCAGACAGGCCTTGAACTTGTGATTCTCTTGACTCAGCCTCCTGAGTTACTGGGATTATGGGTAGGTGCACCATGCTTGGCTGTTTTCACTTTTTATCTATTTTTTTTTCCTTTTGTAGATTGACTTTGCTTACAGATGCTAAGCTACTCCAAAACTTAAACTTTTAGAACAGACATTAAGAATTTAAATGTCTTTGGTGGGAGGAAATAAGAGTGAAGCTTTTATTTTGTAAAACAAAACAAAAACAAAACAAACTCAACTGCTAGAAACAATCATATTTTACCAAACTGTAATTTAAACACAAACTGTGCACACATACACAGACATTGCTGTTTTTTTAATGAAGAACTAGAAATCTGACATTTGACTTCTAGACCAAGATCTCAAGATCAGGTCTCCCATTTTCTATTGTGAGGCAAGTACAGAATTCAGTTTTGACTCCTTTAATTTGGAGAGATTTAGATTAATTTGTTATTATGCTGGGTAAGCTGCTGTATGCAAAGGCAGATACTTAAGCACATAGATACAATCTTTGTATAGATTTTTATTGTCCTGAAATAGGGAAAAATATGGTATTTCAACATTATACTTGAATGTTACTGTTTTGTTAGAGTTCGACAATTTCCATTTCTATCTTTTCATTCATTGGCTTATTATTATTTAAGAAAGGAAAAATCCCCATCAGTTCAATAACTCTCAGTGTGAATTTGTTAAATTCACAAAATGCTATGAATATGTAAAACAATATGTAGTAGCTTTACTTGTTTTATTCCTAACTGGAAAGTTTCAGTTTTGCCTGGTAATAGTTTTTTGGCAAACTGTGTCTCCCTCTAGTGATACAAATCATTATTCTTTAAAAAATATAGTAAGTAAAGTTGATCCTCTGAAAGAAATATGTGTTCCAGTCCAGACAAAAGCATATTATTAAAAAATAAAGTTAACACACTAATACCTGGAGTTTGCTTGACTGCTATAGTGGAGATTTTATTTTTTGATATGGTTTTCAGTAGGTGTTCATTCTATATGATTATGCTCACTTTAGAAAAGTATTTGTAATGTTTGGCTCTCCTAATATATGCCATTTTGTTAGATAAAAAGACAGGCCACTTACCTATTAGTTGCTATAGTGGAAATAGGGAAATACTGCAGTATTCTGGACTCCAAAGGATAGAAGCAAATTGGGTGTCCTGGCTCATGCCTAGAGGCCCCAGCTACTCTGAAGATGATTTGAGCCCATACATTTTGATCTGCTGGCTGATATGGTGATGTCTCTTCTTGAAAAGAAGTAAAAAGGAGCAGAAACTGAGTTTACTCTTGGCTGATAGGGTGTTTTAAAACTGCAGAGGTAGATCCCACTCATCCCTCACTCCTGAATATCCACTCACTACAAGCTAGATGCTGAAGCTACTCAGGTGAACAAGTCACAGCCATTGTTTGCAAAGTGATGTCACTGCAGGACTCTCCAGAAGCATTGAAAAAAAATGACCTATACTACTTTACCACTTAAATATTTTTTTCTAGAGCGTTAATTTTGGGACTAGGGCGGATCTACCCTGGACAGGCACGCCTGACACATCTGCACAGAGGACAGTGTCTGGGGTAGGGGGCTGCGGGACCTCCCCAAACAAGGCAAGAACAGATGTTGGCTCAGGCTGATTCAGAATTAAACAAATCCATCTAGATAACCAGGATCTGCTGCTTTAAAATGAAAGAGCTCAGTTTCAAAAGTAAATATAACAAGACCTCAAATCTATGGAGACTGGCCCTGGTGGCTTGGGGTGGGTGTTGAGGGAATGTGAGGTGGGAGTAGTTAGAATGGAGGGGCATGGTCCCATACAGCTCAGCTCCACACAGAACCCTTGAAAGGCAAATGAACCTCACCTTGATTTCCAGTGGAGTCATTTGCAGTGAAACCTGCAGGCAGACAGACTCCAAAGGCCGAGGAAGACTAAGTTAGCAAAACTCTGCAGCATAGCAATTAGGAGTTGAGTGGGGTCCTGGTGTCTCCAGTAGCCCAGGGACTCAGATGCTCAGGGGTTCCCACCCTCTACTCTCATAGGCTTTCTGGAGTATAGTTACTTTGAGAGAGACTAGAAGTATTAAACAAGTGTCATTTCTATTATCTTTAAGAGTTGTATTGGTGAGGGTTCTCCAGAGAAACAGATCCAATAATACAGGTCTCTATATATCACCATTCATCTATCTATCTACCTACCTACCTAACTACCTATCAATCATCTGTCTTTTAAGGAATTGGCTCAGGATGGTGACAGTTGGTGGATAGAACAGAGACCCAAATAAGAGTTGATCATAACAGAATTCCCTCATACCTGTCTGTGCTCAGATTTTTTTTTTTTTTTATCTTCAGGGATACCAGTCACATTGGATTAGGGCCCACTATTGTGACCTCGTTTTAACTTAATTAGCTCCAAGATGATCCTATCTTTAAAAACAGTTATATTATGAGGTACTAGGGGTAGGACTTCACATATGAATTTTGGGGAGACACAATACAGTCTATAACATAGGCACATGAAATATTTTTGTTTTAAAAATGATTTATAAACAAATTACAGTGACTTCATGTTTTAGTTTTAGGATGGTTTAATATTCATGCCTGTACTATGTTAGGGCCTTTGTAATAACTAATTTAATAATCTGTTATTAGTTAGGTGTTATTGTTATGCTCAGTCTGCAGATACTGAGGGAAGCACACAAAGGTGAAGAAGTACTTGCTCACTGATGTGGTCAGGAAGTGGAAACCCAGGCATTTGGGTACCAGGCAGGCATTGTAGCCAGCCAACCACACCAGGCATTGTTGAACAGTCCCCAAAGTGATGCTTTTAAACTTAAGGTCAAAATCCCTTGGGGGCTCTCATTAAAATGCAGATTCCTGGGCTCAGCACCAAACTTACTGAGTCAAAATTCCTAGAGAATTGGGAATGAGGGTATAGTCTGTATTATAACATTACCCCTCCAGGGGCTTTTATGTTCACAAAAATTGGAGAAGTACCAGAATTATTTTTGAAGATTTATCTAACTCTCCTTCTTTTAGTTTTTGATCCCAGTGTTCAGTGGCCTTTCCTATTTTGTAGGTGGGACTTTTGGGGGAATTTATTTACTTATTTAACTAATATTCACCAAGCAATATTGCTAGGTTCTGTGGGTTTACAAGGGTAAATCAGATGTGAAATTTCTCTTCAAAGACCATATAATATTATGTTGATATTATTAGGTTTTGAAATGTTCTTTCAAATGAGAAATATCTGTACCTCATTCTATTTTTAAAGGTTCTATTTTTCATAAATGTGAGTGCTTCTTCTATTAAGGAATGGCTCTATAAATCATGTATTTTAGTTAACTCTCTTAATTTTCTGGTAAGAAGGTGAATAACATACATTATTATCTGTAAACAATCAAGACTATGTTTTTGAGAGAAGAATAGTAAAAAAATGTAGGCCAGCTGCTGCTATTATTCAAGGCTTTGTATTGCTCTTGGGTTTTTGTGAATGTATTGAAGTGTGCAGGTGTGTGTACGTTTGTGATCCAGATAAAAATGTTAAACCTATCATTAAAATTGTTTTAAAAAAAACCTCACATCATCCTTTTTATGAGGAGTAAAAATAAATTCACTAGTTCCTAATGTCCTTCCTCTAAAAAATATGGTGGGAGGGATGTGGTTGCCTTTTTCCCTTTACTACTGGGTGCCTTTGAGTTGGAGATAGTACTGGGTCACAGATAAGCAGTGGCAGAATGCCAGGTCTTCTGTGCATGGAGGAAGTGTTCAGTCTGCTGTGGATGATACCATCTCCAGGGGTAAGTTCCCCTGTGGTTACAGAGTGTGTTGCAGAATTTAACCACTTCTACGAAGACCTCTCCTCCCATTCTCCTTCTTCCTCCCCACATTTTTCCTTCTGTGATTATGATGAAGTTCAACATATGGGTAGACATTAACCAAATATCCAAATATCAACTGCCCATAGCAGAAGGGGGCTTATGCATTGACTGAATTAATGAATATATTCTTGTTTTTCTTTCTGTGTAGATGTGCAGTGTGGTAGAGGGTGAGGGTAGAAAGGCAGGAAAAGTGAGTGAATTTTCTTCTTTTCCTAAGCTCCAAGACTGTTTTAACCAAGATTCTGATACTGTGACACACACCAGAGATAAATCAACTTAGAGGGAGGAAAGGTTTATCTTGGCTCACAGCTTCAGTATTTCAGCCCATTGTAGCTTCACCATATTGCTTTGGGCCTCTGGTGAGGCAGTACATCATGGTGGGAGGACGGGCACAGGAGGTCTGTTGACCTCATGGCAGCTGGAAAGCAAAGTGAGGTGGTAGTGGTAAGAGGAGGGGCAAGGGTATCCCCTTCAAGGGCATGTCCCCAATGGCCCAACTTCCTTCCACTAGTTCCCACCTGCCACCTTCCAGTAGTGCCACAGACTGGCAACCAAAGCATTTAATGATTGGCTTTGGGAGATGTTTAATATCCAAACCATTACAGAGTCATTCCAGTGAATTGGGGTGAGCATTGATATCCAGGAGTAATTTCCTTGAAGGGTCTGTGTAGCTGTGGCCACAGGGTGTGAATCCAGTGAATGCTTTTTGTATTCAATTAAGGTTAATTGTTAGGTTTTTGTTTGTTTGTTGGTTGGTTGGTTTGGTTGGTTTCTGCTGTTTTTACTTTAATTGTGAATGGGCTTTTTTTTTTTTTAAATATCATATCACACATATCAACCCCTTATCTAGCTAGTTGATGGCAAGGGGCCTGGAACTCTCCCTTGAGAGGCTCTTCCTGCCTCATCACAGGACAAGTTCTGACTTTCAACTAAGATCTGGGCTGTTACCTACCTTCAAAGGCAAAGGAAATAATTTGGGCTTACAACAAATAAATATAATTAAGAACAGACATATAGAATCTTTCCTCTCAATTCTGTTCATTAGTTCAATTTGCCTTTGGGTTGGCTAAAACTCAGAGTATGACACATTTGCTTTATATTTTGTAACATGTTAAGATCTTGAGTGAAAAATCTTAATTCACTACTCAGAATGACTGAATTAACCTTTTGAAAAGATCTTCATTTAAAAGAGGAGCTAAGACAAAAACAAAGCTATTTTGGAAAATCAGAATTTTTTTTTGAGTAAAATGGTATTATAGAATGATTGGTGGGCTTCTTTTTCCATAGGAGAAAAATATAGAAATTCACTTTTCTATAAAAGAGTGCTGTGACTGGAAAGTGGAAGTACATCCCAGGTGTATTAATGTGCTGTATGTAGATTGGAGAGTTTGGGATCTTGTGTAACTTATGAATCACATGCTTTTAATTTTTTCCTGGAAATATTCCATGAGGCCCATTTTTCCATTCATAAAAGGAATAGTGACACAAACATGGAAATAAATTTAAAGATGAGGCAGCCATAGTCTCAGAAATTAGGAGGCCACTGAGTGGACGTGAGCATAGCTGGGGACCCATGGTGTTGGGGGCCTGTGGCCCACCTTTGTGGCCATCCTCCTTACACCCTGAACCTGCTTTCCAGAGCTTCTTTTCTTGAATATACCTTTGCACATGCCATCCCTATGTCAGGGAAGAATTCTGTTCCCTAGGTAGTGCTTACTGCTTTCACCGTCTCTTGGCTTATTTAATAATTGATCCCCTCCCAAATCCTCCAAGGACGGCTAGGTCGCCTCTGACTCAATGCTGTTCTAAGCAGCATTGGTTTAGTTTACCCGTTTGTAATGCTCAACCTAAAATTGATGATTGATTCTAGCTTTTCTAGGAGGATGTGGAATAAGCTCGATCTTTGCCTTTTCTAGAGTACAAGTTCGAAAGCCGTGTTCTAGAGCTCAAGGTTTCTTTGGATGGGATTTAGGTCTACTGCCGGGTGAAAGAGAAATTGAGTTTTCCGGGCTCCCATCTCCACATACTTTAGTCTCAGTAGTAATGAGATTAACTAGCATGTAGCCAGAACTTATTATGAACAGGCACTGTTTCAAGCACTTTACACCTTATTTCAATTCCCATGACAACTTAAAATGGGAAGTATGGTTGCCATCACATAGGGGAAACTAAGGCACAGGACAGGCATGTAGTTTGTTCAGGGTCACACAGTAAATTCAGAGTTGGGTTTGAAGTCAGCAATCAGGCTCAGTTAGGCTCTGAAGGGCTATAGTTTAACACCTCTCTTACCATGGCAATTTGGCTTTTGTATATGTTAAGGTCACAGTTCAGCATTTGAGGAGAATGTCTGCTGCCATAAAAACTTAGAAACTGCCTCACTAGAGTGTGCCTGAGTATCCGGGCTCTTCTCAAGCAGCATTCAGTGGAGGTAAGTTTTATTTCCATGGACCTAGTGTTGAATCATGAATTTGGCAACAGTTTTTGTGTAGGTGTGTGCAGACGTATAGAGCAACACTCAGTTGGGAACAGCCTTGGCCTGATGGAAAAAGAGAAAGGAGCTAAACTACTTGGAGCATCTTCACATGCTGGCTCTGGGCCTCATCTGTATGGAGGGTGGCTTTTGGTCCTTTCTCCAACAACCTCACATGTGTGCTTACTCCTTCTTATACCGAGGGAGGTAAGTGTTGAGTCTGGAAAGGATTCCACCAACAGGAGAGCTACAAGTGAGCCTCAGTAAAATTCCTGAAGAGTAGCCCTCAGGCAGTTTCCTGTGGCTGCCTTGTTGTAATAATTTGTCTTCTAAATCTCCTCCTTCTCAGTTTGTGTTCTTCAAGGATCAAAAGCAGAGCTGATCATCAAGGTCCACTACGTAGCTCTCTGATGTAAGCTAACCTGCAAGGACAGGAGGAGTTCATCAGTATGGGTTGCCCCTCCTCAGAATTGAAAATATTCAGCTCTGGGTCTGGCAAATATACCTTTCTCCTAGGTGTGCTTGTGCTTAGCTCCAGGTTACCTTAACTTTTTCTAAATTGATGACATTTGCCAGGAGTTCATTAGGAAAGGACTGCTTTAATACTTACTTTAATTCTGTGCAAAGGAATATCCCCTTCCCTAAGCAGAATTGGGGCTTCACAGTAAGGTGGGACACAAAGAGGCTTTTTAAAATTAATAGCGTCTGATTGCACAATAAAATAGTGTTGAAGCAACAGCGTCTTACAGCACTGGAGAGCAGATCCAACTACTTTTTAAAAAATCTGTTATTTAAAAAAAAAATGTTTGTTGTGTGCACAGAACACCCATAGGTTCCATTTTGAGCCGCGGCCCCTGAGCATTGTAAATGGAAGTAATCTAGGGTAGCTGGGTCTCAATTCTGGTTGCTTGGTGCTGGCAGCCAATAGGGGGCGCGGCAGAGGTGGCAGTGCCAGGCTGAGAGGAGCGGAGTGGCCGCACCATATGGGTTCGCGAGGACGCGCCTGGAGAGACGCGCCCGGCTCTGTGCTCCTTTCCAATGCCATCTTCTTCCCATTTGCAGCTTCCCACTTCCCATCTGTGCCCACCCACTGGTTTCTCAAAGATTTTTTTTTTTTTTTTTAATTGGCATGGTTCAAGGAAAAGGCATCAGGAATATGTGGGTTCCCTGTCCTAGGTTCACACAGCATTGGAGATACGTGGCTACTGTGACCTGGCCAGCTTCTTGCATGCATTCTTGAAACTGTGATCCTGTGTCACTGCCGGGGGCTGTGCATTTTGCTGCATGGTGCTTATCACAGTGCTCGTGGTACTTTTTAAGTTGCCAGCAAAGCGTTTTCTTTTCCTTTTCATCTTTGCCAGTCCTCCCTACAGACTCCAAAAGGCATCTTCCGAAAACTGATAATTAAAGCTATGGAATCTGAGCATGAGTAATCGTTACCTATTTTGTTTGGGTGCAGCTCTTTAGAGATGATGATGTTCTTGCCAGTAATTATTAGGTTATCACCTTGTCATAGCAACTTCTTCAGGAGATGTGATTTTAGGATAAATGTTAGGCCAACCTTTGCTGTTTAGTTCTCTGATTCAAATAAATGTAGTATTCCAGGTTAACCCCTCACCCCCACCAAACTGAATAGAACACAACTATATGACTGTTTCAAGGATATTTTGAAAACAAGTATTTAGTAAAATGTCTGTTTCATCCAGTAATAAATAGTTTACAGCAGCCAGAAATTCAAAATATCACAGCACATTTTGCAGAACACTGTCTAGATTCTGCCATCTTGCTGAAACGTTCCTACATATTACTAGCACAGTTTTTTATTAATTGAAGAGTGAGACTATTTGGTATAGTTAGGTTACTGCAAATTCAACTTTTTCAAAGATGCCAGCCTTAAATAATAGGTACTGGTAGACTCCTGCTTTGTTGATGTGCTTTGGAAGACAAGAGAGTGCTGATGGACAAACCTGAGATCTGCATTCAGGCTGAACACAGGATCTCTTTATTTTTATTTTATTATTATTTTTTAATCAATGAGGGGAGAGATGGGGATGTGGTAAAAAGAAACAGAATCGAAAGATTGTCCTCGGGCAAGCTCAGTGGTTGTTTCTCTTAAGGCTGTTATGTAGGATATGTCCCCAGTGGAGACCCTTCGACTTCTTTATCACATTTCTCTACTCCTGGGTCTCAAAGTTAGCTTCTGTATTCAAAGATTCTCCATTGCAGACCCAGAAAGGTAGATGATGCATAGAATGTTCCTTAATGAATGGCTGAAAGGCTTTTGGTAACAAAGGAAATGGATAGATTGTGTTTCATTGACTAAATCAAATCACAGGCCCCAAAGGTCTGGATTTTAATCCCAGTATCTTTGACACTGCTCACTCCCTCTCCACATATATCCATTCTTACCCAGTTTCATTAAGGAAAGATCTTTGTTTGGGTATTCCTGAATTTCTTAAGAAGCTATTGTTTTTGTTTTGCTTTCATATTTCATTAGGTGAGATACCCATCTTTCCAAATGTGCCCACAAATTACCAGTCTTCATTTAGCAAGTGGAACAAAAATAGTTCAAAATTATATGTGGGAAAAATTTTCCCATCTGAAAATTTGAAGCAGTAGAAGTTGGATTTTGCGAGTTTGTTTTGGGTAAGCAGCAAGCATATTTCCCTTGGTTGGTTCAGCAAAAACATTTCTGTCCCGTCATCTAGTTAGGGATAAATGGCATATTGTGGTTTCCAAAACTGAGACTGCATATGCTGCACCCAAACTTGCTCAGTTTGGGAAGCTCATGAGTAGGCTTGCCTTTGATTTTTTTTTTAATTCCCCTGAGTTTCTCTTTTGGCCAAAGAGAAATTTCTTGTATGCCATTCAAAATACTTGAACTTATTTTCAACCCAGAATACAGAAGTAGCTAGTGAGGCCCTTCTCAGAAATTCATTGACATGAAGTGGGGGAAAGAAGGTAGGAGGAATAGAAAGGTCACAAAAAGCTCTGGTGCCTTTTCCTTTTTCTGGATATTGGTCGACAAAGAGAAACCCCCAAGAGAAAATGCTGATGGACTTTGTGTTGTCCCTTGGGGTTTCTCCAGTAAGACTGTTAAGGTATCCTTTGATCAGTTTTTGATTACCAACACCCCAAACACCTTGTGCTTTCTATATGTAGTATAATGTTATGTTTATATTTGGTTCTTTGAAAGAGATGGTGCAGAGAGAGAGAGAACATTTGGGGAACGTGCATTTAAGGGAAAAATAATTTGGTATTAAGAACGTTTTAGAGCTGGCCAAGAAGTTTATGAGAAAATATATTCATCTAGATTTCTCTAGAATGACCATATTGAACAGCAATGGCTTGAAATAAAACAACCAACTAAGAATAAGTAGGAGTGACTGGCTAGCTGCTGTGGGCCAGGAGTTGTGTTAGTCTTCCAGGAAACCTCAAGGAACTTAAAATACAGGGTCCCTGTCTTCCTGGAGCTTTTAGTCTAAAGGAAGAGTCTATCATATGTACCTTAATTAAGTACTTGATACTTTGAAAAGGTATAACTTTTGACAGAACCCAAATGCAACTTAATCTTGTTTCTGTAAACTTTATTCAGCGGGACCAAAATCTTCCACCTCTGGATAATATACCTGACCTGGAGGGCCTAGGGCTTTTCCGGTCATTCTCAAGTAGTACAAAAGATTTCCTGATCAATTTGAGTCACACAGTCTCATTTCAAGCATTTAACATGTTTGGTCTTAGTAGTCAAAAAATGGATTTTGACTATCTATACAACTCCTCCTTATCCCTTCCAAAGCCTGCTTGCAGTTTTAGGGGAGGCTACAGAGACAGCTCTCCGTGTACAGTCTCCTATTTCTGTTTTTTTTTTCTACATCCTTAATTAAGCAGTGGGGTTTAGGAGGGTTGAACAAGATCTGGGGGCCTTCCTCTGCATGGTGGGAATGTGCATTAAGCTTTGTTTTGAGATCTGAGTATTGGAGCCTCGGTTGTGTTTGGGGGAAGAGAGAGAGCGAGAGAGAGAGAGCGAGCGAGCTATACTGGAGCCTGCTCACACTCTGTTGCAGGCACCATAAGAGCATTCTCCATGAGTTAGGTCATTTGCACCTTATACCTGGTCAGATACGCACACTCATTATCACCATAAAACCCAAAGAAATGGATCCCTGAGTGAGTTTGATAGCTTATCTAAAAGTTGCAACTCAGTCAATGAGACTGAGGCTTCAAACTCACACCAGCTGACCAGATTCTGTATTTGTCACCTTGATGACATCATGTATGTCCAGGATAAATGAGCTTGTGAAGAAAGGACAGCTTCTGACAAAAATTCAGGGTTAAAAAACAAAGAAACACAAGGTGAGAAAGTAAAAGAGCCTCTGCCCCGCCCCCTTCCTTGACTCCTCCAGATCTGTGAGGTCTGAGGTCTAGGACTGTTTACAAGGGACCCTTGTAGGAAGCCCTGGCAGCCGTGCCACTCAGCGCCGGCCCCGCACCATCACCGGACCTCTGGGGATGTGACAGTGGCTCGGGACATGAGCCCGCTTGTTCGCTCACTCTCAGTGAAAAGAGTTTTGAAATGAGTTCTGAATAGACAGCATTTTCTTTGTGCGGTTGGTAAATAACACAGAGCAAAGTTAGCAAGTTGCAGCGCTTCTGCTTTCTGATTCTATGGAAACTTTTTGTAGAGAGAAGGGCAGGATGTTTTTAACAGAATGTGACCTCACGGGAACACTAGAGGTAAGGAGGAAAAAACTGATGGAGATAACTGAGTATTTTACATCTCAGAAAATAGAGCTTTTAATAAAGCTACAATAGCAGGTTTCTGCCACCTTACACAAAAACCAGTGCTTGGTAGTGTTGTGCAAAGTTTACATTGATTTGGCATTTGTTTAGATATGAGTAAAAATCAATGGTTTTCTTATGTTAATTTTCATGTGCACATTTTTTTCTTCTTTAGAAAGTAATAAAATATCTGAATCGGGCAGCGTGGAGAAATCCTAAGAGAAATAGCATAAGAGCATTTTGGAACATATCCAGGAAAAGATAATCTTTGACACACCTGTAGGCATTCACCAGGTAAAGGTAAGGCAAAAAAAAATATTGTCAAAAGTAGATTTTGGTTATTTTATCACATCTCATGGTGATTTGAACTTTGGGGGTAAAACACACCCCATCATCCAGGACTGATTTTTGAGTGGGGAGTTGGGAGGGGCCCACCTTTTGCCCCTCCCTCTTATAGGCATGGACATGGTAGCCCTGTGTATGTCCACTGTGCCAATGGGCAGTCACCTGGAGTTGTTTCTAATATCAGCTGTGGAGGAGTAGAGAACATGGTAATTGGGATGGAAGGCACTTGACAGATCATGATATTCTGCTAAGAACGTCAAAGTGTGTAATACTGCAAATGTTACTTGTATAGTAAGGAATTTCTTTTGGATTTATATTTGCACTGAGACTGATTCATTTTCTATTTAGAATTTTTTAAAAAATCACTTTTTACGGTACTCAGATGAGAAGTACATCTGTTGCTTACATATAATAAGCATCAAATATGAAGATATGTTGAATACTTGAGCCGTTTGTTTGTCGCTATAGGAGACCTGCAACATATGCGTGCTGTATGTCTCTTTACTGGAATCTAGACACTGAGAAATCAAACTTTATGGTTCTTCCCTTGAGCAATGAGATTTGTTTTTTAATCCCTAGCAACTTTTCACTCACTAAAAAATGAACATCATTTAGAACCCTTGAATTGGGTGTTTTGAATGAAGCTTGGGACAAAGATTGTATTGGTCATTATGACCAATACAACTTGAGATTCTTAAAGTAAAGCTTAGTAAACACTTTTATTTATTGACATATTGTATATACATAACATTAGCATTATAACAAGATTGTTTCCAGCATGCATGGAAATCAAGCTGTTGGTTTTCGGGACTGTGTCAGTTTTATGTCTCATGATTGTGGGTGAAGAAAAGCAGTTACAACTAGAGTGGAACTGAAAGTGAGGCTAACAGCAGGTGTTCTGACAGAAAAGAGCTTCTGATTTCTGAGCAATTGGTGGATACATTTGTTGCATACAACTTGGAGCCTTGATCTTTCTAACTAATTCAGATAAATTGCTATCAGATTAACTGGAATGGTCCCTTCAGATCAACTTAGAATACTTAATGCAAAAGAAGTGCTTCTCATGTAAGCCATGTTCATGCAGCTGAGATACAAATGAGGATATTCCTAGCAAATTAACCCTATGTTAAATAAATTCAAAATAATATGCTGCTTTCCTTATTAACTTTATTTTTATTTATTTTTGGTACCGGGGATTGAACCTAGGGATGCTTTGCCATCAAGCTGCATACCCAGCTCTTTTCTTTTTTTTTTTTTTTTTTTTTTTATTTTGAGACAGGATTTCACTAAGTTGCTAAGGGCTTCATTATGTTGCTGAGACTGGCTTTGAACTTGTGATTCTCCTGCTTCAGCCACCTGAGTGTTTGGGATTACAGGCATGGACCACTGTGCCCAGCTCCTTAGTGACTTTTTAGATGACAGAACTTTTTAGATGACCAAACTTTTTAGATAAAAACATTTTCAGTCTGTGGTGTGCAGATTATTATCTGGAAAGAGCTATATCTCTAATATGAAATAAAAATTAAAATCAAATATCCAAAACCCAAAATAAATCTTTACTTTGTTTTTAATTGAAATGCAACTTTAAATAGTACCACATAAGAAATGAGAAGTTCAGTCCCTTGAGCACTGTATTGGGCAATCTGGGGAGCAGGGATGTGGGAGGGTGGGTTGTTTTCTGAAAACCACTTACAGAAGTTTACCAGCAGAGGGCAGCTCAGAGTAATGAACTCTGAAATGTTTCCAAATACACGTTCAAAAACCTAAAGAAAAAATATCTACTTAAAAGTATTCTTTTTTTAACAATGTCTTTCACCAAAATCATTTATGTCTAAAATGATAATTAAAAATTTGCAACACATTAATCCTTAAACAGGCTTCTTGCAATGTTAAGTGTCAAGATACGAGGGAAAAAAATAATAATTCTCTTAGGTTCCTGATATTGCATTTCAGTTTTCCTTTTTTTGAAATTACAAAAGACTGTGATTTCTAGTACCAGAAGTGTGCACAAGGTCTCATTACACAGATTTTTCAGGATGATATTTCTGATGAAAACTCCTAAATTCAGATTCAGGGAAGAATCTCTTATCAAATATAACATTTGAAGCAACAGTTTAGGAAGTTTTCCATTAGATCCTATTTCCTTCATGCAAAACAATATCATGTTGTTCTACTTGTTAATTTTTTTTCTTTTCAGAATTATTATGGTAAACTTTTTTGTTTTATAATAAGACACGTAATGCTCGACAGTTGGACATATATTGGAAATCTGGGGAAAACATACTAGATGGTTTCAAAGAATTTAGAGGACTTTTTGGAAGCATGTTATATTTTATTTGAGGATGATTATAAAACCCTAACTCATTGACCTATGAATAAATATTTGTAATAGCTAAATGTCTTTATACTGAATTTTACCTGTATCCTGAAAGTCATCATTGGAGATTATAATTTTTCTAGGCTGATTAGAATTATAAAGTTCTTTTCTCTTTTCAAAAGTTCATGAGCACATAACAAATTGGAACCACTTTTACAAGCCAAATGACCCCCATATGTCCATTTGCTTTCTTGGATTTACCTTCTGAGTGACTGTGGCTCATATTGACTTCAGATATTTGACATATCAAGTATCGTTGTTTGCAAAGGTTTCCCAGGCAACTGCAGCAATTCTTCTGGTTCCAGTTAAAAGTGCCCTTGAACTCTCAGCTCATTTCACTTCCCTGTATGGCATAATGCGTGCAGCAGAAGGAAAACACCAAAGAATTCACATAACAGCCTAATGTGAGTGGGTGGGTGAAGAGAAGGATGTATTCACAAAAGTGTCCACTTGGGGTATTGAGTTGGCTGGTTTTGCTTTTTTTTTTTTTTTCTTGGTATCAGGGATTAAACCCAGGGACAGTTAAATAATCCACATCCCCAGCTCTTTTTAAAATATTTTATTTAGAGACAGGGTCTTGCTGAATTGCTTAGGGCCTCGCTAAATTGCTGAGGCTGGCTTTGAACTCATAATCCTCCTGCCTCAACCTCCTAAGTCTCAGGGATTACAAGTATGTGTCACTAGACCTGGGCTCTTTGAAGAGGCTACAATCCAAACCCTGTGTTCTGGGTTGGACTTTATTTGTTCTCATGATTCATAGGTTGACTCTCAAGAGTAGAATCCCCAACTCTTGCTCTAGTTCCCCCAAGAGCTCCTTTAGGTGCGGATTGCTAGCCTATCGGGGAATGACCAAATCCCTGAGTGATGCCTTCCTTAGACCCTTGCTGTCACTCACAAACACTGACCTTTGCAAATCACTGTTTTAGATCTTGTTTCTTACATAAATTGTGAAGGTAGGAGTAGTCTTGTTCGATGATGATGATGATGATGATGATGATGATTTTTAGTTTTCTCTCTTTTTTTCCTTATTTTTTTAGTTGGTGCATTATGCTTACACATACTGATGGGATTTGTTGTTACATATCTGTACATTCACACCATACACAATATAACAACATAATTTGCCCAATATCACTCCCCAGAACTTCTCCCTTCCCTCCCCACCTGTCACCCCTAGGTCCCTTTCTGCTACTGATCTCCTTATGATTTCCATAAATTCCGTCCTTGCTTTTCTTTTCCTTTTTTGGAGGAAAGTTTTCTAAGTACCTTCCAAATAGTTTTTAAAGCACAGAGGAAGGAAGAAATTGGAATCATTGATCCTGTAGTTTGTGAGGGGTTCTGCTTTTTGGCATTGATAAAATAAAAGCTTTTACCTTTTGTAGACTCATAGCAGAGTTTGAACTTTATTTTTTCTTCTCTTCCCTTTACTTCTGCTCTTGTCATCATTGCTGAGTAAAATAGTAACAAGACTTATTGACAAATAAAGTAATAGATATATAGTCTGCATATCCTACTAATGGAACTCTTTAAATAGGAGCAGATTGCTGATCTAAGGACAGACTTCTGCAGAAATCTCTGTAATTCATTGAACTTAAAATCTAGAGAGCTACACCAGTTAATTTTGTGGCATCTTGATCCTGCCATAAAAGTACAGTTATGCCCTTTCTTTCCTCCCCCTACCTCTTACCATTCCTTTCTCCCTGTATTTGTTATATTTTGTTCTACCAGAAAAACTCACTGGGATATAGATTTTCCATTGAAACATGTCTCAGTAAGCAGATTTTAAAAAATCTCTTGTAACAAATTTTATTAAGGACATTTTCTTATATACATGAAAGCATATATAGTATGGAACATATATAATAATTACTTTAGCTACTGGCCCTCCTCACCACTGTGATTATTACTTTGAATAATCCTTGGCTTGTTAAAATCCACATAGATAAATGTAATTTTATAGTAGAAAATGTAGTTTTCAGGATATGAAATAATAGTAATCAATTTGAATAAATATTTGCTATTTGTTTTCATAAAAGTTTTAATCCTCAAAAGAGAACTCTGACCAAAATGGGGATCTAGCAGGATCAATGAAACAGGTGGCATGAGTCATATCACTGGCTTTTAATTAAAAGGATGCTGTGGATGTTGGCATGGACTGGGCTACACATAGGCAGTTTTAGAATTTCTTAAGCTGAAATCCAGCTGGAGAGTTCTTAGTCAGATGGACTTATTTTGATAATTTATAATCTAACTGTGTATTCAGAGCATTGATGTTATAGTTTTGATACCTAAATCACAGTTTAAAAATTTCAAAGAGGTATATGAATTCTGAGACTTGGACAGTTATTCCCAAGCCAAAGGATTTTTGCACAAAGCTAATATGTATAATAGGGAATCAGTCTTTCACTGTATAGTTTTGTCATCATGTTTCAATAACTGAATGAATATTCTGAATTAATAAGCATAACGTTTGTATAAACTAAAGACTAGTCTAAGCTCTGCATTCATTGATGGGAACCTTAAGCAAATGTTTCTTTTCATCAGCTTGTTCAAAAGGCATAAACATAATTATGATTCTGAGACAATAACACATATACCAGTTGAAATTTTAACTGGGTCTGGATGAGATAACTTAAAGTTATGGGTTGCCTGTAGTTTTGAGTACTTGGGAGAATCTGGATGGAGTGCATTTTCTTTTTTAAAAAAATATGTACGTATTTATAGTTTTTATCTTACAGGAAAATGAGCATTAACTCCTTTCGGTAGGATTTTGGAGGATTTGTTTTTTAACTGAATCTTCAGTTCAAATTACAACAGATAAGTTGATATTCATTGCTTGGAGAAAATACAGAAATATGGTAGAAATATCAAAGGATGAGTTAGTTTTAAAGTTCTCAAAATGCTGAGAGGGGGAGTAAAGGGAAAAGGAAACTTGACTGACCGTCTTTCCCCACAGTTTGTGTTGTCTCCTTTTAGAGTTAGCTCATGAAAACAGTGCTTGTTGTAGGGTCAGGTCTTGTTACATCTCTGTTTCCTCCTTCATTCTCCATCCTTTACATCACTTTCTCTTCATTTCTTAAACATTAGGGCTGTTACAAAGCTAGAAAAGGATGCAGGGAATATGTGCTCGCTGGGCAGGGAAATGTCTCTCTGCCTTGGCTCCCTTGTCTTTGAAGAGGGTGCCATTCATTCATGAAACAAATACGGGAGCACTTCTCTGAGTCAGTGTTGGTCTCAGTGCTTGGAATGTGCTCTCTCATTTAGTTCTTTCTAGAGCTCTTAGAGTCTAGCTACCATATGACCCAGCTGCACCATTCCTTGATATTTTTCCAGAAGTTAAAGTCAGCATACTATGGGGATTCTTGCACACCCATGTTTATCAGAGCGCAGTGCACAATAGCCAAGTTATAGAATCAGCATAGGTGTCTCCCACAGATGAATGGATAAAGAAATTGTGGTATATATGCACAATGGAGTTTTATTTAGCTACAAAGTAAAATGAAATTATGTCATTTTCAGGAAAATTGATGGAATTAGAGACCAGAAGTTTGAATGAAGTAGGTTAGAATCAGAGAGAAAAGTATTGCATATTTTTTCTTGTATGTGGAAGGTAAGAGAAAAAAAACAGGAAAAAAAAGATGTCATGAAAGTAGAAGGGAGACCATTGATAGAGGAAGAGGATAGGAGGAGGGAGGTGGGTGTATGTATGAGAGGTATTAGGGAGTAAAATCGATCAAATTGTGCTTTTATGTACATATGAACATACCACAGTAAAACTCACAATTATATATCTTTAATATATACAAATGAAAACACCCAAGAGTCCTTATAGGTGGTTACTGTTATCGCTATTGTTCAGGAGAAGAAGCTGAGGTTTTCAGAGAAGCAAGAAAGAATTTTCAAGATCACAAAGAGCCTAGTTACTGCCAAAGTTGGGTTGTGAATCCTACGCCACAGCTTTTCTCATTACCACCTTGAAAATAGACCCTAAGGAGCTCATACTTTAGTACTGACATTTTACATTTTTTATTTTGAAATGATTTCAACTTAGAAAAAGTTGTAAGTGCAAAAACTGTAAGCATGAAGAATTCCATACATCTATTTCTCTGTTTCTCTATATATGCCCATATTTACATTTTAATGAAATATTTGTGATGTTATAAACATACTGCTTCTTTAGTGATGTGTATTTCAGTGTATATTCCTAAACACACAGACATTATTTTTTATATCTTATATGTACACTATGCAAGATCAAAATTACCAAATTAGCAGTAATATAATTAATAGACTTATTCTGGTTACCTCAAAAATGTTCATTACAGTAAACAATAAATAACTACATAAATAAATAAATAAAGAAAAGAGATTCTGTGGTCTAATATTAAGTTTGGGATCATGCATTGCATTTAATTGTCATGTGTCTTTAGTCATATTATTTTTTAAAAATATTTTTATTTTTAATTGATAAATAGTAATTGTACACATTTATGGGGTACAGTGTGACTACAATGTGTAGTGATCATATTACAGTAATTGGCATAGGTGTCTCCTCAGACCATTTATCATTTCTTGATGTTGGGAACATTCAAAATCCTTTTGATTAGTTATTTTGAAATACACAAAGAATAACAGCTAACTGTGTTTTCCCCACGGTGCTATTGAACACTAGATGTTATTCCCTCTATCTAACTGTGCCCATTAACCATTCTCTTCATCCTTCCCCCACCCCCTTTTCTTCGTTCTGGTAACCACTATTCTACTCTCTACTTCTTTGAGATCAGCATTTTAGCTTCCACATATGAGTGAGAGCATGTGGTATTTGTTTTCTGTGCCTGACTTGTTTCACTTAACAAAATGTCCTCCAGTTCCTTTTAATCTGGAACATTTCCTTAGTCTTTTTCTCTTGTGACCCTGACATTTTTGAAGGGTAGAGACCAGTTAATTTTCCAAATGTTCTTTAAGTTGGGTTTGTTTGATGTTTCCTCATGATTTGATTCAGGCTATCCATTTTTGGTAGGAATGCCACAGAAGTGATGTGTTCCTTATAGTACAGTATGTCAGGAAGGCTTTGTGCTGATCTGCCCTATGACTTGCTCATGTGGGTGAGATGACGTCTGCTGGACTCCTTCAGAACAAAGTTATTACTTTATCTTTGTAAGTGTTAATGCCTTGTACAGAGATATTTTGAGAGTGTGTAAATATTCTGTATTTTATCTTATTTTTATCTCACTAGCTTAAACATCCATTGATGATTCTTGTCTGAACCAGTTATCTGAATAGAAAACAAAAGAGAAAGTAACATACACTTCTACACATAGCAGGGAGCCCGCCGGATAGGGGGCTTATGGCGAAGTCCTTCCCCCTTGCTGGGGACCTCCTTTGTACATTTTCCTCTTTTTCCATCCTTGAGGAATGGAGCTATATGGTCCTTAGAAAACCTGAAATGGATTCCTGAAGACCTGAAACAAATTGTCTTGTGGCTTTACTGAACTATGGGGAAAATCCAATGTGCCTCCAAGCATGTAGACTGACTGACACTGATGTAGGAATTTTAAGTGCATTCATAACTCCACCTACCCAAAACCCAATGGACAGCTGCTGCTGACCAGGCTGCACCAAACAAAATGATTCACCCTTGAGTTTATGCTCTGAGGAGCAGATGAACAGGAGTTGGCAACAGTGGGGCATATGCTAAGTTCAGAGGATTTATCTGAACTATCTCAAAGGAACAAAAGACCTGAAAAACTGTACAGATTGAGTATAAAATGAAAGGAAATGCTGTGGTAATCAAGCAAAAATTACAAAAAAATTACAATTACAAAAAGGAAAAGGAAAACCAGAGTAAGATACAAAGGGAAGGGAAGGAAAATGGAGCATAGTATGTAGCAGGTGCTATACTTCTGAGATCCATCTGGAGGATTTCTGGATAAAGGAAAATGATCCAACCTGGATTTCTATACACATCCTTCACAATCAAATGTGAAGGTAGAATAAAGATGATGCAAGACTTCAAATCTTCTTAACTCCTAGGAACCCTATCTCAAGAGTATGAGAGGATGTGCTCTAAAAACTAAGATTTTACACAGTGAAGGAAAGCAACGTGGGATCCCGGAAACAGGATCTTTACTGCAGAGCATCGAGATACCTGGGATGTGAATAAAGGAGTTTGGGCCTGATGGCTCTGGACCAGATCTAGAAGCTGACCCATGCAGATTGGAGTGGGCAGGCTCTTTTCAGACAGATTCTCCAGGAAGATAAGTTGAAAATATACCCAAAGCATCGTGAGAGATTTATGTGACTGAAGGTCAAATTAGAGGCCAAATTTGTAATAAAAATATGAAAAACTCTGCAAACAAACTTTGAGATAATTATAAGGGCACAGACCTATATTGGGGACTGGAATGTTGGATAATTTTTTAAAATTCAAATGGATATTGAAAGCAAAACAAATTCCAGGTACTGATTTATTATAAAATTTATTTTAATTTTTTTAATTGATTACCATTCCTATATCATCCCTTTTTCCTACCTTTTTGAACATATTTATTGACATAAACTTTGTAATATTTTCTGTAGAAATAGTGGAAAGATTATTTAGCATGGTTAATTGTTCTTATTTTAATTAATGATGGTTTTGTTTTTTCAACATCACCATTTATTATTGGGATTGTCATAAATTTTTAATATCTCTTCATTGTTCTTTCTTCAATTGTGATAGTAGATCCTTTTCAAAACTGATAAATCAGTATTATTTACCCAAGAGCCACGATTATAATCAAATGATTATGCTATTTAAATATAACGATGGTATTTAGAAGATTTAAATAAAATGTAGGACCCAGAAGCTTCTTCCACTAGTGAGCATGTTTGGTATCTATTGGGAGAGACATGCCTGGTTCCTGGTTGCCAAAGTTTCTGTACTTTTTGGTTTATAGCTTGTAATTTATCAAGGTATGTTTCCCATTTGATATTGTTGATGTTTAAATCCTTTAAAACCTTATTAAATGTTAGAGAAGAGTGATGTTAGCTGACTAGAGGTTGCTTAATGCTTGCCCCCTTAGAAAAAAGGACCAAAACAATGAATAAAAACTATTTTTTCTATAGTGACAGAAGGAGAATGCTGAAGTACAGTAATTGAGCAGCAAAATCTTTGAGGAGTGTAGAATCTCAGAATGGCCAAACACTTTCTCTCTGCCACCCCATACTTCCAGTCAGGATCACCTTAGAACTGGGAGGTACTTCACCTTAGAGGGAAAAGATAAGTAAGAAGTCCCCAGCAGCCTCGGCACTACTGTTTTTCCTCCCCAATACTTTTTTAGTTGTAGATGGACACAACACCTTTATTTATTTAATTAATTAATTTTTATGTGGTGCTGAGAATCGAACCCAGTGCCTTGCACAGAATAGGCGAGTGCCTCTCCACTGAGCCACAACCCCAGCCCCCTCTGTAGCACTGTTAGCAACGGAAATCTGTACTGCTGGAGAAGCCTGCAGGCCTCATAGGCCTTGAGACTACCTGGAGTTCACACACTGCCCTGCTCCAGAGAAGGAGCCCACCGTGCTCCATCCCAACTTCCAGGGGCCCAGGCTGCTACAGCACTATAACATCTTGAAATCAGAGCCACTGCTAGAATGCATCTTGCTTTGGGTCTAGTGGCTACTATGTCCTTTTATCTCTGAGGCACTACTGCCATTGCAAAACACACACACACACACCCCTACTGCAGATACACAAATAAGAAAGGAATCAAAGTTATCACTGTAGAAAATGACCAAATTACAAAAATAGACAACAAGAGAGGAAGAAGAAAAATATAAAAGAGCTATAAAACAACCAGAAAACAATTCTCAAAATGACAGGATAAGTCTTTACCTATCAGTAATAAACTCCAGCATAAATGGATTAAACTCAACAACCCCAGGTTAACTTTAAAGATACACATAAGCTGAAAAGGAAAGGATGGAAGAAGGTGTTCCACATAAATAGTAATAAAAAGAGAGCCGGGGTGGTTCTGCCTGTATGAAATAGAATTGTCTTTAAGTCAAAACTGTTATGAGAGTCAAAGAAGTTCATTATCTAATAATAAAAGGGTCAACTCATTAAGAGGACCCAACAACTGTTAGTATATAAGCATGCAATACTGGAACACATAAATATATACAGCAAATATTAACATACATGATGGAAAAAACAGATAGCAAGATAATAATAGTAGGGGGCTCAAATACTCAATTTTAACAATGGATAAATGAACCAGACAGAAAACTAATAAGGAAATACTTGACTTGAAGCTCACTTTAGTACAGATGGACCAAACGGATGCGTACAGAACTTTGCATCCAGCAGGACCAGAACATACAGTCCCCTCTAGTGCATACAGAACAACCTCCAGAATAGACCATATATATTAGTAGAGGAACAGAACCAACATTGGATCAATCGATCTATTTCTCTCTCTCTCTCTCTCTCTCTCTATCTATCTATCTATATATACATACATGCACACACACATACACACACACGTTTTTTTCTTTTTGTAAAAAAGGGGTTTATTAGATTGTCTTACATAGCCAGACCTGGATAGTCCCACAATAGCTGTCTGTAGGCTAGACAGCAGGAGGAACCAGCTGCTCAGTCCAAGAAGCTGAATTCTCTAAACAAGAGGAATCAATGATGCAGCTCCAGTCTGGGACTGAAGGCCTGGAAACTCCCTTGGAAAGTCACTACGCAGAGTCCACTTTGGAAGAATGAAGGAGCTGGAGTCTGATGTCCTCGGGTGATCACAGTAGCACCAGAACCCATTCAAGAAGAATTTAGCTTGTGTTTGCTTCCGTGTTCTTCCTTTTTTTTTTTTTTGTTCCATCCAAATCTCCTATTATAACTGTGCTGTCCACACTTAGGATAGGTCTCTGCTTTAGTTTCATGTACCACTGTCTGTCTGTGTATATATATACATATGTAAAACAAATAGCAATGCCAGTCATTCTTAGAAACACCCTCACTGAGACACCCGGAAGCCTTGTAATCCAATCAAGTTGACAATTCAGATTAACCATCACATCATACCTGAGTCCACAAAATAAGTCTTAACAAATCCAAAACCATTAAAATCATATCTGGTACTATTTCCAATCACAACTCTATGAAACTGGAAATCAATAACAAGATCAATCAAGATCAATCTTAGAACATTCACAGATATGTGGAAATTAAATAGCTATGCTCCTGAACAATCAATGGGTCAAAGAAGAAATCAAAAGAAAAAGTAAAAAAAAAAAATTGAGATAAATGAAAATGATAGTGCAACTTGCTGAAACCTGTGGGTATATGACAGCAGTTGGAGTTTATTGTAGTAGATGCTTAGATTAAAAAAGAAGAAATATCCCAAACAAATAGCCTGATATTATATCTCATGGAAGCAGAAAAAGAACAAACTAAACTTAGCAATAGGAAGGAAATAATAAAGATTAAAACAAAAATAAATCACAGAACAGGAAAACCAAAGGAAAAAAAATCAATGAAACAAAGAGTTGCTGCTTTGATAAACAAACAAACAAACAAATAAATAAATAACTATAAAGCCCCTGGCTAGACTAACCAAGAAAAAATAGATGAAGAAGATGAAATAAATAAAATCAGAAATGAAAGTGGGAACATCTTAACAGATACCTCAGAAAAAAGATCATAAGGGACTATTATGAACAAGTATATGCCAACAAATTAAATAATGTAGAGGAAATATATAAATTCCTAGAAAAATATAACCTACCAGGATTGAATCAGGAATAGAAAGTTTTGATAAACCAATTACCAAGGGATTTAATAACCTTCAACAAAGAAAAGCCCAGGACCAGATGGTTTCACAGCTAAGTTTTATCAATCAAAGAACAATTACCAATATTTTTAAAGCTCTTTCAAAAATTAGATCTTGAGGAAATACTTCTAAACATACCTTATGATGTCAGTGTCACCTCAAAAAAGTTAACAATTCAGAGATACTACAAAAGAAGATCATAGGCTATCATCTCTCAATATTTATGCAGAAATCCCCAATAAAATTTAGCAAACTCAATTCAGCAACACATCAAAAAGATTATGTATCATGACCAGGTGAAATTTGTCCCTGGCATGCAATCCTGGTTTAACATACTCAAAGCAATTGGTGTGATGGACATTACTAGAATGAAAGATAAAATATCACATGGTCACCTGAATTGACATGGAGAAGCGTTTGACAAAATTCAGCACCATTTATTGATAAAAGCTCCTTCTCGTTTAGGTATAGATGGAAAGTTTCTCAACTTATATAATACAGGCCATTTATTTTTAAAAAATTTTTATAAGAAATAGAGAATTTATTTATTTAGGCAGTTATTACAGTATTCACGAGAAGTTCATTGATAATATGAGATGATAAATAATTAGGGTTGTTTCAGTAATTCCAACATTTATGTCCTTTGTTCAGTAAAAATATGTGGGGAAAGAAAGTTGATATCTTTATGTCTTTAAGAAGTATGTGCTCCTAGAAGGTAGGAAGGAGAAACGTGGGGACCTGTGAGAGAGGAGAGGTGACTGAATGATGAGAGTGTGGTTCTTCACTTTGCTGCTGTTTTCTATACAGTCCAGTACTGACTTGTAAAGATTGGTGGATCCTGAGTGGGTAGAACTGTCAGTCTAAGAGGAGGGCAGATTGAAGATGAAGGTGGGCAGGACAAAGAAGAGCTAACGTAGAGCCAGGTAGAGCAGAAGTGTGCAGCTGCTGATGGTGAGCAGGACTGCTTGTCAGATGTGATTTATATTGAAACCTATTACCTGTCTTCATTTATGTTCTTAGCTTGTGCAATTTCTTTTCTAGTGACTGTCCAGGAATAAAGTGCCAGGTGGAGGAAAAGTGTTTATTGTGTGGGGTGATATGCTATTACTACTTCCATCTGCTCACAGGCCCTGGGGCTTTACAGCTGCAGGATTAAAGATTAATACAGAGTGACAGATCAAGAGGGTTGATCCTCATACATAGTAGGTGCTCAATAAATGACATTAGTGGTGGAGGGGACAGGGTTTGCATTATGAGTCATGAGTTAAGGGATTGGGGGTTTAGCTCAGTCGTAGAGTGTTTATTGTGTATGAGGCTGGGGGTTCAATCCCCAACACCAAAATAAAATTAAAATCATGCATTAAGACAATAGTATATTTTCTAACAGTTTCTGTCTACATTTTAAAAGTATGCACCTTTTTCCCTTCTAAAACAAATACTTTCTGAGCACGTACTAAATGCTTAAATAATTTTGGACATGATACATCTCTCGGTATCATGAAAAACCAATAGCTAACATCATGATCAGAGGGGAGACACAGAAAGCTTTTCTACTGAGATCTAACAAGAGGCAGGGATGTCTACTCTTACCACTCTGTTTAAACATAGTATTGGAAGTACTAGTAAGAGCACCCAGCCATGAAAAACAAAAGATGTCTAAGAAAGGGAGAATTAAAATTATCTTTATTTGCAGATGATACTATCCTATATACAAAACACTCTTAGAACTAATGAGTGAATTCAGCAAAGTTATGGGATACAAAATGAATATACACAAATTAGTTGCAGTTTTATACATAAATAATGATTCATCTGAAAAATAAATAAAGAGAAACATCCCATTTATGATAGCACCAAATACTTAGGAATAAATTTAATTAAAGAGATGAAAGATTTGTATGCTAAAAGCTATGAAACATTGATGAAAGAAAAAGAAGAAGAATTTCAAGGACTGTGTTGAATAGAAGTGATGAAAGAGGGCATCCCTGCCTTGTTCCAGTTTTTAGAAGGCATGCTTTCAATTTTTCTCCATTTAGAATTATGTTGGCTTTGGGTTTATCATAGATAGCTTTTACAATGTTGAGGTGTGTTCCTATTGTCCCTAGTTTTTCTAGTGTTTTGAACATGAAAAAGGTGCTGTATTTTGTCAAATGCTTTCTTCGCTTCAATTGATATAATCATATGATTCTTATCTTCAAGTCTATTGATGTGATGAATAATATTTATTGATTTCCATATGTTGAACCAACCTTGCATCCCTGAAGGAGCCAAAGACATACATTGGAGAAAAGACAGCCTCTTTAACAAATGGTGCTGGGAGAATTGGAAATCCATATGCAGCAAAATGAAACTAAATCCCTATCTCTCACCATGTACAAAACTCAACTCAAAGTAGATCAAGGACCTAGGAATTAGACCCAGAGACTCTATACCTAATAGAGAAAAAAATAGACCCCAATCTTTATCACGTCAGATTAGGCCCCAAGAAATAAAATAAAGCACAAGAAATAAAATAAAGAATTAATAAATGGGATGGATTGAAACTGAAAATCTTCTTCTCAGCAAAAGAAACAATCAATGAGGTGAACAGAGATTCTACATTTTGGGAGCAAATTTTTGCCACACATATGTCAGATAGAGCACTAATCTCCAGGATATATAAAGAACTCAAAAAAACTTAACACCAAAAAACAAACAGCCCAATCAATAAATGGGCTAAGGAACTGAACAGATACTTCTCAGAAGAAGATACATAGTCAATCAACAAATATATGAAAAAATGTTCAACATCTCTAGTAATTAGAGAAATGCAAATCAGAACTACTCTAAGATTTCATCTCACGCCATGCTGAATGCCAGCTATCAAGAATACAAACAGTAAGTATTGGTGAGGACGAGAGGGAAAAGGCATTGATGGTGATGCTGCAAATTGGTGCAACCACTCTGGAAAACAGAATGGAAATTCCTTAGAAAACTTGGAATGGAACCACCATTTGACCCAGCTATCCCACTCCTCATTCTATGCCCAAAGGACTTAAAATCAGCATACTATAGTATTGTCAGCTATATCAATGTTTGTAGCAGGTAATAGCTAAACTGTGGAAGCAACCTAAATTTCCTGTAATAGATGAATGCATAAAGAAACTGTGGTATATATACACAATGGAATATTACTCAGCATTAAAAGATAAATGCAGGTAAATGGATAAAGTTGGAGAATATCATATTAAGCAAAGTAAGCCAGTCCCCAAAAAGCAAAGGCCGAACGTTCTCTCTGATAAGTGGATGCTGATCTATAATGGGGCGGGGTGGATCATGGGAAAAATGGAGGAACTTTGATTGGGCAAGGGGGAGGGAAGGGAGGGAAGCAGGTATGGGGGCAGGAAAGATGGTGGAATGAGATGGACATCATTACCCTAGGTATATGTATGACTGCCCATATGGTATGATACTACATTGTGTGCAATCAGAGAAATGAAAAGTTGTGCTGCATTTGTGTACAATGAATCAAAATGTATTCTGCTGTCATATATACCTAATTAAAATAAATAAATACAATTAAAAAAAGAATTGGGGACATTAGCTCAGACTTTGGAGAAAAGCCGTAAAAAATAAGGAAATAAAGTCCTGTCATTATATATATTTAGGACTATCTTAAGATAGACTTTATTATTGTGATAAAGGAGAACATTTCAAGATCAAATTTTACTGAACTTATGCTAAATAAAAATCATGAGCCAAAAATTATTATGAGATATATAGGAAACTAACAAATAAATTGAAGAACCAATACTTCAAAAAAAAAAAAAAAGGAAAGAAGAAAGAAAATTAAGAAGACACAAAAAATGGAAAAATGCTCATTAGAAAAATTAAGAATCTGCTAATTTAATGCAATCCCTTTTAAAATTCCAGCATTGTATTTTAAAAATGGAAATATAAAGAAAAATCCTATAATCCTTATGCAACTAAAACAAACTAATCCAAATAGTCATAGCAAATAAAACTAAGAGGAAGAGGAAAAATAAGTTTGGAGGCATCCTACTTCTTAATTTAAAATTATATTACAAAGATATAGTAATTAAAATGGTTTAGTACTGGCTAAAAACAGAAATATGGACCAGTGAAACAGAACAGAGAGTGTAGAAATCCAAGCATAATATAGCCAACTAGTTTTTGACAAGGGCACTGAGAGAACACAATGCGGACTAGATTGTCTTCTCATAAATGGTGCTGGGAAAACTGAATTTTCACATGCAGAAGAATGAAATTGGATTTTTAAAAAAGGATGAATTTAGATCTTTGTTTTAAAACATATATGAAAATCACATCGAAATGGATAAAAATCCTAAATGAACCACAGAATTCTTAGAAGAGAATGTAAGGAAAAGCTTATTGACGTTGGCCAGTGTTATACACCAAAAGCTACAAAAACAAAAGGGGCTTCATTAAATGAAATAGCTTCTTCACAACAAAGGAAACAATTAACCAAGGAAGAGACTACCTACAGCATGGGAGAATATATTTGCAAATCACAAATCTGGTAGGCGGTTAGTATCCCAAATCTTACAACCCAATAGCAGCCAAACAAATAACCTAATTAAAAATGGGCAAAGAATCTAAACACATGCATCTCAAAAGACATAAAAGTGGCCAACAAATAGATGACAAGGTGCTAAACATCACTAATCATCAGAGGAGTGCAAGTGAAAACCACAATGAGATATCACTTCACACCCATAAGAATGGCTTTTGGGTATACATCCAAAGGAAGTGCAGTCAATATCTGCATTGCCATGTTCACTACAATGTTTTTCCCCAACAGCCAGGAGATGAAACAACCTGAGTGTCTGTCAATAGATGAACAGATAAAAACAACAACAACAACAACAACAACAAAACCTGTGGCATAAATACAATGGAACATCATTTGGCCTTAGAAGAAAGGACATCCTGCACTTGCCTCAACATGGTTGAGCCTGGGGGACATTAATAAGCTAAGTAGTCAAAAACAGAAAAAAAATGTAGCATGATCTCATTTGTGTGTGGAATCTGAAAAAGGAAAAAAAATTGCATAGAGATGGAGAATAAAACAGTGGTTACCAGGCTTGGATGTGATGTGTGTTTATGTGATGGGGTAGGGGCTGGGGGAGTGGGAAGGAAGGTGTAGTTGGAAAATATGAAGTAGCAGATATGTAGGATGAAGAAGTCTAAAGTTCTTCATGTAAGATATGAACACTATAGTTAATAAAATAGTATTGTAATAGGGACTTTTGTTAAGTAAGTAGAGTTTAGCTGTTCTTTTCACAAACAGTATCTGTAAGATGATGAATATGTTGATTTGCTACCCTACATAACCATTTTACTATCTATATGTATCTAACAATATCATGTCACACAATAAAATTTATTCTAAAAAAGAGCTAGAAATTCTGTTTACCATTTTATTTTTGTTTATTTTCTGTGTATTTACATATTATGGGAATGCATATTCTGTGTTTACATATTTTTCAATTTTTGTAAACATTTCACTAGTTTTAGCAATTTTATTAAGTTTCCCTAAGCTTAGTTTGTAGGTTTAGATAAAGGGTGTCTTGACTGAGTTCATCAAGTTTGCTTGAATCCTAAAATTAGATATTTTGGTTAGAGAGCACTGCCAGTTTTGCGGAGAATATTCTTTCCAGGTACACTCATTCCCAAGAACAGGTTTGGCTGGTAACTTGGCAGTATTTGAAATTATTCTCTGTACTTAGCACAGCTTTTTGTGTTTGGATCTCTATCAGCATATCAGATTTTCTTCATCCTTATGGTAAGTTCTTTCTCATAGACCAGGAAAGAGTCTTTTTTCTAAAATGTGGCTTCTCTCTACCATAGTCAACCTTCACAGTCTTAAGATCAATTTTAGTACTATATACATGAACCTCAGTCAGTTCTCCCCATGAAATTCCTAGGCTCTTCCCCAGCTCTTCCATGGCTCTCTTATGTCATCACTTCTGAACTGAAATGTTAATTTCTGAATAATGTATTCCTGGACCACCCTGTTAAGATGGCAAGCCCTATTCCTACTCCCTCTACTCACTTTGTGATTTCCCTAGTTTCAAAATCACTTAACATTCTTTCATGTAATACATATTTTGTGTGTGTGTATACATACATAATATATGTATCTTCTATTCTTTGTTCATTGTGCTCACTGCTCTGTCTCTGTCCTCAGAAGAGTTCTTGGCACATAATAGGCACTTAGGAAGTTGCTTAGGAAGTCCTACTATGGCTCAGCCAGAATACTCTATGACATTGTATTTAGAAGTTTGCTCTGATAGATATTTCCCAGCAAGAGACTACCTTAGTCACTCACACTGTAGACTTTGTGGACTGCGGGTCATATGGTGTCAGGAGTATTCTCTTGAAGCTCATCCATTCTTATGTCTTGAACATTGCTTCCCGGTATTTCTATAGTTTCTCTTCTCTTCAGTTGATCAGTATGTTCATTTCCAAAAACCAACAGTTTATACCAAGCACAGAGGACAGGTTTTGGGAAAAGTAATTCTTTCATTGATTTAACAAGTGTTCTGGGCTCTTTCCTTAAGGATTTTTTATTCCACAGGGAGAGAAAAGCAGCTAGTGGGTCAGGCATATGATGGAGCACACAGACAGCATATCAAATGATGGGTTTGTACAGTGTCCCTTTTGTGACAGGGTTAAAATTATTATACATGAACTCAGCTTCTGATTTTAAGAAGTTGAACACCAGAGGAACATCCGCTTGTTTCACAGAGGGAACTGTGACTCAGCGAGTAGAGCCAGCCCAAGCTGAAATCTGAAAAGAATGGGTGGAGAAGTTGGAGCAGGTCTCAGGAAATGTGAGGTTTGCAAAGAGAAAGAACTGAAAAAGTTTTTAAAGACATAGGCTGTATGCTCTGCAGCTTACTGCCTACTCCCATCCCAAATCCCTCCAGATTACATCAGTGAAGATCCACATTGCACAATTTTCCTAATTTATTTTTTTAAAGAAAGGTTGGAGTATAGAAGGGCAGCTACCCACAAACAATTTGATGATAGATGGAATTTGTACTCTCCTGAGAGGTGTGGGGCTAGAGACTAGGTGCCCTTTGCAGAGGCTGAATAAGTAAGCAGTACCTTTTAGACATTCTGGTAGAGAATATACCACACCTAATAGATGTTGTTGAGGATGTGAACAGGAAAATGATATGATGAGGATTACATCCAGAACTCAGGGACCCTTGACCTCTGAGCCACATCCCAAGCCCTGTTTTGTATTTTATTTAGAGACAGGGTCTCAGTGAGTTGCTTAGCGCCTCAATTTTGTTGAGGCTGGCTTTGAACTTGGAAAACTCAGCCTCAGCCTCCAAAGCTGCTGGGATTACAGGTGTACACCACCACGCCTGGCCAGAATATTTTTGTAGTAGTCTGTGATCTCTGTTTTAGAGTTAGAAGAAACAAAGTACACACATATATGTATTTGAAGGTGTGAATTATATTATGCAAGATTATCAGCAATGATTTCATAAGATGTTTCATTTCCCTTAAATATGCAAAATTAGTGTTTTCCTGGGTATGATTTTATTTTGTCTTCAAGTTACTTTTTTTTTGAGAGGAACACATCTCTAGTTTCACATGGTGTATCAATGGAAAATGGAAAATGGAAGCCAGGAAAAGAAATTCCATTCACAATACCTTAAAAAAACAAGAACAAAAACAAAGAATAAACCTAAGAAGGAGTTAAAAGGCTTCTACGATGAAAACTATGAAACACTAGAGAAATAAATAAAAGAAGACACTAGAAGCTGGAAAGACCTCTCATATTCACAGATAGGAAGAAATGATACCATTGAAATAGCAATATTACTGAAGGATATCTAAAGATTCAGTGCAGTCCCCATGAAAATTTCAGTGATGTTCTTCACAGAACTAGACAAAAACACTCCTAAAATTCATATGGAAGAACAAAAGACCCACAATAGCCAAAACAGTCCTGAGAAAAAGACAATGCTGGAGGCATCATGATACCTAATTTCAAAATGTACTCCAGAGCTGTAGTAACAAAAACAGCATGGTTCTGGTATAAATACAGGCATGTAGATCAAGGGGATAAAATAGAAGACAGAGACAAACCCACACAGCTATAGTCATCTGAATCTTAACAAAGGTGCCAAAATGTACATTGGAGAAAAGACAGCCTCTTAAACAAATAGTGCTCAGAAAACTGGATGTCTGTGTGCAGAAGAGTGAAATTAGATCCCTGCCTTACATCCTGTACAAAAGTCAACTCAGTGGGTCAAAGACCTAGGTATAGAACCAGAAAATTTTCAACTGCTGGAAGAATACATAGGGAAAACACTCCAGCATGTAGGCACAGGCAATGATTTCCTAATGAGGATGCCTGTAAGTTAGGAAATAAAACTAAAAATTGGTAGATGGGATGACATCTAGTTATAAAGCATAGCAAAGGAAATAAAAGTGTGAAGGTAGAGTGTGGGAGAAAATTTTCGCCAGCTATTCTGAAAGAGAATTAATATTTAGAATACGAAAAGAACTAAAATATTAACAAAGAAACAACCCATTCATGGGCAAATGAACTAAACTAAACAGACCCACTTCTCAAAAAAAAGTACAAATGACCAACAGTTAATACAAAAAATGCTTAACATATTTGGCCAGTGGGGAAGTGCAAATCACAACTACATTGAGATTGCCTGTCATTTTAGTCAGAATGACTATTATCAAGAATACAAACAATAATAAAGGCTGGTAAGGATATGGGGAAAAGGAACTCTTACACATTGTTGGTGGGTCTATAAATGAGTGCAGCCACTGTGAAAATCGGTATGGAGGTTCCTGAAAGAACTAAATATCGAACTACCATACAATTCAGCGATACCACTGCTTGGTATTTATCCAAAGGAATTAAAGACAGCATACTTTAAAGATGAATATTGCAAAACAATTCACAATAGCCAAGTTATGGAATCAGAATTGGTGTCCATCAACTGATGAGTGGATTAACAAAACATCACATATATACACCACTTCTTTATTGCTGAGTTTTTTTTTTCCTGCCATAAAGAAGAATTAAACATGTCACTTGCAGGAAAATGGATAAAACTGGCGAGTATCATGTTAAGCAAAATAAGCCAGACTCAGAAAGTGAAGGGTCATATATTTTCTCTTATATGTGAAAGCTAAAGAGAAAAATGGGATGTTAGGAAAGTAGAAGGGATAATTGGGGTAGAGAAAGGGGACAAGTGGGAGGGAGGGGATACAGGGGAATGAAACTGACCAAATTATGTCATGTGCATGTGAATATATCACTCTATGTAATTAATACACACCAGTTTTTTTAAAAAGTGAGATCTACAATTAGAAATGTATTTTGAGACAACTTGTCTGGAACTGGTAATGGGACTCCACCTGCATTGTCCCCTTTTCTGCTTTGCCCCTCCATTTGAGACTCTGCCAGGTCTATACCACCAGAAAGCATTGACTATGCTTTCCAGAAATAGCAGAGAAGGATACATTGTTCTTAACATTTTTCTGTCATATCTTTAATCAAATCGGTTTTGACAGATAACTGAGTTGCACACAGTGTTGACCTTGGAAACCTGCAGCAAGTGGGGTTTGAGGACTCTTTTGGGGCCTCATGCCTGCTCAGAACTTTGCAAACCCAAGTCCATTCCACATCAGAAGTCATCTGCTAAATTAAGGCCATGTATCCCATATCTGTGTTGCTTCTGTTATATTGAGGCAATGTCCTGACTGTTCTTAAGCCTGGCGGGAGTCTCACATGCTTCTTTCCCCACCACACTGAAGCACTTGATCCCTCCAGAATCTCTCCACTGTGCCCTTTAGTTCATGATTGCTGTCACCACCATTCCTGTCATCGGCATTACCACTACCACCAGCCTCACCACCATGACGATCAGCACTGCTACCCAAAATACTCCTTGCTAGGATACTGTGCTGAGTTCTTCATCTACCTGCCCCGCGCCCCCAAAATCTAACCAAAATCTTCTGAGGTAGAAATGAAGTCAGTTAGAACCTCAATTCCCAGCACAGATCTTGTCATGTATAAGACCTTAATAAATGTGTTGATTGAATGAATTCTCATTGTTCAGAAGAGGAAATCAAGGCTAAGTAATTTTCTGAAATTAAATAGTTAGTCATTTTCTATAGTTTGAATAGTTCCTCTTAAACTCATGTGGAAATTGAATTGCCATTGCAACAGTGCTGTGAGGAAGGGCCTTTGAGAGGTGATTAGATCAAGAGGGCAGAATGGATTAATGTCATTATCATGAGAGTTAGTTGGTTATACATAAAAGTTGATTTGTTAGGAAATCTGACCAAACTGACTTTTCTATCTGTATCATGTATGGTTGCTTGCCCTTCTGCCATGTTATTACACTGGATGATGGCCTCTGTTACATACCAGTGCCATACTCTTGGGCTTTACAGCTTCCAGAACTGTGAGCTAAATAAACTTCCATTGTTTATAAATTACCTAGTCTGTGGTATTTTATTATAGCAGTGTATAATTGACTGAGGACATCATTAGTGGATCCAGAATTCAAAATGACATGTGGACTGTTACCCCTCAGATACTACCTGCATCCTCCAGACTCTATACCTATGTTTTTACCTTTCCATCTACTTGAAGCAGACTTCCTCCTCTTTCTGTCATTTGAAATCCTTCCTTTTCTGACCCGTACTTCAGGTAATAGCTTAGATTTTACCTCTTCCCTAGGGTCCCTAGCATGGAAATTTCCCATTTAGAATTAACTCCCCATCTGGCAAGTTGCTTCCATAGCAGTTTGTTTGCATTTTTAGACTATTACCAGTTGTCTGTACTTTACTTCCCTGTATATATTTGCATCCCTTGCTGGTCTATCAGCTGTACGGGTGGTGACTGTGTTTGAGTTCTTTTAAAGTCTCCCTTCTCATTTAGCTCAGTGCTTTGCCTACTAGGTGTTAAAGAAACACTTGTGAAATCAAATGATATTATCACAAGACAATAAGAGACAAATCTGAGACTGGGTTTGGACCACGAGAAAGGGTGAGATCACTGGGGTGATACCCTGACACCTGGAAGGATAGAAAGACAGCAGCACTGGCCAGCTGGCCAGGCAGGACACAAAGACAAACTTTGCGTGGTCCACAATAGGAGAAAGGCTGGTCCTGGGTACACATAACATCTTTTATAAATAAAACGGTTTTATTCATGATGAATCAGAGACAGGGAGAAACAACAGGTGCCAAAGATGAATAGACTGTTGTTATCCATTTATTGATTGGAAACCAATTCTAGATTTTGCTTCTTCCTGTCCTATCAAGTGGCCTCTGCCTGAGTGTAATTTTTACTTTTTAGTGCTGTCTGCACCTGTGGCCTTTGGACCTACCGTTTATGACAGATGGGCCAGGCTGTATTTGTACCGTTTAGTGGATACTTTCCTTCTGCAGTGCTCCATGCCACTGCTGCTGTGGCACCGGCCCAGTGGGCATGTGTGCTGGGGAAGGTCTGCATCCATTGTTCAGCTGCTGTCCTCAGAGTCTAACTCTCCCCTTTTGGGTTCCATTGTTTCTCTTTCTTGCCAGGTTACTGTCCCTTAATGTATAGTGCTCCATGGCAAGCAAATCAGTGGGGATCGGGGCATCACCTCAAATGCTGAGATCAGACACATTTCTATGACTTTTTCAATCTAATATGCTATTAAAAGACAGCCTTACTGACTATGTTTTATTCTTTTAAAGGTTTAAATCTACCTTGTACCTGGATATATGGAAAGGGAGCCTTGTGTTTTGTCTTGAGAGATGGAGTGATATGCCTATAAATAGTGCACTTTGGACTTTCTTAGGGGAGATTTACCTGTTGGTTTCCTTGCTTTTTCTCCCAAAAGATTGCTAACTCACATTTCAGGCCAGCGCAGAGTAAGTGTTTGCTTAATAGACATGAAGATAATAAAGGGAAGGATCACACCTTGAAGCTGTTTCAGCTCAGATAAATAGACTCAATGTTAGAGGCCAAAGAATACCCCTCTCCTCTTTATCCAGACTTCTCACAGCATCAACTTGCAAGGCCATTGATTCTCTCTTTCTAGCGTCACACCCTGCTGATCCTCTCTAGCCACTCAAAAGAGAATAGTCTACTTGAATAAGAAGGGAAGTGGTAAAACATGTCTGTTCCTATATTAAATGTTTAATTCAGTATATTTTGTTGAAGTCAATATACAGAAAAATGTATAATGGCTAGTGCTATCCCTGTCTTACTTTTAAATGTTTCCTGTGTCTAATACCTTGTCAGTGGTTTCGCAGTGTTGCCCCTTGTATTGCCCCACAGCCCTGGAGCTGCCTGGGGAATAGGTATACCTGATGAATGAAGTTAGGACCACTAAGCAGGGTGCAAAGATGTGCACACAAACAGGACAGATGACAGTGGAACCACCCCCCACCCCCCCCGCCATAAGTATGGTTTCTAGTGGCCACAATGGAAGGCCCATGCAGAGCCAGCTTTGGCATCTCCTCCGGATGGCCTTCTCATGCTATGTGTGCATGTGCTATGTCAGCAGAGCAGAGTAAGGTTGGGCTGTCTGGGACCCAGTGGATTTCCATGGCTGCTCTGCCACTTTAGGGATCCATGACTTAAGGCAACTTCTTTTTCTCACCATGCCTTAGATGGAAGGAGTCGGTATACATAAAGCACTTAGCAAGTGTTCAGTCTTTAGGGTGGATACTGATGTTGATGGTACTCATGGTAATGTGCATGGAGGCCAGCAAGGGTGAGATTCCCATATCCTGGAGTCCTTTCTTAGTTTTGTCACATTCCACTGTCCACAAGACTTATCCAGGCTGTCTCTGGAATATATCCACCCCTGCCCAAGAAAAAAGCAACTGTCCAACAAATCTAGTTTACTAGTTTCTCATAGGGCTCCATCTTCCATCCCTTTCCATGGGTTCTCCAGCATGTCACCAGAGCATTCCTAACAAAAGTGTGTCATCTGCTGCTCCCTTGTTTAGAGACCTCAGTGCTTCTCATTAATGTCCACACTTCTGACAGATGCCTTTGGGACCTGCACCACCAGGTCCTGGCTGCTGTGAGTTTTGACTCCTGCCTCCTCTTCATTCCTCTTTACTATTAGGCTTACTAGTCTTCATCCAGGTTCACCAACTGGGTCCTTCTCTGGGGCCTTGCTTGGTGCCCCGCCTCTGCCTTCCCTCTCACACAAGTTTTGCTCATTCTTTCTTCTTCTTTAGGATTTTCTTTTGATAAATGACTTCCCTAATGTGTTTTTTTTTTCCTGTTCTTTAGCATTCTTACTCTGTGATGCTCATGACCGTGAGTATCACAGTATCAGTTATGCCCTAATGCACTATGTAAAGTCATCCAGTAAACACTGTGGGGCTTATAGGAAGAATGGGGTCAAGGAACAAAACTCAAACCTTTATCAGTAGCATATTAAAATAAAAGAGAGAAGCCTAGTAAAATGCTAGCACACTTTTATATGTGGAAAATGGGTAAGACCTGTGAGTGCTACAATAAATATGGAAATTTACCTTGACAAAAATCTGAACTTTGCTTGTGGAAGTGGGAGTTGAGGTCTTTGTTAATGTCCCAAGAGGGAAGGAGATCATCTGAAGTCAGAAGAAAAGAAGTGACATTAGCCCTGGTGAGTGTAGCTTCTCACGCTCAGGAACTGAGCATGCCGGTGGGGATCCCAGGTATGCTCTGGTAAGTGTTTGCATTTTCTTACTTAAACCAGGCAAAGCTGGGAATACTCCTCTGTGTACCTAGCATTTCTTACAGATTATACTGCACATAAGCAAAACAAATTTGCCTTATGCTCTGTATGCTTATATTTTCCCTAGTGAATCAATTACTGTTGGACCAAACTTGCTACTTCAAAAGAAGAATCGTGGCAAAATGGGCTGTATCTATAAAAATTGATGGGAATCATTTCATTTCTCTCCCACACAAAAATATACCTTACTGGGGCTGGGGATGTGGCTCAAGCGGTAGCGCGCTCACCTGGCATGCATGCGGCCCGGGTTCGATCCTCAGCACCACATACAAACAAAGATGTTGTGTCCCCCCAAAACTGAAAAATAAATATTAAAAAAACATATATATACCTTACTTGAAGGCATGCATTGTGCTCATTTCTTCATTGTTATGTATTTTCTAGAATGATGCCCGTCACAGGAGAGAGGTCAGAGATTACATGTCAAGTGAATAGACAAATGGGTGCTCTATCAGTGTAGACTAAGCTAATTAAAAACAGTAAGTTATTTTAGTCCCTGATCATGTCATTTTTACTTAAAACTTTAAAATACACCTATGTTCACAACTGTTTTTTCTTTTTTCAAGGTTGTGTAAAATACCTTAGGCTGTCAGTGTCTATCTAGATGTTTCTGTCAGGCACGTCAGTGTAGTCATCTCTGCTTGAACCATTGAAACTGCTCCGAGTGTACACTTTCTATGTCTTATGTGACATTAGCCCTGAGAAAACTCAGCATTTGTATATTTTTTAAAAAGTGCTAGACTAATGAGGAAAAGGAAAATGAAATTTTCACTTTTTGAAGAAGTAGTCTTCTCTATAAAATACACATGGCCTGTAAACACAGCAGTCTTTTAGGGAAGGAAATCCCAAGCAACGCAGAGAAAGGCAATTTAGAGAAGTGTGACATAACATTGCTATGTGTATTAAGGATAGTAACTTTGAGTTGGGTTTGACCCAAACCAAGGGGATCATTCAGCAGAACAAAGTTGTTGGTTGAACAGACAAGCTGCTATTGATAAGATTCATTTATAACTTCATCAAAAATGTTTCCTGAACTCTTGAAAACTGAGAAGAAAAGTGGAAAGATGCTAAAAATAACCTGGCTGAGAGGTCTAAATAGAAATTTCTATTATATTTTCCATCAGTTGAATTTTCAAAATTTCTGGGCTTATAGATAGAAGGTAAAAATACAAAAATGGAAGAAGGGAAGGAAGGATGGAGAGAAGGAGACAGGAAAGTGAAAGAAGAAAAGAATTTATCTGTAAACTGAAGTTCTCTTGTAATGACAGACTTTCATTTTTTTCTTTGATTAAAAAAATTAGATATAGCTTCCAAGTGTTACTATTTAGAAAGCTTTATTTTAATTATAGTAGTTGGATGACTGTGCGTGTGTGTGTGAATTTGAGAAGCAGAAAACGACAGGATAGTAAGAGAATATCATCATCTTGGGATGTTGTGAGAGAATATCATCATCTTGGGATGTTGTGATTGTTTTTTGGTCTTTAAATGGGTCGATTATAGTAGGGTGATTACTTTGGCTCATTTGACATGGTTCTAAAATCAACTATATGTAATTATTTAACAGCCCTGGAATTTCAGGATTATAAGGATACTTTGTGTGTGTGTGTGTGTGTGTGTGTGTTGCATGAAATGGAGAAAGAAGGAACAAGGATTGGGGTGGATTGGTAGGAGATAAAGTGGGTAAGAGAGGTTGGAGCTTTATCATGGAGCTCCCTGACTGCTTTGACCTGGAGATTTGCCTATAATTTTTCTGTTACAAATAGTAGAAATAATTGTAGTAATGTCTAGCAGACACTTAAGAGATTCAACTGCTAAAATCAAGCCTTTACTTTGCTTTGATTTCCATGAAAGATTACCATGGTGGGACATTACTTGATGGGCAATATATGTAAGTCAAATTGTGCTTACATGTGCAGTTTGTGACATTACTATCCCATTTGATGTTTCTGAAATTCACAACTCTGATTTATAGACTTGACATATCTTAAGGATGAATTGCATCAAACATATTTTAAGGATGGTATAGAGACTTATTTTTGACATAAATAGTGTTGGAAAGTTAAAAATCCTGGAGATGAGAACTGCCATCTATACACTTTCTCAGATCTTTTTGTTTGATATTTTTCAGTAGTCAGGGTTGACTTTTAAATGGGGTTTTCTGTGTGTTCTTCCTGGAAAGAGAACAAGGAAAGCCGTTCGGGATTATAGAATGTGCTCACTCTTCTTTAAATGACTAACAGAAGGGCACATTTAGAATTGCACCTGCCTGTTTATCTTTCTAATATAGTAAAGTTAATTTGAAGGCTGAACCCTGGAATGGAAGTCTCCTTTTGAGTTTACTCTTTCCTTTGGGTTTCAAAACATAAAAGGTTATGCGCCTGCTTCTGGTTCAGTGGTAGGGAAAGAGAACTCTTGCAGAACTCTTGCTTTTCTTTTTTAAACTATACATTTTATTAGTTATTGGTGGATCTTTATTTAGTTAGTTTTTTAGGTGGACACAATATTTTAATTTATTTTTATGTGGTGCTGAGAATCGAATCCAGTGTCTCATGGGTGCTAGGCAAGTGCGCTACCACTTGAGCCACATCCTCAGCCCCAAGAACTCTTGCTTTTCAATGGAACAGCTTAGGGAAAGTGTGTACTTAGTGCTACAGACAAGCATGGGATAAATTTATTCTGTGCCTCTTCCCCGGTGACGGTTTCTCAGTCACAGAGTGTCCATTTCTTGTGTCCCCCAGGAGCCACCTCTTCCAATGGAGCCCTCCTTTGTGTCTCAAAAGTCTGGCAATTTCTGAGTTTCACTTTCATATGCCTCATATCTCTACCAGAAAAACTGCTAATAAATTTCCTCAGAGGAAGTTCTTTCCTTCCTGCTTCTTACTGCTTAGTAGTGACTGTGCTCATTGGATTGTTCTTGCTTTGTATGACAGTCTCCCCTTTCGTTTCTCTTTCCTTTCATCTCTGTTCTTCCTCTTCTTAGTGTCTTTTGGACAAGATGTTTTTTTGTCTCAGTGATTCCCAGCAAACAAGCTGTTCGCTATTCAAAAAAGAAAAAAAAAAAAGAAGCCTTGAAACACAACAAAGTAAATCACTTGCCTTCAAGATTAAGCTAAAAATGTTTCCTTGAGCTTCATGCTTCATGTCGGAGCATCTGAACATCCCACCACTTAACGAGATAACAGAGTGGGTTTTTATTTTTGCTACTTGTTTTTTTTCTGCCAGTAAACCATATCTATACTAAACCAGGGCCACCTTTCAGTGAAAATGGAACAGGAGGCTGCCCTCTGCCATCCAAACATGCCTCTAGCCCTATTTATTTATGAGAAGCTTTGTACTGGATACAAACTGCTATAAATGTTATCCAGCTTTATGAGAGACATCACACGGTCCTGGTAATCTGATAGAAGGCTTTACATGGATAGACCATTCTGCCAGTTCTGGGTGCCAGAAGGTTTTGGGCTTTGAAAGAAAGAAACAACAAACAAACCCAAAATCAGAATCCCTAACTATGATTGAATCGTGATGCCCTAGGAAATATTCTAAGTTTTTCTAGAAAGGTTTTTCTATAGATTCCTATAGTAAATCGATAACTTTTAAAAAATAAATAAGTGCATTATCTAGCTCTCAAAGATTAATTAGTAAGTTATTATTTTATTTTAAATTTCAAGAGTTTTTCTTTTTAACGAAAAAAGCAAAATTAATGAGCTATTTTGGACACAACCAATTTTGCATTGTTTGTAATGTGTTTCAAATGTAGCATTTCCAGTTTGGAAAGCAGTTAGAGAAAGATTTAAGAAAATACTCACAGGTTGGCCTCAGATGGGAGAATGTAGTCCTGATTAGCAAGAACACATACTAATAACACTCAGTGCTCAATATTAATTGATTACATTCCAGGATCTGGTACAATCTGCCCAGTAGAGTATGATAATTATTAATGTAATGAGTTAACATGTTGTAGTTATGAGCTGAATCCAAGAATCTTTGCTTTTGGGCACAAGACATTATGGCCAGTTTAGAGTATGAATAGTATGTACTAAAATAGGTTGTATGAAAGGCCATTCTAATGGAAATCAAACAATTTGCAAATTATTTTTTAAGTAGTTGTGAAGCATTTAATATGTTTTTGAATATGAGTGGTAAAAAATCAAGATCTCTCTTTTTAGGGGTATTCTGCCTAGTGTGGGAGGCAAAACTCTACAGAGAAAGCAGTGAGAAGCACAAGATGCTATGTAAATGAGCTCCATGTTCCATGATGCTGACTGTCCCCATTGTGGAAAGTCTGGGTAATCCAAGAATACTTGCTTATGGAAGAGGTGGGATGATTTCCCTGGTTGGATAGGAGCTGCATGCAGGGTTCTAAAATTGTATAGTTAGGTACCTCTCCCTAGTCTATGAGTCACAGCTTTCCTTTTCTACCTCACCGAATGCCTCTACAATACTAAATAAAGGAGACTTGAGGAAATTTGGCTTCAGATACAAGACAAGTTTGGTATCAATAAACTTGGTGTCACTTCATTAAATCCCATCGATATTGTCCACTCTTGTAGCAGACCTCTTCTTGTAATGCTTGGTCTTTGTATAATCGGGAGAAAACACCTAAAAGAGTGTAGAGTGTTGAGAGCTATGTGATAGTGAGCATGCATGAGCCCTGCTGCTCCACACTGGTGGCCTCAGCCTGCAGTCACCCTCGTCATACTCATTGCAAGCTCACACAGCCTGGTCCGCTTGTTCATCAGTCAACAGACATTGGTTGAATGAGTATCTCCTGTTGAATTGTGTATTAGTCATCCTTTTGTCACTGTGACCAGAATAATTCACGAGGACAACTTGGAGAAGGAAAAGTTTATTTTGGGTGTAAAGTTTTAGAGGTTCAGTCCATCTGGCTGCATTGCTCTGGGCCCCAGCAGAGGTAGCACATCATGGCAGAAAGGTGTGGTGAATAATAGCTACTGGGCTTATGGTGGCAAGAAGAGAGGGAGAGAGAAAGAGTGAGTGAATGTAAAGAATCAGGAACAAAATATAATCCGTAAGGGATTCCTCAGTGATCTATACCCCATACCCCACCTGTTAAAGTGATCACCTAGTAGTGCAAACTATTTATTATCAAATGGATTAATCCACTGATTATGTTGCATCTCTCATAATCTAATAATTTCACCTCTGGCATACCTGCACTGCTTATCATATGACCATTTTAGGGGATACCTCATATCCAGATCATAACAAATTGTAAACTCTGAATCATGATGTTAGGGACTAGGGAAAAGTGGGGGTAAGAATCAGTACTTAAGGGGAAAAAATGAATGTGGCATTGGCATGTTCAGACATGTCAGGTACTTTCAGATGACTCTGGATTGTATTTCATATAGAAGATGTATTTAATTTTGAGATTGGGATTCATCTCTGATGTTTTGAACAAAGATAGAATAATACATAGGGAGAATTATAGATGGATGCATTGTTTCTCTGTGGATCAATGTAACATTAGATTTCAATGTTACATAGGCAACAGTCACTTATTAGTATAAACTTGTATCCATTTTAGCCTTAGATATAGATTTTCTTTTCACTCTAAAGAAAAATGGATGGATGGGTTCATTTGGTGTCAGCAACATTTGATCCATAGTGAAATTTCTAACGAGAATACAGAAAACAGGAGTTATAATCAACAACATGATGAGGAACACAAAATTATTGCTTGCAGCAGTTTACAATTATTTCATTGTTCTGACTCATAACACATAGGATTGTTTTCCTTGTCAGTACAACATTTGATACTTTAAGAAAACAAAGTAGGAATGTCCGGTGTATTGAATATGTAACATTTTCTTATAGAAAAATTACTGGAAGAACAGTATTTTGAGACTGCAAGTACTGTTTATATTATAGTCTAAAAGTACTCTGATTAAGTAGTTAACTAGGTATGTTATGACATTGACAGAAACCAGCCAGAAGCAGAGGTTCACCCTACATGGTATTTGAAAAACGTATACTCTTGAAGTATTGAAGGTAGAACATGAGAAAAGCAGTATATGTAATGCTCCCTTCTTGCTTTTCAGTAATGGGAAAGAGGAAGTTGCCTTCCTGAATATGGGAAAGACTGCAGGTGGAACTTGTTTTGGGCAAAGAGGCCGCCAGCTCAGTTAGACATGAGAATGTAGTATGTGTGTATTGTCTAGTGGAGATATGAAGTAGGTAGGCAATAGGAGTCTGGTCTACAGAGATAAATTTGGAAATTATTGGTATATGGGCAGGGAAGAAAGGGAGCTAAGACTATTTATTCTACTATTCCACACGTATGGGGGTGGAGTTAGAAGGAACCAGTAAAGAAGACTCAGTGTTGGAGGAAAATGAGAGTATATAGTCCTGAAACCTAAGTGAAGAGAGAGTTGTTAAAGAAGAGTCATATCCGTGTCAAATGCTGTTTAATGGTCCAGTAAGACAAAGCCTGAGAAAGGTCATCAGATGAAGCAGGTCAAGATCATTGGTAGCCTTGGCAAGAGTAGTTTCATGAACTGCAAAAGTGTAATGGAAGTGATTTTGAGAGGTAATGAGAAAGGACATTTTTAGTTTTCCTGCAAAGAGGAGTGAAAAAAGTGGTGGTGGCTTGTGGGAAAAGAGCGGTCAGTGCATATTTTGTTTTCATTATTTGATTATTTCATTACTTTAAGATGAGAGAAATAACAACCTGTTTATATGCTATTGGGAATCATCCAACAAAGATTTTAAAATAGTGGCAATGAGAGAGAAGTGATAGTCCTAAATGACAGGAGATAGGATCAAGTTGACAAGAAGAAGGTTTGGCCTCAACTACAAGTCTAGAGAGTCTGTGCTGAATGGGAAGGAAAAGTTTGTGGATACAGATGCTTATGGATGGTCATGTGAGTAAGGACCATATGAGATTCCTGCTCCTGTATAATAGTACCACCAACTAGCAGCTGAAAGCAATGAGAATTTATTCTTTCATAGTCCAGGAGACCCAAAGTCTGATATCATGATCTCGTCAAGGGTTGGTTCCTTCTGGAGGCTCTAGGGGAGAGTGTTCTGTGCCTCCATCTCAGCTTCTGGTGGTTGCTGGCAGTTCTTGGTTTGCAGATGCATCACTCCACCTCTACTTTCTTTTTCAGCTGGTGTTCTTCTCTTTGTGGGTCCTCTCTTGCTCTATCTCATTTCTTCTTGTTAGGATATCAGTCATATTGGATTTCAGGGCCACAATAACATAGATTTTTAACTTACATCTTCAAACACCCTTTTCCAACAAAGACCATACTCATAGGTCTGGGTAAATGTGAAATTTGAGGGGGATGTTCTTTAATCCAATACAGAGTCTCTTGAGGTTTTTTTTTTTTTTTTTCATTTTCTTAGCTTGATTGAATGTTCTCAGTGAAATTGAAAACAAGGTTGCGATCTGAGTGTGAGGTAGGCAGGAGCTATCCAAGGACTGAGGAGTAAGATAAAAGCTAGGAACGGTTGCCTGGGAGTGTGAAGAGAGTATGCTTCAGGAGGATGTAGAGCCCTATGGCCTGGAGGCCCTTCTTGAGGCATGTGTTCCAGAATGCAGGGGTGCTGGGTCAGCACGTCGCATGTGTTTCTCCAGCTTGCTCTGTGGATGCAGGGATTGAGTAGACACAGATTTGGATTTAACTGGGGTGGTTTTACACACAAAAACAAAAACAAAACAAAACATCAAAATTAGGGAAAGATGACAGAGTTGCAGGCATATCTAAGATATATATTAAAATAACTTCCCCGAGAACTTAGGCAAAGAAGAGGAGAGTGAAGACATCGAGATCATGAAGCTCAGTGGAAAAGACAAGACATCCAGTGGCATCAGTTCAGGTTGGAATGTGGGTGTTGGAAAGGTGAGAGCAGGCAGTGTTCAGAGAGGGTGATTCAAGAAACCAGCATGTGTGGAGTCAGCTGACTTTGACTTCAGCAAGGAGCATCTTAGATAGGTTAAATTAAAAATTCATTAAAGGAAAGGACTCTAGAAATTGAGAGATCAGGGTGAGAAAGATTATTTGAGCATGTGTTGGAATTACTAGAAATTAAGACAGGAAGGTGACAGTCACAGTGACAGTAAACCAGGAGCTGAAGTCTTCCAGAAATCAGAGGGAATGAATTGGAAATAATAGGTGACAGTAAAATTGAAGGTATTGTGTAATGTAATTTGATATCACAAGATCAGAAGTGGGGGCTTTAGGGAGACAGGAGAGCTCATGATCTGAAAGTGCAAAAGGGAAAAGCAAGCGAACCCCTCCTTCCCCACAGGTATGCAATTCCTATCCCTCCTTCCCCACAAACACAGTCTTCTATAACTATTCATTACGGAGAAGAAGCCAAAGGGGAGTGACTTTGAAGGTGGGCAAAGAGCCAAGAACTCTGTCCTGCTTCTTCCCACCCCTATCCCTGAGGCTTCTCTGCAGAGATCCCTGGCCTAAAACAAACATGGCATTCTACTGAAGAGAGTTTAAAGGAAATGGGTCTACAAAATGTTACATGGTGTTCTTTTTTTTACTATTTTAATTTTTTATTGAAAAAATTCAAATATATACTGTACAATAAACACTCATGTTCCCATAATCTAGCTTCCTAATGATTAACATTTTGCTGTGTTTATTTCATCCATTGTCTTTCTTTTGGTTGAATACTGGAGGAGTTTAAAGTATATTATGTCATTTTGCTCAATACACTTCAGTATGCATCACAAAAAGAGAACATTTTCTTAGAATCACAACACCATTATCATTCCTACAATCAATAATAATTCCTTAGAAGCATGTACTATCTTGGTCTCTTTTCAGACATACCCTATATGCATGACATGACCCAGCTTTGACAGCAACATTGACCTATATCACTTCAATGAATATTCAACAATGAGTTGATGCACAAAAAGAACCAAATGTATTGGTTTGCATAAACTGGTATATTTTTTCTTTTTCTCAAAAATTTTTTATTGGTGGATTATAATTATACATAATATGGGATTCATTATGCCATAATCATACATGCGCCTAACATAATTTTATTACTCTCATTTCCCAGTATCTTCCTTTTCCTTTCCCTTGTTCTTCAGCCTGATCTGCTTGCTCTACTTTACTGATATCCCTTCTATTATTATTATTATCATCATCATTATTATTTTCAATTAGTGTCTTATAGTTAAATGTTCAAGTGGGATTCAATATGAATATTCATATGTGGACATAGGTATTTTAGCTGATGTTTATTGGATATTTTATGTATGCCTAGAGTTGCTCTTAGAATTTTTGTAAGGATTAATTTATTAAATTCTCTCAGGTTGGGGATGTTTCTCAGTGGTAGAGACTTGCCTAGCATGTGGAAGGGCCTGGGTTTGATTGCAGTACTGCAAAAATAAAAAATTTCTCAACAATATTATGAAATGATGCCATGATCACCCTCATTTTTACAAGGAAGCTAAGAATTCAGAGATATGTGTCTTATAAGCAATAGAGTGGAGAAACAATTTAGCTCAGGGGCTGGCAGCAGATTCAAGTTGTGTCTGAACAATTAGATATAGTAGAACCCATTGTATAGGACTGCTTTGGGGATTCAGTGAGTTAATTTGTATATAAAGTAGCAGGCAAATAAGTCCTGACTCTTGTTGTGTTGGGATTTTAATCCACTTCTGCCTGACTCTGGAGCCCAAGAACAACACTTTTTTAAGATCCACTATACAAGAATTTTGTTAGTTAAGATATGGAAACATATTCCTCTTTTTGCACATGACAGAATCAATTTGGTTAGCCCATTACAAAGAAAAAATTAATTGGCCAGGAACCTATATATATGAAAGGAGGTTTGTGATCACCAATAACTTCTTGGTAACCTCAAAGAGAAGGGGCATGTGATAATAAGAGCTTCTAAGAGTAGAGGAGCTGATAAAGAGATGATTGTCCCTGCAGAATCAGAGATTGGCAACGAGTCTATCACCTTCAGACATGGACTGTCTTAAGGTGGCCTGTTCTATGCTAGGAACAGAATTATTTCAATAATATTGACTCTTAACTGCATAATCTGTATATTTCTATCAATATATTAACTAAGGAGGCTCCAGAAAAACTTGAACATACATGCCTGTGTGGCTCCTTCATATTACTGGAAGTCTGGCCACTAGGAAATTCATGGACCTTGTCCAGTGGTTGTATTGTAGTTCTTCCTGCATATATACCCATACACATATGTGTGTGTGTGTGCGTGTATTATATATATGACACATTCAAACCATATATATTCACATACACACATATATATTCACAACATCATTATCATATAATTATATATATATATTATATATATATAATTATATCATATAATTACATATATTATATATATAATTATATCATATAATTATATATATAATATATATATATATATTATATATATATAATTATAGCTTCAGGAGCTAGAGCCTTTAAGAGGTGATTAGGCTATTCTCCCTCATCAATGAGATGAGATGCCCTTCTTGAGGGCTTGATAGAATTTGTTCCCTCTTGCCCTTCCACTTTCTGCCATGTGAGAACACAACCTTCCTCTTTTCCAGAGAATATAGCTGTAAGAAGTATCTGGGAACCAGAGAGTAGATCTGCCAATATCTTAATCTTGAATTACTTGGCCTCCAGAAACATGAGAAGTTAAGTTTCTGTTCTTTATAAATTTCTCAGTCTCTGGTGTTCTGTTATAGCAGAACAAATGGACTAAGATATAATGGCAGTTGTGTATTAGTTTTTTCAAGCTGCTTGAGCTGAAAGAATATGTGTGCACACTTATACACACACACACACACACACACACACCTGTGTCAAAAGCTGAGGGAATTTCTCATTTGGCCATTGCTTCCATCCTCTGATTTTCTGTCTGAGCTTAATAACTTTGGCCCTTCTTTTTGAACTTTCATAGCCATCACTGGAAATCCCCTTATCTGTTGTCACTACTCTTCTTCCTGGCCCTAAAGAACAACACACTATGTCATCTCTTACAACAATCCCAAATGCAAAATCAGAGGTATGCTATTTTTGTTGGGAGTTATATACTTTTGATGTAGTTCCTGATAAGTATTACCTCTTAGTTTACCTGTGTGGCATGTGCACAAGTATCTGTTGCTGACTGAGTAGTGAGTGGGAAGTCACTGTGAGTGGTATCTGAAGTCTCTGTTGGTTTGATGAGGTGAGTCATCCTCTTTTGGCAAATGTCATCACATTATATTTCCAGGGGAATACAGAGACACCCTCCAGAACATTTTCAGGCAATTGTTTAAATAAATCATGGAGCATATTTTCATGAGCATAATGATGCATTTGCCTCTGAGAAGGGATGGTGATTATTTTTTGTTATGTCACCTTCAGTAGCCATACATTTAATGAAAAAGACCATTAATATCTAGTTCATATCATGTTGTATGCCTGGAATCAATACATTTATATTTTCTATCTTTGGCCAAGTTCCTTTTTTTCTTTCCCTTTTTATGACATTTTAAATGTTGAATTGAAGATGAACAGAATTCCATATTGTTAGCCATATGTATCAGTTATAGGTTTGGCATCTATAATGGAGATTTATAAAAAACAGTGGCTTAAACAAGATAGAAGTGTATTTCTCTCTCATTTAACTGTCTGGGCATAAATAGGCTGGATGTTTTCAGAATCTGGGCCCCTTGAATCTTTTTGCTCAATAATACCGAGGCTGTTGTCCTCATCAAATAGTCCCAGATGGCTTCCTACATTCCAATCAGAAGGAAGGGAAATTAATGGCAAGGAGATAGTAGTCCCATTTCCTGTAGAGTGTGACTCAGAAATAGCAGACTCTGCTTCCATACTCCTCCATTTGGTCAGAACTTTGTGACAGGAGCGTAGCTAATTATAAGGGAGGTTGGGAAATGTGTCTATTCTGGGAGACTGTGTGTTTGGTTAAAACTTAGGGATCTCAATACAACAGAAAAAGAGGCAGCATTAATTTGGGGAATGATTCACAATCTCTGTCATATCATGGAAATAGGATTTTCTTTCAGATTCTGGTAGTTATTGTTAAATAGTACACACCTTTTGCTGTCTTTGGCAGAGATGACTTTTGATCACTAGAATCTGTTTCTCCACGTCTTAGTGAACAGCGGTTGCTAGGATGTGGTCACTTATATTTCTTGCGTTTACTAGTCCCTTTTGCCACTGGATGTGGTCAAGCAATGCAGTGGGATATGAGAAGAAAAATGTGCTTTGTCCAGGGTAAGGCTGAATGATTGTGTGCAAAGTTTCCAGATTCTTCTTTATTTTGAGTCATACGAAGGCAGATGATAGAGCTCCAGGCTCTAAGGAATGACAATATGAAGAACCCTAGATCCCTGAGTCACCATGTGGCTTTAGGTTTCTTGAAGAAAAACTATTTAAATGTGATACATTTTGGAATCTTTCACTTAGTGTAACTTTGGTCTACCCTAACTAATAGATTAGCTCTTTTTATACCCCATTTGCTATTGATTTTTGCAATCATTGTATTGTGGAACTAAATGATCCACAAAAAACACCAGAACTTTGATTTCTAAGCAGCTGGTGAACATTTTTGGGTTGTAACATTTCTCCAAATTTTGTTGTTATTCACAAATTCTCCATTTGTTTGTGAATTTTGTTCTCTGTCAAAACATTTAAGACTATTTTCCATCTTTTAGAAATTGAACAGCAGTTTTTCTGACACTGGTTTTTCTGATGATAAATAGTTTTTTCCCTTCTATTTTTGGTGTTGGGGATGCTTAATGAAAAAAAAACAAACTACTAAGTATGCATTGAGACACAGGAATTCCATATAACAGTTACTAGAATATTTCTCACAATTGGAATTACAGTTTATTCTTAGAAGACAAATATTATGCATCTAGAAAATCTGAGGTCTTATCACATAAAGAAATAGACAAGACCCTGTCCTAACATTAAGCTCCCAAGTGAAAATTATATTATAATTCAGCAGAAATACTAGCTGGAATTTCTTGTCAATAAGCTTTTCTAGGCTAATAATTTTTACAAAGTCAATTGTAATATTTCCAAGGTCAAGAAAACATTGTAGTCATTTGCTTCCTCCCACAGATCTGAGTCCTTAGCTGAAGTTAGGATCATAGACTGGGAAATGGAACGTGATCAGTGGCTAAAGACTCAAGTGCTTTATTTTAATGGTTATTTCCCCTACCCCTGGAGACTGCCAGTTTAGTAAAATTTGTATAACTTGTTAATTAATTTCAACTAGTAGTCACATTGAAACAATGTCTTGGAGATGGAACCCAAAACACTAATTGGTACATGAGTTGTATGATCTTAGGCCAGTGTCTCCTTTCGTAGGGTACTCTACTTGGTTGGATTCTTTAATTTTTTTGACAGTTGCAATTTAATGTAATGTTCATCAGGCAATTTTCTTAGAAAGAAAGTTACAACATATATTAATGACCTTTATATATTTATGTCCTTTGATCTGGTAGTGATTATCATTTCTTAGTATCTGTCTCAAGGATATTTTAACCCTTTAATCAGTTAATTCAATCCACAATTATCAGGGCCCATTATTAAAATTGCCCATGAGTCCAGGCACTTTTCTAGGTCCTGAGGACCTAGAATTATACAAAGTCTCTGGACTCATGGGATTTACTTTTAAATGATAAAATGATATATAAATCAACAAATAAATATAAACAATAAAATAATTCAGGTGATATTAAATTTGAGAATGAAGACATGAGCAGGTTAAAGAAATAGCTCCTCACGCAGCAGTGTGTGTGGGGGGGTGTACTTTATGTAGTTTACATAAAGGGTAGGGAAGTCTTCTTTGAGGAAGTTACAGTAGTAGGTCTGTACATGAAGTGAGGAACCAAGTCTTGTGAATTTCATCAGATGAACATTCTGGGCAGATGTGCTAGCAAATCCAAAGTCCCTAAGAGAAAATGAACCACACTAAATTGAGGGCTAGCAGGAAGCTCAGTTTTATTGGAACAGGAAATGTGGTTGAAAAGAGAAGAGGGGCCAGGTCTTGTTAGGCCTTCTGGTTTAAGGTGTGGCCTGTAGGTGTCTTTCTGAGTATAATGAGAAGCCACTGGAGAAAGGGGAGGAAATATGTTAAATATTAGCAATATATATATATATATATATATATATATATATATATATATATATATATATATATATATNTCCCTCTGACCCACTTCAATATAGAATGTCTTTCAATATGCCCAGAATGACAGCAGTGACTACAATGAAATAAGTCAATTGGATTTTCTGCCTCACATTTTTAGGCCAAAAAGGAACAGTTTATGACAGTGTAATATTTTCATACACACACACGCACACACACACACACACACACACATGTTGTTGATGGACCTTTATTTATTTATTTATTTATTTTTTAATTGCTTTTATTTTTTAAATACATGACAGCGGAATGCATCACAATTCTTATTACACATATAGAACACAACTTTTCATATCTCTGTATATAAAGTATGTTCACACTGATTCATGCCTTCATACATGTCTTTGGATAATGATGTTCATCACATTGCTAACCCCCTGCCCCCTCTCTTCCCCTCTCACCCCTCTGCCCTATCTAGAGTTCATCTGTTCCTCCCATGCTCCGTCTCTCCCTACCCCACTATGAGTCAGTCACCTTATACCAGAGAAAAGATTCGTCATTTTGGGGGCAGGGATTGGCTAACTTCACTTAGCATTATCTTTCTCCAGCTGCATCCATTTACCTACAAATGCCATGATTTTATTCTCTTTTATTGCTGAGTAATATTCCATTGTGTATATATGCCATATTTTTTAATCCATTCACCTACTGAAGGGCATTTAGGTTGGTTCCACAGTTTAGATTTAGATTGTGAATTATGCTGCTATAAACATTGATGTGGCTGTGTTCCTGTAGTATGCTGTTTTTAAGTCCTTGGGGTATAGACTGAGGAGAGGGATAGATGGGTCAAATGGTGGTTCCATTCCCAGTTTTCCAAGGAATCTCCATACAGCTTTCCATATTGGCTGTACCAATTTGCAGTCCCACCAGCAATGTATGTGTGTGCCTTTTCCCTCACATTTTCACCAACACTTATTGTTGTTTGTCTTCATAATAGCTGCCATTCCAACTGGAGTGAGATAGTATCTTAGAGTAGTTTTGATTTGCATTTCTCTAATTGCTAGAGATGATGAACATTTTTTTTCATATATTTGTTGATTAATTGGATATCATTTTCTGAGAAGTGTCTGTTCATGTCCTTGGCCCATTTGTGTGTGTGTGTGTGTGTGTGTGTTTAGGTTTTTGAGTTCTTATATACCCTAGAGATTAGTGCTCTATCCGATGTGTGAGGGGTAAAAATTTGCTCTCAAGATGTAGGCTTTCTATTGATGGACCTTTATTTTATTTATTTATATGCCGTGCTGAGAATCGAACCTAGTGCCTCATACATGCTAGGCAAGTGCTCTGCTTCTGAGCCACAACCCAGCCCAACATTAATATTTTTAAAAGATTGCCTGTTGCTATAGAGACTGGTGTCTGTGTGAGGGGCAACATGGAACAGGGAACTCATTGGGGAGTATTTCAGGGGCTCATCCAGAGAAGAGGAAGCCTGCATAAGGACAAATTACATAAGGACTGCAAGTAAGGAAAAGACTCATGCAATGAGTCATTTATAAAATGATCAATGGATCATTTTATAATCATCAATGAAACTTTGCTTCAGCTCTTGTTTTACAAACTAGTGAAAAAGCATATGTTGTCAGAAACAATGATAGAAAGATAACTTCATGTGGCTGAATAATCCCCAAGTGTCAGGGAAGTGTACCCAGAGCTGTAATAACATAATAAGTTTTTTACAAAAAAAAAAAAAAAAACCCAACTCTTTGATGCCATGATCATTTTAGGTTGTGAAGATCTTAAAGAAAACACCACACTTTCCCCATGTTGTGGTTGAGCCATATGACTTTTGCCTGTGATTCTTGCATTTCCATTCTTTGCAGAGCCATGTTTTCAGAGACAGGCTCAAAGCACTTAGATTTAGTCCAGGCCTTATTTATTTATTTATTTATTTTTATAAATCTGATCATGGTTCTTATAAAAGTTTTGAAGTTAGGAAAGACACACACACACACACACACACACTCTCACATTCACACACATATACATAATGTCTGCCACAATAGAGTGAATAATGATAATCCTGGGAAAGAAACCACTTGTATTCTTCTAAATTATTGGGCTGTAACCAAAGTGAGGGCCAGTGGAGTTTCTTATTTGTGTTTCTCATCTTGCTGAGGCCTAGCACACAGAATGTGCTTAATACATACTGAATACATCAATGAAAAGGCACTAGTAGTTGTAATATTATAAGGCAATTCTGATATTACAAGAAAAGCATAATGCTTTGCCAATTTAACCATCCAGGAATATAATGGCCTGCTTAAATATACACAGCATGGAACTCTTTATGGTGTGTATAATCCAAACAGAGCCCACAATAGTAACCAATCTATACAGTTGTTTTGTTATTAACAGGCTGAGCACGATATATATATAAAATAAAAGGAAACAAATCACTCATTAACTCAAGGATGGGATGATTTACCAAAAAAAGATATAAAAATTTTAAATGTATGTTCAATATCATAGATTCAAAATATGTGAACCAAAAAAAGTTGCAGAATGTATAGGTAATGTAGACAAACATGCAGCCATTGTGGAAAATTTTAATACACCTCTCTAATAATTAGTAGGATTTGTCCTTGAAGGAGTATATCAGAAGAGAAAGATACCTGCCTGATGTTGAGGTCCAAAGGATGTGGCTTTGGGGTACCAAAGACTTCAGAGTGGGAATGGATAGAACTCTTGCTATGGGTATCATGCATTGCTGTAAGTGTTAACTAATTTAATTCTCACAATAGTCCTTTTGGTAGGTTGAAGTTTTACTAGGATTGCCTAATTTTTTCTTTTCTTTCTTTCTTCTCTTTTGGGAATTGGGGATTTAAGCTAGGGCCTTGAGCTTGCTAAAGCATGTGATTTACCACTGAGTTATCCTCTCAGCAGGTTGTCTAATTTTATAGATGAGGAAACCTAGGCAACAGAAGATAAATGCACCTGATATCATGAATTGATGAAAACAGCATTTAAGCAGTTCACCCGAGGAGCGTTTAAGCAGTAGCCCCTCACCTAACTATATTGTCTAGAACTACTGGGTGATAATTAGGTATTTCTTGGTTTGATCTGATTTCTTGCCAAAATTGTTGAATAAGCCTAATTTTATAGACATTTGAAACCATAATATCTTACATTATTTGTATTTATACAATATACCTTTCATATCAATCTTCAACATTAATTTCTAAGTGTTTGAGAAATGATATCACATTATTTGCAGAAGTGACCATCAACTGATCTGAATTGACAGGGAATATATTCCAAGTTCATAGTCAGTCAAATAGCATGCAGTGAAAACTGATTTTATCGTCTTCCTCTTTTGATAAATTAAAAGCTAGGCAGTATTTTAAAATTCTGAACAAAGATAATTGTTTCAAAGTGTAAACAATACAGATTTGTCAATAATTAACTTAGGATTGAAGCAAAACCTATCAAAAAACTATTTGCAGACATATTGGGTTTCATCCTGAAGAAAAAAAATGAAGTGTGAAAGCAACAAATGCTTGGAATTGCAGGGATGAAAATAAAGATCTGATCCTTAATCAGATGAAATTATCACTAATAAACAAAATCTAGAAATAAAATCCCACCTCTCACCATGATCCCAAATACCAATTTTTTCAAAATTACAGAATTTATTCTTTAAGATCTTAACTCTTTGTTCCACTGTAATCCTCCTTAATATTTGTTAGCAGAGTTTAGCTGGAATGCAGAATGTTAGGATTTGAAATTAGGTGAAAAAAAGTTGTTCAAAGGAATAGAAATATGCACAATAATTCATGCCATCTTAAGAATTATAGAGAAGTCTCAAAAACACTAACAAAAGGAATTATTTAAATGTCATCCCATTTAAATGGTAAATGCTCCATGACATGTTTTTCAGTTTGCTGGCAGTGAGTGAACTGATCGACATGCCCCTTGTTTTGAATGTCCTTTCTCTCCCTTCTCCCACTCTCAGGCATCTTCATGTCTTCCATATGTCTGGATCAATCTGCTGATTTCCCTCATACTTTCCCATCCCCCTTAAGACTTCAGTGAATCATCTGAGACCCTTTGGAATGATCAGAAATTAAGAACCTTATTGATTATGTATTGTTTTCTTTTTAAACAAAAATATTTCCCCAGTCCACTTCTTGCTTCTCCTTTGGTGATTGAAGGTAGGTTAATTTGGCCAGGGGTAATTGATTCTGTATCTACTTAACAGAAAGGCTTAAAAATATTACAAGATGGCATTTTGGGAAAGGGGGAGGAAATACTAAAGCGAAATACACCGATAACAAGACCTGATAAAATGCATCACAATGTTATATATATAATATGTGATTTTCAGTTCAATGGTAAGAGAAAACTCACAATGGAAAGCTTTACAATTTTTCCTTTGAAAATCCTCACACAGTTTAAGAAGACTGGAGAAAACACATTTCAGCAGGATTGGCAGTCTGTCAAATCTGTGTGCTCTAAGTTTAGAACCAAACTCAATCTGCCCCCTCTTCAAGTTCTGTTCTGTGCTGGCAAAACACCACTTGCTTGTTCAGAGGAAGAAGGAAGGCTTTGTAAAACTTAAAAAACTTACTGGACATAAAATAACTCCTCAACAATTATATTATTCTCAGCTTAAGTAAAATGGAATTAAACACATATGGTTGACATTTCCCTTCAGACACATGGGTTTAAAATAAATAGAAAAATACTTAGCAACACTTGTTTGGGGTTTTGTAAAACTTAATGTCTTAAATTTGCCTGAGTTCACTTGATTTTTTTCAAGGTACTAGGATTTCCTAGCTCTTATTTCTGTTTTTCTTATTACTATCTCTTTTTATATTTCGAGGAGGTATTCCTTTCTGGATAATTTTTTGGAGTATTTGAAATCCAAATATTGCAACATTTTGTTTTAAGACACAAAAACTGAAATGTGAAAAGATGTATCATATTCTATTTACATTTAATTATGTAGCCTGAATGAAGTATATATGTAAATATTATAAACGTATAACTATTTATAAAAAGTTCAGCCTAATTATTTCATGTAAATATGCATTTCAATTTTTGGAAATCAACTCTGGAATCTGATAGGTAGATCTGTGTAGTTATATATAAAATATACTGGAAAGACTCTCAGTTAAGATTGAGGGAATTAAACTGGCACAAAGCAGTAAATTATTTAGGTTCTCTGAGAGCTTTTCTTTAGCTACAGAACTTTGGAAGTGGACTTGATAATATTTAAATTCATCTTATACTAATTTTATGTAAGTCTGATTCCAACATGAAGTCTGAAAATTACTTGTGATTTTTATGGTTAACAATGTGAATTTTAACTGGATTTGTTTTTTTATTTGTTGCTGTTATCTATTCTTGATCTCAAGTGGATGCAAGCCAAGTTGAATATTTCATGTTCTCTTAAAACCCTTCAGACTACTTACTATGTGCTTTTATCAATCTTAATGTGTAACAGCCAAACTTAATTATTGCGATCAAAATGTACGTCTGCAGGGTACTCAGGAATTTCAGCAATGCCATCTTCATACCCTAATTCACTTCTCCCTCCAGCTATGACGCTATGTAGTATCATAGTTACGTATGTAATCTTGGAATTTAGACTCTTTGGTTTAAGATCCTCACTCTTCTACTTTATGACACTTGACTTTATCTCTCTGTGCCTCAGTGTTTTTCAGTTTATTGGCCATGGATGGACTGATCAACGTAGCCCCTTGTTTAAAATGTCCGTTCTCTCCTTCTTGCACTCAGGCATCTTTATGCCTTCCTTATGTCTAGATCAATCTGCTGATTTCCCTCATGCTTTGCCATCTCCCTCAAGACTTTAGTGAATCATCCTAGACTCTTTGGATTGATCAGAAATTAGGAACCTCATTATATATTGTTATTAGCATGCATTGTTGATTAATAAAAAGATGATAGACTATTTTATTAGATAGTTCTGAGAAGTTCATAATTTTGTGATCAAAGTACTTAGCTTAGTGCCTGGTACACAGCAGATTTTCAACACATATTAGTTAATTCTTTGCTGCTCTAGAATTAAAAGACCTTTAAGAAGATAGCCCCCATTGGTCTAGCTCAACAAGATGATGGTGGCTCTGACTTCTTTATTTCTTTTTTCTTCTCTGATTTTTAAACTTGAAGTAAAATTCCTAGCACATAAATGAACCATGTAAAGTATAAAAGTCAGAGCCATTTAGAATATTCACAATACTGTGCAGTCTTCACCTTTATCTATTCACTTACTTGTCCATTATCATGTGGAGGAAGTTCTTTTCTGCAGCTACTTTGTTGAGTATTTTGTCATGAGATGGTATTGGATTTTGTCAGATGCTTTTCAATTGAGAACGTCATGTGAGTTTTTCTCCATTTTAATGATTTCACATCAGTCTGATAGATTTTTTGTTTGTATGTTGAACTACCCTTCTATTCCTGGGATAAATCCCACTTGGTCTTGGTGTTTCACCCTTTTAATATGTGCTAGGTTTGGTTTGCTAATATTTTGTTGTGCATTTTTGTTTGCATTTATATTCATAAGGGATATTGATCTAGAATTTTCTTGTAATATCTTCATCTGGCTTTGGTATAAAGATAATGCTAATCTCACAGAATGAGCTAGAATGTATTGCTCTGTTTTTCTGAAAGAGATTGAGATAGATTTGGTGTTAATTCTTTAAATATTTGGTAGAACTCATAAGTGAAGTTCTGCCTTTTTCTTTTTTGGGGACTCTTTAATTTTTTTTCTTAAAATTACTTATTTCAACCATTGGTGAGTATAATCTTAACTACTTTAGGATTTCTTTCATCTGAAAATATCCTAGTAAATATTTTTGAGGAAGGTGTTTTAAATGGTTGAATATAGCATTAGCATAAATTGGTTCTCCATTTGCATTAACATTTGTTGGGAACAAATTATTTTGCTAACCAAAAACAAAAACAAAAACACAACAACTTATTCAGTCTTCTTACTTGTAAAAGGTCTATTCAGGCTATTTATTTATCTGTTGATTTGTTTGTTTGTTTGTTTATTCTTTTTAGATACACATAGCAGTAGAGTGTATTTTTGACTGTTGACATATTTTACATACATGGAGTATAACTTATTTTAATTAGGATCTTATTCTTTTTTAAAATTTTTTATTGTTGGTTGTTCAAAACATTACATAGTTCTTGACATATCATATTTCACACTTTGATTCAACTGGGTTATGAACTCCCATTTTTACCCCGTATACAGATTGCAGAATCGCATCGGTTACACATCCACTGATTTACATATTGCCATACTAGTGTCTGTTGTATTCTGCTGCCTTTCCTATCCTCTACTATCCCCCCTCCCCTCCCCTCCCCTCCCATCTTCTCTCTCTATCCCATCTACTATAATTCATTTCTCCCCCTTGTTTTTTTCCCTTTCCCCTCACTTCCTCTTGTATGTAATTTTGTATAACCATAAGGGTCTCCTTCCATTTCCATGCAATTTCCCTTCTCTCTCCCTTTCCCTCCCACCTCTCATCCCTGTTTAATGTTAATCTTCTTCTCATGCTCTTCCTCCCTACTCTGTTCTTAGTTACTCTCCTTATATCAAAGAAGACATTTGGCATTTGTTTTTTAGGGATTGGCTAGCTTCACTTAGCATAATCTGCTCTAATGCCATCCATTTCCCTTCAAATTCCATGATTTTGTCATTTTTTAATGCAGAGTAATACTCCATTGTGTATAAATGCCACATTTTTTTTTATCCATTCGTCTATTGAAGGGCATCTAGGTTGGTTCCACAGTCTTGCTATTGTGAATTGTGCTGCTATGAATATCGATGTAACAGTGTCCCTGTAGCATGCTCTTTTTAGGTCTTTAGGGAATAGAC
>NW_026000093.1:5257993-5348542 GCF_001458135.2 Marmota marmota marmota | reverse complement strand
TTGAGTTTTTAAGTTGGTTTATTGCTTCCTGCATTTCTAGGATTTCTGTTTGTTTGTTTTTTATAACCTCTATCTCCCTGTATAGTTGATCTTTTGCTTCTTGGATTTGTTTATGTAATTCATTGTCGAAGTGATCTTTCATTGTCTGATTTTGCTGTCTAATGTCTTCCTTGAGACTCCAGATCATCTGAAGCATGTAAATCCTGAATTCTTTATCTGACATTCCATCTGCTGCAGATATTACCTCTTTTAAAGTTGAGTTGACCTGCATTGCTTTGTGGTCCTTTCTTTCCTTGTCTTTTCATACTGCTCGCGTTTCTTTCTGCTTGGTGAAACTGTTGTGTTATTGAATTTTCCCCCTATATATTTACATTGCTCTTGTATAGTTGCAAAGTCTCACTTGCAGGGGCGGGCGGCAGATGTGCTCCTCCTCCAATTGGGGTGATCTGTCTATCACGCCAGCGGGCCGCTGGGCCCCTTCTTCGGGTCGTGTGTTCTGCCTACCTTGCAGGCAACGGCTGGGCCCCTCCTCCAATACGGGTGATCTGTCTACCACGCTGGCGGGCCGCTGGGCCTGTTCTCCAGGTTGCAGATCTGCCTACCTTGCAGGTGCAGGCGGCGGCTGTGCCCCTCCTCCAATTGGGGTGATCTTTCAACTAGGCTAGCGGGCCGTTGGGCCCCTTCTCCGGGACGCGCGGTCTGCCTACCTTGCGGGCGGCAGCTGGGCCCTTCCTCCAATTGGGGTGATCTACCACACTGGCGGGCCGCTGGGCCTGTTCTGCCGGTTGGTCGCAGGTCTGCCTCAGGATCTTATTCTTGTGGTTGTACATGATGAGGAGTTACACTGGTCACATATTCATATATAAGGATAGGAATGTTATGTCTGATTCATTCTACTTTCTTTACTATTCCCATCCCCTTTCCCTTTCCTTCATTCCCATTTGTCTAATCCAGTGAACTTCTTTTCTCCCTTCCACCCATTTGTGGGTTAGCATCCACAAATCAGAGAGAACATTTGGCCTTTGGTTATTTGGGACTGGCTTATTTCACTTAGCATGAGAGTCTCCAGTTCCATTCATTTATTGGCACCTTTGTCTAGTATGAGATAACTGTATATCGGTATGTCTCTGTGTCTTCTATTCTGTTCCCTTGGTTTTCATGTCTGTTTTTGTGCCAATTCCATGCTATTTTTGTTACTATAGCTTTGTAGTATAATTTGAGGTCTGTTATTGTGATGCCTCCTGCATAAATTTTTACACTAAGGATCACTTTGGCTATCCTGGGCCTCTTGTTTTTCCAAATGAACTTCATGAATGCTTTTTCTATCTCTATGAAGAAAGTTATTGGATTTTAGTAGGAATTCCATTAAATCTGTATAGTACTTTTGGTAGTATGGCCATTTGACAATACAATATTAATTCTGCATATCCAAGAACATGGGAGATCTTTATATATTTTAAGTTCTTCTTCAATTTCTTTCTTTAGTGCTCTCTTATTTTCACTGTAGAGAACTTTCACATCTTTGTTAGATTGATTCCCAAGTATTTTATTTTATTTTTTGAGGGTATTTGAATGGGAGAGTTTTCCTAATTTCTCTTGAGTGGATTTTTCACTGATGCATAGGAATGCACGTGTTTTATGGGTATCAATTTTATATCCTGCTACTTTGCTGAATCCATGTATGAGTTCTAGAAGCTTTTTGGTGGAGTTTTCTTTTTGGTTATTCTAAATACAGAATCATGTTTTGGCATATAGGGATAGTTTGAGCTCTTCTTTTCCTATTTGCATGCCTTTAATTTCTATCTTTTGTCTAATTGCTCTGGTTAGGGTTTCAAGGACCATGTTGAATAGGAGGGGTAAAAGAGGGAATCCCTGGGTGTCTTGTTCCAGGTTTTAGAAAGAATGTTTTCAGTTTTTCTCCATTTAGAGTAATGTTGGCCTGGGGTTTAGCATAGATAGCTTTTGCAATATTGAGGTGTTCCTACTATCCCTAGTATTTTCTAGTATTTTATACATGAATGTATGCTGAATTTTGTCAAATTTTTTTTGCATCTGTTGAGAAAATCATGTGATTCTTGTCTTTAAGTCTACTGATGCAATGAATCATGTTTATTGATTTCTGTATATTGAACCAACCTTGTATTTCTGGGATAAATCCCACTGGATTGTGGTGCATTACTTTGTAATATGTTTTTATTATATTTTAAATATGTTTTATGTGATCTTTCAGTATTTTATTAAGGATTTTTGCGTCTGTGTTCATCTGGTTATTGGTCTGCAGTTTTCTTTCCTTTATGTGTCTTTGTCTGGTTTTAGTATCAGGGGGATACTAGGTTTATAATTTGTGAGGGTTCCCTCCTTTTCTGCTTCATGGAATAATTTGAGGAGGATTGATGTTAGTTCTTCCTTGATGCCCTCATCAAAGAAGAACTCAGCTGAGAATCCATCTGGTCCTGGGCTTTTCTTTGTTGGTAAGCTTTTGATGGCATCTTCAATTTCATTGCTTGAAATTGATCTGTTTAAATTCTATATGTCCTCCTGATTCAATTTGGGTAAGTCATATGTCTCTAGAAATTTTTCAGTGTCTTCGAGAGTTTCTGTTTTATTAGAGTATAAGTTTTCAAAATAGTTTCTGATTATTTATCTTTTTCAGTAGTGTCCATTGGGATATTCCATTTTCATCATGAATTTTTAGTAATTTTAATTTTCTCTCTCTTTCACTTCACTAGCATGGCTAATTTGTTACTTCTATTTATTTATTCAAAGAACTACTTTTTAATTTCATTTATTTATTTATTCTTGTTTCAGTTTCATTGATTTATGCTCTGATTTTAATTATTTCCTATTGTTTACTGTATTTGGTATTGATTTGTTCTTCTTTTTCTAGGGCTTTGAGGTGTATTGTAAGGTTATTTACTTAGTGACTTTTTATTCTTTTAAGGAATGAGCTCTGTGCAATGATCTTTCCTTGTAGAATTGTCTTCATAGTGTCCTGGAAATTTTGATATGTTTTATTACTATTCTCATTTATCTCTAAGTATTTTTTTATTTCTTCTACTATCCATTGGTCATTCTGTAGCATATTAGTTAGTCTCCAGGTGTTAGAGTAGCTTCTATTTTTTATTTTATCATTGATTTCTAATTTCATTCCATTGTGATATGATAGAATGCAAGGTATGATCTCTATTTATTTATATTGCTGAGAATTGCTTTGTGGCATAATATATGGTCTATTTTAGAGAAGGATCCATGTGCTGATGAGAAGAAAGTGTACTCAGTCATTGATGAATGAACTATTCTATATATTTCTATTACATTTAAATTATTGACTTAATTTTTTAGTTCTATAGCTTCTTTATTCAGTTTTTGTTTGGAGGATCTATCCAGTGGTGAGAGAGGTATTTAAAGTTATCCAGTATTATTGTATTGTGGTCTATTTGATTCTTAAGATTGAGAAGGGTTTGTTTGATATATATGTAATTGATGCTCCATTGTTTGAGGCATAAATATTTATGATTGTTACATCTTTTTGATGTATATTTCCCTTAAGCAGTATGAAATGTCCTTCTTGATCCCTTCTGATTAACTTTGGCTTGAAGCCCACTTTGTCAGATATGAGGATAGAAAACCCTGCTTGTTTACAATACGCCTGTGTGATATGTTTCTACCCATTCTTTTATCTTTAGCCTGTGGATGTCTTTGCCTTTTGAGGTGAGTTTCTTGGAGACAGCATATTGTTGTGTACTATTTTTTTAATCCAATCTGCCAGTCTGCATCTTTTGATTGATGAGTTTATGCCATTTACATTCAATGTTATTATTGAGAAATGATTTTTATTCTGTCATTTTGATTTATTTTTGGTTTTTAATTTGAATTGGTTTCTTCTTTGATTGACTGTTCTTCTAGTGTAGTTCCTCTCTGCTGGTTTTCAGTTTTATTTTTCATTTCTTTTCAATGAAATATTTTATTGAGAATGCTTTATAGTGAAGATTTTCTAGTTATGAATTCTTTTGTTTACTTTGGAAAATTTTTTATTATTTTATCCTCAGTTTGAAGCTTAATTTTGCAGGGTATAGTATTTTTGGTTGGCATCCATTTTCTTTTAGAGCTTGGTCTATATTATTCCAAGATATCCTAACTTTGAGGATCTAAGCTGAGAAATCAGATGAGATCTGAATTTTTTTTTCTAAATGTAATATGGCATTTTCCTCTTATAGCCTTTAAAATTCTATCCTCCTTCTGTATGTTAGGCATTTTCATAATAATGTGCTTTGGTGTGGATCTGTTGTAATTTTGTATATTTGGGGTCCTATAAGCCCGAATATACAATACAAAAACAACATTTGATTTTCCATTTCATTCTTAAGGTTTGGGAAAATTTCTGTTATTATTTCATTGAAAAGTTTGTGCATTCCTTTGTTTTGTATCTCTAAGCTTTCATCTATCCTGATAAATTTTAAATTTGGTCTTTTCAGGTTATCCTATATTTATTTGAAGTTCTATTCATGATCTTTTCACATCTTTTCTCCATAGTCAAATTCATTTCCAAGAGTATGTATTTTGTCTCCATTTCCTGAAACTCTGTCTTCCAAGTGGCCTAGTCTGCTGGTGATACTTTCCAATGAATTTTTAATTTGGTTTATTGATTCTCTCATATCTAGCATTTCTGCTTGAGTTTTTTTTCCAGAATCTCTCTCTGTTTATTGAAGTGATATTTTATTTTCTGTACTTTCTTCCTTACATGATTATTTATCTCATAGATCAATTAAGCTATAAATGTTCTATACTCCTTTTCTGACATTTCTTCCACTGTAGTGTCAATGGATTCTGTTATTGAAGTAACTTGTTTGTTTGGTGTAATAGTTCCCTTTCTTTTGTATGTTGTTTGTGTGTCTACCCATCTAACATAAGGATCTGAGGTAGTAGAGTTTCTACCCTGTGGACTCATAGTGTCCCTGAAGGTTTCCAGTACCTCACAGTTTAGGGAGAGACAGGTAATAACAACAATCAATGCAAAGATTTTACAGCATTAAATAAATAGCTCTTGCTGTGAAATCTATAGTAGTGATTGTCACAGAAATCAGAAATGATATGGTCACTTATTGCATATGGTAAAACCAAAGGTTTATAATTTCAAGTGGTGAACAGGGATAGAACAGAAGTGATGTAGGATATGATGATTATGAGGAAGGAGGAGAGAAAATAGAAGTAAAAAATTAAAGTAAGAGTGAAAGATCAATAGAGATCGGGTGTTAGCAGAGGAAAAGAGAGGAGGAGAGTCGAGGGAAACAAATAAGTGAAAGAAAAAAATGTATAACATAAAAATTTTAAAAATAAAAAAGAAATAAAGATTATAAGAATAAAAGTGATATCTATTAATCAAACATGTTAGTTTTCAAAATACTGATCCATGAAAAATAACTGCCTTCAAAAAATGCTAGAAATGCAAAAAAAGAAACAGATATGAATAAATATCCAGTTAAAGATGGAGTTGATTAAGAAGAAAGAAGAAAAGAAGGGTTTGTAGATTCAAAAGGTGAATAGGACAAGTGCAAAGGTGACATAGGATGTGTTTATGAGGTGGTAAAAGGAAAAATAGAAAGAAAAGAATTAAAGGAAGAGTGAAAGAACAATAGAATTTGGCTGTTAGCAAGATAAAAGAGAAATAAAAACAAAGGGAAGAGTTGTGAAAGAGACAATAGAAAATCAATCCAAAATATACTAACCAAAACCTAACCTTCAAAAAATAAGGCATGGAAAAATAGGTCCCTTCAAAAATGCTAAAAATGAAAGAGCAGGAACAAATTTGTGTGTTTACAAATGTAGAAATGTCCATCATGTATCAACCAGTGTATATTCAAAAACAAATAAAACAGAACAAAAACAAAAGAAAAGTCATTGAGACTATATTCACACTCTCTGTGCCAGACTACCTTTCTATTTTTCATCTTTTCTTCTCAGCAGGATGATGTGAGGAGCTGTGGAAAACACTTTCTGCTTTACTTCTGGGGTAAAGTTGCTGCTGGGTTCTATGAGATGAGATTCTGCAAGTGAAGCTCCCAGGGGCAGGGATTTGGTCTTCTATTGCCCGGGTGTTCTATTGCATGGGGAGTTTTCTGGTGTTAATGAATCAGTGCATTTCTAGGTCTGTACCCTAATACTCTCCCCAGAGCATCACTCATGGGAAGGGGGAGTTGGTTCTTCTTCGCTGGTCCTTTTGTTCAGGGATTCTGTTTTTTAGGCAGAATGGTCTCCAAGTCAGAAATTCTCCATGCAAGAGAGTCTCCTGATTTGCTGGGCTCAGTTTAGATCTTGAAGTTGGCATCTGCCAGATTCATGTGTTGGTCTCAGCTCTAAACTCAGGGATCTAAGTTCCTTGTTTGAGCTTGTGCCACTGTTGCACAGAAGTTCTAAAATGTCTCCCATTTGGGTTCCCAGTGCACGGCAGGCTCACTGTGACTTTTGTGCACCAGTTAAATGAGCTGAATAGCCTCTGGGTCAGCCCAGAGCAGGCTGCCCCTCTGATCCTGGGATTCCCTATGCCAAGACTTTCTCAGCACTTTTTGGTCTTTTCTGACTTTGTGTATAATTTTGCCTGTTCTTGCCAGGAGCTCAGCTTCGATTCTGTTCATTAGCTTGTTTGGTGTACCCCAAATTTTGCAATCTTCAAGGCTTTCTGTCCAATATTGCGTATCAGTGGAATGTTTTTTTTTTTTCACTCCCCTCACCGAGAAGTAGTTTTCTTGCTATTTGAGTCCCAAGCCACAGAGCTGTGAGAAAAGCCACTTTCTGCCATCTTTTCTACTCTCCCAGGTTTTCTATGTCTTCTTGAGTCAGTTTTGGTAGTTTGTATGTTTCTAAGAATTTGCCCATTTCATCTAGGTTTTCTGCTTTGTTGCTGTATAAATGTTTTTACAAAAAATTTTTACAAAAATTTTGATTTATTCAGATTTATTGAGACCTATTTCATGACCCAATTTTTGGTCTATGCTAGAGACTATTCTAAATGCACTCAGACAGGGTATATTCTGCTGCTGAAGATAGAGTGTCTATAGTGCCTGTTAGGTCTTGTTGGCTTCTAATGTTGTTTAAGTCCTCTATTTACTCATTGATCTGTCCAATGCTATTATTGCAAGTGGGTATTAAGGTATTCAAATATTACTGTAAAACTGTTATTTATCATTTCATCTGTCCCTTTCTGTTTAACATATTTCAGGCCTTATGTGTAAATATGGTTGTTAAGTCTTTTTCATGGATTGACTCTTTTGTTGATGTATTCTGTAATTTTTTGTCAATTGTGAAAGTGTTTACCTTGAAGTTATTTTGTTTGATATTAGTACAATAAACTCAGCTTTATTTTGGTGACTATTTTCTTGGAATATCCTTTCCTATTCTTTCATTCTAACTCATTTGCATTTTTGGATCTGAACCCTACACAGTATATAGTCGGATCTCATTTTTTCTTATCAATTTTTTCTTTTTGTATGTTAATTTGAGTAGTAAATCCATTTATAATTAATTACTGATAAAAAGGACTTCTGCCATTTTGCTGTTTTGTTCTATAAATATTTAAATTTTTGTTCTTCAATTCTTTCATTAATACCTCATTTTAGTGTACTCTTTTGATTTTCTTCATATTTCTTTTTAGTGTAATTTTTCCTTTTCCCTTTTTTTAAACATTTTTTCCACATTTTTTATTGGTATATTATAGTTGTACATACTCATGGAATTTGCTGTTACATATCCATACATGCATACCATATACTATGTAATAATATAATCTGGCCAATATCACTCCCTAGTACTTCTCCCATTTCAGTTTATGTCTATGATTTTTCTTAGTGTTGTATTGGATAATACAGTTAATATCCTAATTTTCCAAAAGTTAAGTATAAACTGGTACCAATTGAGTTTCAGTAGTATACAGAATCTCTACTCCTTTAAAACTCTACTCCCTTTAGTTGTTGTCATAAATTTCATGTTAATGTATTTTGTACCCATTAATATAGATTTGTAATTGCTGTTTTACACATTTGTCTTTAAAATCATATAGGAAAAAAGAGGCATTAAAAACTAAAAGTATACTGCTACTAACTTTTTTTTTAAATCTATGTAGCTGCCATAACTGTTGATCCTTATTTCTTCATGTGACTTTCAGTTATCAGAAGTATCTTTTCATTTCAACCTCGAGGTCTTTCTTTAGCATTTTTTTATAGGGCAGATCTACTAATGAAGATCACATAATTCGGTAAAAGTTGATTCTGACACTTTTTGTCAGCTCATTAATTGTTTTTGTGGAGGAATGAAGTTTGGAAATCCTAATTCTGCTGTTTTCACTCTAGTTTTATGTCTCCTTTCTTAAATGTACAGAAATGTGGATATCCCCACCTGCATGTTCTTTTTCTCTCTGCATTCCTGCAAACAGTTGCTTTGGGATACTCTGGAGATTTGGGCCACAGGCTTGGAGGATGAAACTAAGAGGAGACCAAATTTGCCCTAAAGGTAGGTTTAGGGTCATTAGACATTTCCTGGGCCCACTTACCAGAATATTGTCTAAAAAGGAGCTATGTCTGTTTTGTTCTGTCTGAAGTCTGAGGCTATTGACCCCTCTCTTTCTTGATATAGTTTTTCATTAGTCATCAGGACACCATACTCTTTTAAGTTTATTGCTATTTCACTGGTAAATTTTCTTAACTTTGATTTTTAATATTTCTCCTTCTCTTTCTCACCATGTAATATTGGAAGATGCCGGGATTCAATCCTTGGTCTTTGTCTTTTTTCTGTCTATACTCATGTTATTAGATCCCCATCTCAGAGTTCCTTTGTGAATCCAAACACTGTATACCCACTTCCTGCTCAACATTTTTGCTTGGATGTCTAATAGACATCTTGACTTTAACTAGAAGACACCTGCTCCATCTCAGTGAAGGTCAGTTCATCTTTCTAGTTACTCAGGTTTAAACTATACTCCTCTTATATATCATAGCCAGTCAACTGGGAAATTATCTGACTTTGAACTGAAGACAGTGCCCTAGAGGAGTCTCATGACTCCTCCCTACCTTTATCCTGGTTGAAGGTACCACTTCTGATTGCTGCTAGAGCTTCTGACTGGGCTTTCATGTTTCACCTTTGCCTACTATAGCAAATGTGAATCTTGTAAACTCAAGCTAAGCCATTCGCTCTTTTCTTCCCCCAAGCCTCCAAGGGCTTCCCCTTCATTTATAGTAAAAACTAAAGCCCTTCTAGGAGTCAGTGCATGAGAACATAACCCGTTCTGCCTAGTGGAAACCTTGTATATGATAGTGATTCCAGCTTTTGGAAAGATAGGTTCTCTATTTGGTGCTGGACTTTGGGCTGGGGGAGTGAAAACCTGGATTTGGAGGAAGCTGCTCAGCAGATGGAGTGGGCTAGCCCAAGAGAAAATTCCAGAGAAAGGGGGCTGATAAATGGAGAGGCATCTTCTTAACTCTGCAGCTGAACTATAAGCCAATAAATAATCCCATCTGGCTTAAACAGATGTGGTTGTATTTTCTTTCTCTTGTATCCAAAAACCTTAACTAAAGCAGTGGTGAAGGAAGAGGTAGAAATTGGCATTTATCACTGGTCATTTCCTTTTGGTTGGGTACCACACTAGGGGAGTTGCATTAATTATCTTATTATATTCAGTCCTTCCTTCTTGTTTGTTTATAGTCTCAATCCATTTTTCTTACTTATCTTTCAGTTCTTCTCTGAGAAGTGCTTTAAATCACTTGATCAAAACTCTTATTTCCATCAAAATACATTCACTTTGCCTCCGATTAATATTTATGTAAATGACTTCTCCATGTTAATTCTTATCTGGTCATGCATTTTTTGTGTCTGTGAAAGTGTATTTTATTTAGACTAGAAACATTCTAGCAAAAAAAAAAGACAATACCTTATATTTCTTTTAGTATCTATTTGTTGTGCCCAATGGGCTCTCTATAAATATTATTTATAGTGGTTTAAAAACATTATCTGTCTCAGGACACTTACACTATTTATGGGGGCTTTAAAATAATTTATTTACAGTAAGACACCCAGGAAAGATTATGCTTATTTTATACTTTTTAAAATCTAGATAAAAACAAATAAAGTGTTTAGAACATGGTTAAGTATATTATTAAATGTACAAAACTGGTATTATTATTATTTATGAAGAGTCTCACATTAGCACATTTTATTTGTCTGTTAGCACATAATTCTATCTTATGTAATTGTTGTTTACATCTACATTGGCTATAATTTGTATCTGGAATGTTCCCCAAAGGCCCATGTGTTAGAGGCTTGGTCTGTAGCCCTTGGCACTGTTGGGAGGTGGTAGAACTGTTAAGAGGTGAGGCCTAGTTGGAAGTCTTCCAGTCACTGAGGGCATGACCTTGATGATAATACAGGGACCCCAGCCTGCTCCTCCCTTTTACCTTTGCATCCTGGCCATGAGGTAAATGTTTAAATGGTTTTGCTCCCCCATGTGCTCCCACCATGATGCACTACCACAGACCCAAAGCCACAGGGTTGATCCATCATGGACTAAAACCTTCAAACTGTGAGCCAAAATAAACCTTTTATCTCAGGTATTTGTTACAATAAAGGAAAGCTGACAATATCTTCCTCCTTTTAACTTATGACAGACTCTTTGATCCTGGGTCACTGGTGTTTTGCATGTTTGTGGGAGCATGCAGTGTGGAGAAGAGGAAAGAAAAATTAAAATGCAGTCATAAATATATAGAAAGGGGCTGCACATACATAGATTCTGGGAAAAATAAATACTGTGGATCTTTAAAACTCTGAATACCCTCTGGGTTGCATGACCATGTTTTTGTTGTTAAAAAAGAAAGGCGCTCACTTGAAGATATTTGTCTTTGTGCTCACTTTGTTTTTTGGGTATTGAAGAAACCTTATATCACACAACATGCAAGTGATTCCAGTGCCCAGAGAAAGCGGGGGCTGATGGCCTTGTTGAGCCAAGTGCAGTCGAGTCCGACTTTGTCTCTATTGTCTCTCAGTCACGTCTCACTCCTCAAGAGTCACTCTCAGCAGACATGGTGCACGGTGCCAAAGTATATGGGTGTACAAAGAGGTGGGGGGCAGGTGTGCTGTTTGGCTTTGGAACCTGCCAAATCGACTACACTTTGCATTTCTGGCTCTTTCATCCACCCGGTTTCCAACTCCAGGCGCTCTGCAGGTTTAGGTTTTCATCGAAGCCACATGTACATTGTTCTGAATTTTCATTTCAGCTACTTGCATACATTTTTTTTGGATCCCTGTAAAATTGATTCCAGTGTGTGTGACACATATTTAGACCAAGGATTGAATTATTCTTCTCAGACTCTGTGACAATATAACATAAAGATTGTTGCTTTTTTTTTCATCTGATATTTAGATTCTAGATTTTTAATTGATTAGTCTTTGTTGTGAACTACCCATAGGTCATGTCCCTGAAGTAAATCAAAGTTAGACCAATGGAGTTATAATTTGAAATTAAAATAAGTTGCTCCAAAATCTTCACTGATAATATCACAAATATGGCAAACAGAAAAGATGTCCTTATGTCATGAGGGGCTCTAATATACCTCAATTTTACAGATTCAGTTCATATTTATATGCTCTGATGAGGAAGGAATCACTGTGTGAGAGAAAGGTGGTATGCTATTAGTCCTTGTCTTCAAGGAATATGTAAATAATTATTTGGTAATGAGAAATAAAAGGTAAGTAGGAAGAATTACTAATAAGACCTGAAAGGTAAAACAACATACTCTAGAAATTCAGTGGAAACATCACTTTAAGTGATCCTGGAAGGCTTCCTGGGGGCAGTGTCATTTGAAATGGGAGTTTATTGTTTTCTTTTCTCATCATGTGCTGATAAACTCGAAAGTGGCACCAAGCTGTTTGAAATTATTCATTTTGTACTAAGTCTATAATAAATAGTGCCTCAGAAAATGACTGTTTTGGTGTTCCTTTAACATTTATTAAGTATCTAGTAGGAGATACCATAACAGAACCATTTTCTATCATTAAGATAATAACATTTACTGGGGGGCATTTATTTCAGGCATTTCCTGCCTAGAATATCCCACTCTGCTTTACCCATTCCTCCCTCCTTGTTTCCAACCTTGCAGACTGTTTATTTATCATTTTTCACATTACCTGGCTTGAGTGTCCCATCTGTTACCTAACAGACACAAGAATAGATAAGGAAAAAATGGTTGAAGGTGTTACGGTGAAAGTGGAAGACCAGCTGTCATTGACTCCTCTTCATCCCTCTCTGGGAACACACGGGCTTGACTTTGTCTATCTCAAAAGTTTAAACATGAGTTTTCAAGAGCTAGAAAGGGTGTGGTTGGCTTGTGATTGCACTTTCCAAATGCAGGATGGTTGTATGCTGTTTCACATTAAGGTCATGATAGGTAACGACTGTCTTTTGATGTTTGGGGCTGTGATAACAAGTTTTCTATCTGGGAGCCTCCACTTTTAAAATCTGAACTCATGTATTTATTTCCAGGTTATAGACAAACAGGTCAGTTTGTCTCAAGATCAGACACATCACAGAAGTTCGTGTCCCCAAGGATTTTTTTTTTTAAATGCTCTGTTGCATCAATCTGCTACATTCTTTTGTTCTTAAAAGATGGCAAGGACTGGGACACTTAATAAGGACGTCTAACAGCATAGCTATTTTTCATGTGCCAAATAATTCATTAAGTTGGAACCTCAGGGGAAATGGTAGTGTCCATTGATGCACTATTTTACTCTCTGTGGCTTCAGTTATCCATGGTGAACTGTAGTCTGAAAATGTTAAATGGAAAAATTTCAGATATGAACAATTCATAAATTTTAAATTGCATGTGGATCTGAGTATACTGATAAAATCTTGTGCCATCCTATTCTCTCCCACCTGGAATGGGAATCCTCTGTTTGTCCAGTGCATTCAGGTTATATATGCTACCCACCCACTAGTCACATAGTAGTCATTTTGGATCAACTTTTGTGGTTCTACAGTTCTTGTGTTTAGGTAGCCCTTATTTTACTTAATATTGGCTTCAAAGTTCAAGAGCAATGATGCTGGAAATTCAGATATGCCAAAGAGAGCCTGTAAAGTGCGTCCTGTCATTGAAAAGGTGACAGTTCTCAATTTAATAAAGGAAAAAAATCTTATGTTAAGTTTGCTGCAGTCCGTGGTAAGAAGAAATCTTCTATCTGTGAAATTGTCAAGAAGGAAGTCAGAAATTTATGCCAGTTTTGATGTGGTGCCTCAAATTACAAAAGTTCTGACCACATTTTATCTGAGTTAAGAAAAAAATGACATTAAATTGGGGGGTGGATGATATGAATGGGAAACCTATTCCAGTGGACAGTATGTTGCACCAGAAAACCTTGAGTCTCACTTCATGTCTCCCCATAGCTATTGTTATCATTTTACATTATCACAAGCAGAAAAGAGTGAGTACAGTACAATAAGATGTTTTGAGAGACAGTCTGACAGCCTTCATTTACATACCTTTTATCACCATGCAGACAGCCTTATAATAAAAAAGTGTATCCATGCAACTATTATTTTTCTCTTTCAGTAAATTAAGTGAGATATTCAACACCTTATTGTAAAATAGCCTTTGCATCAGATAATTCTGCCCATCTGTAGGCTACTATAAATGTTCTGGATATGTTTTAGGTAGCACAGGTACACCATGACTTTTGGTAGATTAGATGTATGAAATACACACTTGATTTTGGTTGTTTTTTTTTTTTTTTGACCTCTAAGTTTATGAGGACATAATTCCATGGTAAGTTAAGGGGCATCTGTATATCGTTATAATTATTCTGTTATTATTGGTTATGGTTGTTAATCTCTTGCTGTGCCTAATTTATAAGTTAAGTATTATAATTTATAAAAACAGATAAAAATGTTTTGGTACTATCCTGGGTTTCAGACACCTACTGGAGTTCTTGGAATGTATCCCCCTTGGAAGACGGAAAACTACTGTATTTATTAAAAATGTTTTTATTAGTGCATTATAGTTATAAATAGTATCAGATTCCATTTTGATATGATCATACATACATGGAAAATACTTTGCTCCATTTCAGTCCCCAATGTGTTCTCTTTCCCTCCCCTCCTCTTTCCTCCAGTCGGCCTTCCTCCACTGGTCTTCCTTCTGTTTATTTCTTATTGCTTTTTATTGGTACTCTATAGATACACATAAAGGCACAGTTCATGGTGGTATGTTCGTATATGTACTTAGCATAATTTGGTTCATTTCATTCCACACTTCCTTTTCCCAGCCCTCCTTCCTCCTCTATCCCCTTGCTCTGCTCCACTGACCTCCCTTCTCTTTTCATGGATCTGTCCCTTTTTCCTCTTTTCTTTTGCTCTAGCTTCCACATTTGAGAGAAAATATTCAATCCTTGACTTCTGAGTCTGGCTTATTTTACTTAACATGATGTTCTGCAGTTGTATCCATTTACCAGCCCTCACGCACTGTTGATGGGACTGCAAATTAGTGAGACCACTTTGTAAAAGAGGGTGGAGATTCCTCACAAAATTAGGAATGAAACCACCATATGACCCAGGTATCCTATTACTTGGTATGTATCTAAAAGAACTAAAATCAACATACTCTAGTGATTCATACACATCAGTGTTTATAGCAGCACAATTCACAAGATCCAAGTTATGGAACTACTGCATTTAAAAATACTATTTTCTGGTTTTCTACATGGAAGAACTTGAATGGATGTTTTCCCTCTGCTCCTCCAAACCCACTCTTCACATCAGAACACTTTCTCTTTCCTCCGACCTCAGGTTGAATTCTGTGGATGGGAGGCCCTGCAGGAGACAGGACAGGAGGAAGGGCCTGTGGTTGACGTATTCGACACTCTTTACCCCACCATGTTCCTCTCTGTTGGGTTGCCTGAGAAAGGAGTATGCCTCTCAGAAACTATAGCCCCTCTCAGGGGCAGCTCCCCTTTCCACTACTCCTTTTTTTTCTGCCTGGAATTTCTCCCTGTTTGCTAATTTACCCCCCCCCCCAAACCGCTCACAACTCTGCAGTCTTTTTATTTAACAATCCTCATATTACCTGGTTAGAGTGTGCCATCTGTTTCCTACCAGGATCCTCTGAAGGATACAGAGGGAAACCAGATTAGTGAGTTGAGCTACTCCTTAGTACTAGAAATCAGAAATTATTTTTCTTTGGTCTCCATAAGTCAGATTGGTTTCCACATAGAAATCAATCCATGTTCCCCCAGAAAACAGTTAAATGATTATTTAGCATGGTCATTTTATTTTGACTTCTGAGTCTGGTTTATTTCACTTAACATAATGTTCTGCAATTGCATTGTTCTGTAATGCAGAGTCATGATCTATTTTGGGGTGGCTTTTTAGGATGGACTCAAATTCTATGAAACATACCTTTCAGTTGGTTACATTTAAAAAATAATCAGAGCAACACATTAACATTTTTATTGATTAGCAGAAAGATTATCTCAGGGTAATAAAACCTGAAATAACAGTGATTAATCAAGACAGAAATGTGTCTGTCATTCACATAAAAGTTCGAAGGTGGTAGTCCAAGACAAATATGGCAGCTTTGCTTCATAGAGCCTCCAGAGACAGCCTTTCAATCATTTTCCTTCAGTAGGAAGGGTGGAAGGCAAAGAAGGGAGAGTGTCATAAAAAAGAAGGGCATCTTGCTATTTTTGAGAACATGGAAGGCACTGGAAGACATTATGTTAAATTAAATACATCAGGCACAGAAAGACAGACATCACATGATCTCACTCATATGTGGAATGTAACAGCTGGTATCATAGGAACAGAGAGCAAGATTGTGGATACTGGGGGTAAGGATGGGGCCTGGGGTTGAGAATTGGGGATATGTTGGTCAAAGGATACAAAATTTAAGTTAGGAGAAGTAAATTCAAGAGATCTATTGCATAGCCCAGTGAATATAGTTAATGAAGATATATTGTGTTCTTGAGAAATGCTAAGAGAGTGGATATTCAGTGTTCCTACCAAAACAACAGTAGCTATGTAAGGTAATGCATTAACCAGATGTAATCATTCCACAATCTGATGTACTTCAATCACAGAGAAGCCTCATGGTCTTACTTGTTACAAATGAAGATGAGAAATGGTCTCAATTTGGGGCATCCATTGGCCAGCTTCCCACTATAGAAGCTGGAGAATTGGGATTGGTAAATCATTTCTATAAGGGGCCAGACTAAGAACATTTAAAGTTTTCTGGATCACATGCAACATATTTCTCCTCCTCTTTTTCCTTCCTTTCTTCCTTTCTCTTCCCTCCCTCCATTCCTTTCTTTCCTTTTGCTCCTCTGTCCTTTCCCTCTCCTTCTTCCTCTAGTCCTTTAAAAATGTAAAAAAAATCCATTTTTAGCTTTGTGGTCCACCTCAAACAGGCTTCAGTGCAAACCTGGCTTATGAATATAGTTTGTGGGTCTCTGCTATAGAAGAAAGGGCAAGCGGGTAGTGGGTAATACTATAATCTCTACCATTTGTGGGCTGGTAGGGTAGATTGACTGCTATAACAGATAGCTCCAAAATTGTATTGATTTAACACAATAAAAGTTGATTTCTCCTTCATATCACCATCCAAGTGTGAGTTGGTGATATGTGTCTATCTGTATGGAGGGGCTATTGTGTCCATAAGTCATTCAGGGACCCAGGCCCATTCCCTTCCTCCCTTTTGGTTGCGGGACTCCTCTCTATCAGACTGGCACAAGGAATAAGAGGTAAGAGAATGGAAAAGGTCCACCTGCTCATAACCAGTGACACATTATATCTCATAGGTGAGAACAGTCTTATGCACCCCTTACCATCCCAACATGTAAGCGGTCTAAGGAAATGGACCCTTTTAGAAAAATGAGCTAGGTTAGGTGCTCTGGAAGAAGAAGAGACGCTGTTATTAACACACACACACACACACGCACACACGCACACACATGCACACCCACACCCACACCAAAACCAAATTAAACAGAGAATAGAGAAGAGCTAAAATAATACTCTTTCCTTTCCAAGACCCCCAGTGGATTCCTGGAAACTTGGATAGTGCTGAACCCTCTATATACTGTTTTTTTCTTTATGTTCATGGCATTACCACATAGTACCAGAGTTCATCTGTCTTTCTATTTTACATGCCCTGGTGCCCCCTTTCCCCTACTACACTTTTACTTTGGGACCATTATTAAGTATGTTAGAATTGTATGTGTTGAGGAAGTGCAGCATATTAGCTAAGCACATAACACTGGCTGAGGCAGGAGGATCATGAGTTCAAAGCCAGCCTCAGCAAAAGCAAGATGCGCTAAGCAACTCAGTGAGACCCTGTCTCTAAATAATATAGAAAATAGGGCTGGGGATGTGGTCAATGGTCGAGGTACTCCTGAGTTCAATCCCGATACACAAAACAAAACAACACAAAACACTAGTACCAGAGTGACTTAAATTCAAATTTAAGAAATTCTGTTCTTTTTACATTATAGAATCTTGTGGGAATAAAAATAATGATAATAATACATACCTTACGATTAAATGGTAGTATAAATATAAAGTGCTAAACATGGTCCCTGGCACATGGTAGACTCTCTCATAAATCTTAGCTTTATTATTTTTTGTCAAATTCTTTTTTACTTTTAAAGTAAAGTTTATGGGGCTGGGGATGTGGCTCAAGCGGTAGCGTGCTCTCCTGGCATGCGTGCAGCCCGGGTTCGATCCTCAGCACCACATACAAAGATGTTGTGTCCGCCGAGAACTAAAAAATAAATATTAAAAAATTCTCTCTCTCTTTAAAAAAAATTTTAAAAGTTTATATGTATGATAGTAATAATTTCAAGGGATCTGTCTATTCTGATGATATTGATTAAAGTGTTCTTTTATTAAAGGTGGCAGTTACTATATGGAATTTTCCCATAATTACATGGTACATGTTACAACACACAATTATAACAGTCTTTGATTCTCAAACAAACAAATAAACTAGAAAAATGTCACTTTTTATTATTAATTTTTCAAATATTCATTACATTAATTTTATTTCTCCATGCTTCTGGAGAAAACTTACTTTTTAGGGATATAAGATAGTCTCCAAGCATCTTGTGTAAGTTAAATTATTTCAACATTTCTTCACATTTAACAAAAAAAAGTTGAGTCCTATATTTTGTTACTTAAGTTTTGGTGAAAAAATAAAGGTCTTTTACAATTTCTCATTCTTTATTAATTGAACTACTTAGAAAGCTTTGGGGCTGCATAAAATTACACATAAGAGGAGTCTTAATAACTTTTTGATAATAACAAAAGTTCTGACTAAATTGAAATTGATTTTGTACCTTAGTATTAATAGCTGTACAGCTATTATGTAGCTATTAATGATACAGCTATTATAATTACAGCTATTATAATAAATGAGGGAATTATTTTACTGGTTAAACATTACATTATCATCTGCATAAAATGGTAATTTTTTGCTGCTTGGAAATACTTATTAGCATATCCATACTGTGTGTTTATGTTAGCTGAGAACACCTTCCCAATAGAATACAGTATTTCCTTTAACTTAGCAGAAAATATTAACACTTTTAATTGAAAAGGCAACTGGCTACTTAAAATACATTTAAAGTATTTTCAGGATGTGGAGTGAGGATTTAAAAAGAAATGTTTTGCAAATCTGTAATTAAATAAGGTAATCCCATTATTCTACTTAACTTCTTAGCTTGCTCAGCGGCATCCCTGTATCAGAATTGTTGATTTACAAAGACCATTTTAATCCTTTGTGATACTTTTAATTCACTTACAAATGACTCTCTGTGTGAAAGGTCGTCCCTGCACTGTCCTTTACGGACAGGGATGCTCCCACTGTGTGTGAGGGATTTGGTTTGGGGCCACGGAGACTTTGCTCCTAGGACTAATGGAACTTTTATAAAGCCAGTGCGGTCCCTACCGTTTGTTCTTCGGGGAGATTTTATAATCAAGCTTTAATGACAGAAATGTCTATGGTTGGTACATTCAAGGACATTGTTCCCAGCTCTGTGAGTAAAAGATATGATCGCCTCATATAAAGTAGGAAGGGGAGATGAGGAGCATGAACCTGAACTGCGCATCTGGGAGCAGTTGGAGGCACGGCGCTTTGTGAAATATGGTAGTAAAACCCAACTCTCCCGAAGCTTTATTATCTGGCGGGTTAGTAATGGCCTGGTTTATTTCTGTGCACGGGGCATTCACTTACACTCTGTGCCCCTACCTCTGCCCTGGCTCAAGAGCTTTCCTTCACTGAAAACTGCGTCCGAATCCTCCAACCCCTTGTTTATGATAGGCACTGTTTCCATATCCTGCTGACAAATACAGCACCTGCTTGCTCCCTCAGTTCAAGAGCTTCAGAGCTGTTGACATTTTGAATCATTCTATTTTGATGAATCTAGGCAAAGTATTTCCAGATTGCTACCCCATCCATATGTCTTCCCCACCCCCACTCAGAAAGATGAAAATATACCTTGTTCTTTCATTTTACCAGCCGCTTTTAGATGACACTGACAAAGGTCTGCATTAAAAAAGGTTATTGCCTTGTTTGATGTCATTGAGAAGTAGTGACAGGGAAAAATACCTTGTCTTCAGGATTTTATCGAATGTTACTGGAAGAGCAGTAGTGAATGAGGTGGGTAAAATGGGCCAGGAGTCCTGGGATCTTTGCTACGCAAAGTACCATTCCCAGATGAACAGCTTCTACATCTTCTTGGAGCCCCTTGGAAACACCCAGACCTGATCAGCATCTTCCTAGAGGAGGAACCCTGGGAGGGCTGTGCTTATGCACGTTATGGAGATGCCTGCCCCAGCCCACGGTCTCATGGAAGATGGTCTCTAGAAATGTCAGTTCTGATGAGAGATCTCATACTGTAATAGAATAAAACTCATGTTCTCATTCTCATAGGAGTCTGGAACATCATAAGCACCCCATGATGTTTGTTGGATGAAGAAACAGAAGATCTGAGCCACTGTTTCACAATAGCTTTTTATCTCTTAGATGATTTTGTACTATTTATGGGAGGAGAGTTCCATACATTTCCATATAACATCCTGGAATCTTCTCTTTTTTTCCCTCTGATTTTGTTTTTGTTCTAGATTCCTCTCATGAATACTGTATCCTATTGTTTCTTTTTTGATTCTGAATACAACATACATTTGTGCATTTATTTTTCATTTTTGCAATGCTGGCAATCAAATCTGGGGCCTCAAGCATTCTAGGCAAAGCACTCTACCACTGAGCCCAATCCCTTATTCCTCTGTTTTTAGTTGACACATAATTGTCTATATTTATCATCCAGAGTGATCATTCAGTACATATGTATGACGTATAATGATCAAATAAGGATGATTAACATTTCCGTATCTGTAAAAAAATTCTTATTTCTTTGTGTTTGGAGACTTTGAATTCCTTTCTTTTAGTCTTTCATAAAATGTATAATAAATTGCTGTAAACTATAATAATTCTTCTGTGTGATAGAACATATTTCTATAACATTTCTATATATTTCTATAACATTGTAGAACTTATTTACTCCTGTCTAACTATATTTTGGTACCCTTTGTCCAACTTCCCTCTAGTTCCATCCATTTTGTTGTAAACAATAGGAATCCAATATTTTTATGACTGAGTAATATTTCATTGTGTATATAAATCACTGTTTTTTTAGCCATTCATCCATTGAATGGATACCTCATCAATTCCATCTCTTGGCAATTGTGAATAATGTGCAATAAGCATGAGAATGGAAATATCTCTTTTTCTTCTTCTTTTTATTTGTTCTAATTAGTTATGTACAACAGTAAAATGCACTTTAACACACCACACATAAGTGGAGTATAACTTCTCATTCTTCTGGTTGTACATGATGTAGAATCACACTGGTCATGTAGTCATATATGCACGTAGGGTAATAATATCCAATTCATTCTACTATCCTTCCTACCCTATACCCCTGAATCCCTGATCCTTTACTCCCTTCTGTATAATCCAGAGTAACTGTATTCTTCCCTAATGCAACCCCTTTATTGTGAATTAGCATCCTCATACCAGAGAAAACATTCAGCCTTTGGTTTTTGGGAATTGGTTTATTTTGCTTAGCATAATATTCTCCAGCTCCACCCATTTACCAGCAAATGCCATCGTTTCATTCTTCTTTAAGGCTGAATAATATTCTGCTGTGTATAGATACCACATTTTCTTTATCCATTCACCTATTGAAAGACTAGGTTGATTCTATAGTTTAGCTATTGTGAGCTGAGCTGATATAAACCTTGATGTGGCTGTATCACTGAAGTATGCTGATTTTAAGACCTTTGGATATAAACTGAGGAGTGAGGTAACTCCAGTGGTGGTTTCATTCTCAGTTTTCTGAGGAATCTCCATACTGATTTCCAGAATGGTTCCACCAGTTTGCATTCCACCAGCAGTGTATGAGTGCACCTTTTTCCCCCACATCCTCACCAACATTTATTGTTGCTTATATTCTTGATAATTGCCATTCTGACTGGAATGAGATGGAATTTTAGTTTTGATTTGAATTTCTTTAATTGCTAGAGATGTTGAACATTTTTTCATATATTTATTGATTGATTTTATTTCTTCTTCTTTGAAGTGTCTGTTCAGTTCCTTAGCCCATTTACTGATTGGGTTATTTGGTTTTTTGGTGTTAAGTTTTTTTGAGTTCTTTATATATCCTGGAGATTAATGCTTTATCTGAGGTGCATGTGGTAAAGATTCTCTCCCATTCTGTAGGCTCTCTGTCATGATCTTGCTTGTTTCCTTTGCTGAGAAGAAGCTTTTTAGTTTGAATCCATCTATTTATTAATTATTAATTTTAGTTCTTACGCTTTAGGAATCTTGTTGAGGAAGTTAGATCCTAAGCCAACATGGTGAGGATTTGGGTACCTCTTCCATATGAAGATTTTATTTCCTGTGAATATATTCCCAGTAGAGGGATAACTGAGTCATATGGTAGTGTTTTGTTTTTTTTTTTGAGGACCCTCCATACTATTTTCCTTAATGACTATAGTGATTGTATTCTTGCCAGCAGTGTATGAGTTTCTCTTTTACTACATTCCTGACTGCATTGAAATAGTATATTTTTAATCAACAGAGAACATGTGTCTATATTTATGGTGTACAACATGATATTTTGATATATATCTACATTGTGGAATGGTTAAATGGAGCTCTTTAACATGCATTCCTTATATACTTATGCGTTTTTGTGGTGAGAACAATTAAAACTACTTAGTGATTTTTAGGAATACAACATATTGATATTAGTTGTAGTCACCATGATGTTCAATAGATCTCTTGAACTTATTCTTCCTAACTGAAATTCTGTGTCCTTTAACCAACATCTCTCCAATGTTTCCACTTACTGAGTACAACAGATGTCTAAGGAGCATGCTCTTAGGAAAGCTGTTTCTTTAAGTAAAAGAGGAGTAGATACTCTCTTGCCTCTCAGTAGGGGACACTCCCTCATCATCAGTGCCCTCCCTGTGTCAGCCAGTGGCAGTTGAGACCCTACTGGGCAGGGGTCGCTCCAAGTCCAGCAGCAAAGCTCTGGGGCTGCACTGGGGCCTAGGAGGGTCTGACTATGAACCCTGAGTCTTGTGTGTGGAGCTGTGGCAAAGGGTAGAAAGAGTCAGGGAAGTTTCAAGAGTCTATCAAAATGAATCTCAGAGAGCACACCCAATCTGTCGTCTTATTTATAGCAATATTCTAGCCACAGATTTTTTTTTTTTAGGAATAATAAAAAATCTGGACAAATGTCTAAATGTTGTGTGAATTATACAAATTGAGGGGAGATTTTCTGTGGCTAGACTGAATTTTGATCTTGGAATTTACCTTAAGAAGAAAACACATTTCCTTGTCTATAAAGAAATCTGGAGAATAGAACATGAAGCAGGAATCCTAGATTCTTGTCAGGATTCCACCACAGCAAAGGCTTTGGCACATAGAACAATTGGCTTTGTGTTTTCCAGAGTCCCTGGAGAATCATAAATTAGGATCATAAATTACAGACATGAACATGGCCCCTCTCAGGGGACACAAGGTGGAATTAAGATATATACATTTTTTTGCCATTATTAATGCAAACTGCTGTGCTAACCTAGTGGTTAATATAAGGCATTCAGTTCATGCTCAGGACCAATTAAGGTTTGTCAATTCAAATACTATTCTTTCTCACAAATTCTAGTAAGAGTTCTGCATTAGTATAGATGTGTTGGGGATCTGGACTATTCCCCTAAAACTGATGTGTTGAAGAATTGGACCCCATTGTAGCAATGTGCAGATGAGGGCTTTGGGGGAAGTGAGTGGATCATAAGGGCTCTGATTTCATCAATAGATCAATGTGTTGATGTATTCATAGACTATTGGAAGGGGGTGGAAACCATAGTAGGTGGGACCTCGCTAAATGTAGTCGATCTTTGAGGCATACCCTTGGGTACTATATCTTGTCCCTAGACAATTCCTCTCTGTGCTCTGCTCTATTATGTCCTTCTACCACAAACCCAGAAATAATGGAGTCAACTGACAATAAACTGAAACCTCTGAAACCATGAGTCAAAATACATCTTTCTTTCTTTAAATTGATTTTATCAGTGGTTTGCTTACAGTGACAGAAAGCTGACTAATGCAAGATGTGTTATGTGCTGTATTAGTTTTCTGTTGCTATGGAACAAATTATTATGAACCTAGTTGCTTATATTTCTTGTAATTTTGTGGGTTGGAAGCCTGGTTTCTATGGGCTAAGTCAAGGTGTTGGAATAGCTGCATTCCTTTTTGTGAACTCTTGGATTCTCTGTTTCCTTATTCTTCCAAGTTTCTAATGGCTGCCCACATTTCCTGGCCCGTGATACCTTCCTCCATCTTCAAAGTCAGCAAGACTGGGTGAAGTCCTTTTACAATGCATGATTCTGATTTTTTTCTCTGCCTCTCTCACCTTTATAATGTGATTACATTTGGTCCATCTGATAATTCAGGGGAATCTCTTCTTCTCAAGGTCAGCCCATTAACATCCCTAATTTCCATCTGCAAACCCGAATTCCCTTTTGCCATGTTAAGGTAACATATTCATGGATTCCAGAAATTAAGACATGGACCTCTTTAAGGAGACCATTATTTCACCTACCACAAAGGGAGAAAAGAAAAGGTCTCAATAGTTTTAGCAAATTTTTGGATATTTTTAAGATTCTTTCCTTCAGTGTCTTAGAAAATTAAAATCAATTGTGTCCTTTTCAACTTGTAGTCAAACGTATCAATCTGATGAATTTGCCGGATGAAAGGGCTTTGTGGCATCTCTTCCTGCTAGTTTGACTTTGGGGAATCCAAAGAAAAGGAGGAAAATTTTTATTTTTTTGGTGGGGGGATGGATTACAGTTCATTTTGAGTGTAAATCTCGGATGTCCTGAGAAGCTGTTGCTTTAGCACATATGTTATAAAACCCAACCTGACTTTGTTTATATGCTATAAAATGAAGTCAGGTTGGGAGGAGATTCTTGATTCTTCCTCCCTTGTACTTAGTATGGTATAGGGTAACTACCTAGTCTAAGCCATTCCTGTTATACTTTTAGCCAAAGGATCTGGGGAGTCTTACATTTTTAATGTTCCTATCTTAAACTCAGGAGAAAGGTAGAGAAACTCATTTCCAAAATCCTTCATGAATACTTCCCAGATCATTCCTTCTCCTGTTTTCAAGGTTCACCCCAGGGAACTTCACAGTTTCTTTCTTTTAAATTGATTTTATCAGTGGTTTGCTTACAGTGACACACTGAGCGACAATAGGGAGATGGATTTTAAATTGTACTTTGAAAGAAAGTAGAGACCTCATTGCACCCTTCCTCCGGGTGTAGAAAGCACTAGAGCATATCTTTGCAAAGCTGTGTGGGGTGGCTGGGATGAGGACTGATAATTAAGTGGAGAGGGACTAGTTGCTGGTGTTGGTGGAGAAGTAATGGGATCAATCCATCTTTTCTTTTCTGAAATAGAAATGAAATCACATTCAGGTTACAGTCTCGTGATGAAAACATTTCCAGTAGACTTTGGGGAACATAAAAATGTGGCTCTTCTCTACTTTGTCCATGTGGTTAGAGTCACATCTCTGCTTTTCTAACATGGGTGAGGACCAGAGAGAAGAGTGAGGATTTTCTTGTATTCCTATGAGTCAGTCAATTCCAAGTGTTTGGAATACTTCAAAAGTGAACCTAAGGACTCGTGATAGGGCTCAAAGAATTGTCATTCTGGTATTGTGATAATAGTTCCATGTTTCACTTTTAGAAGAGTTTGAAAGAATTTCAATGTCAGAAACATGTTGTAACTTCATCTTAGAGCTGTTTCTCAGGGTCTAACTGGATAAGCACACCCTGGAATGGTGCCAAAAGATGAAATTGCTTTTACAAGTCGTTTTTTGAGTTTCAAAGCAAATTTTCAATATTCATTTGCCTCTACTTTGAGTTAATAGGCATAAGAAGAAAAAAGACTTGGTCTCTGAGGAGCCCTTCAATCTTGTGTGTAAAATAACCCTGCTCTCCGTGCTGCTTATCACTTTACATCAAAAATTAATTCAGGGTTAAAGGCAAAGCAATGTAACTTACAGAAAACAGCAGTGGTAAAACATTATTTGGCAAATTATTTAAAATGTTCCCAATGCCAATATCAAAGGGTGAGAAAACTTAATAGGCATGGGAAGAGAAGAGCAATTAAAGGTGTCAAAAGATCCACAAAAATGAGTAACATCCAAGTAACTAAAATAGAGCTAGCAAAGAGGTGATGGAGGAAGGGAGAGATGACAGCTCAGAGCAGTAGCCTCTGGAGACCCCTCCATGTGGCCATCAGCAAGTGTCCTTGGGCTGGCCCTGAGCCAATGGAACATGAAATAATGGTGATGAAGGAGTGAGATGAGCAGCCATTAGACCTCAGACCATGGACCTCAGCCAGTGCCCACATCACACTGTGTCCTAGTCAGATTCCTTGGAGGGAAAAGCCAATAGGTAAATCTGCAGAACCAGGGATTCCTTAATAAAATATAAAACTTTGTGTGGAAGTAGGATTTTGAAGTAGCCCCCAAGATCTGCACTCAATGCTGTATATGCCCTGCATTGTTCCTGGGACTGTGAATAGAAAGGAGATGACCTCCATGATTAGGTTTGGTTATACTACATGGTTGGTGTTAAGAAGAGGGCTCATCCTCAGGGCCCTAACTTTATCCGATGTGCCTTTTCTATATGGGACTATAGGTCAGAGAAGAAGGATGTCAGGGACTCAAGGCAAGAGAGGGTTTTAATGTGAGAGAGAATTCCTATTGTTGACTCTGAAGGTGGAGTGACCACATGGTAAAGATGTAGAATGACCTCTCAGAGCTCAGAGCTGCCTGACTAAAGCCAGCACATGAGAAGGGACTTGGTCTATAGCCACAAGGAACTAAATCCCATCGCAACTTAGAAGAGCTTGGACAATGTCCCCACCCTGGATTCTGTCAACACCTTGATATTGGACTTGTGAGACCCTCCAGGGAGAACCCAGCCACTCATACATGAGCTTCTGACCTAAAGAACCCTGAACCAATATGTTTGCATTGCTGTAAGCTGCTACAGTTATGTAATTGGTTATGCTATGACTGAAATGCACAAATGATTGCACTTTCTAAGGTAATTATATAAAGAAATATTTTCATCAATGGAATTCAAACAGTAATTTATAAAATATCTTCAAACAAGTTATATGTTTTGACTATACATTAGGAATCAACAGAAGATGTCATTAAAAAATAAAGTTCCTTGAAATCATTAGAGTTCTATTTCTTATATTTTAAAAAAAGTTCACCCAGAGAATGGCATTTTGTTTTGAAAGATGTTATCCAACCCATTCCAGCTACTTACCCCTGTTGCTACTGAGACCAAAAACAAAGGGCATGGAATATAGTTTTAAGTCAGTTTGGCCTTAAAACTTAGACAAAAGAAGAAAGAAAAGAAAAACTTGGAAGGCTATAGCTAGTTAGGTTTCTTCACATTGCCTTTATTCAAAGATCACTGCCCATTGAACCACAGTTTTGCAATCTACTGTACCAGAGGCAAAGTGCTCTGTGATACAGTTTTGTGAATTCTCTGTAAATAAAGAAAGTTTCTGTGTTAGTCAGCTTTCTGTGACAAAATACCTGAGAACAGTCAATTCACAAACAAAAAGTCATATTTTGTTTCCCAGTTTTAGAAGTTTCAGTCTATGGCCACTTGGTTCTGTTGTTTCCGGGCCTGTGGTGAGTTAGAGCATTATTGTGGATAAATACGTGATAGAGTAAAGCTATTTGTCTATGATAAGACAGGAGGAATGGTTGAGAGATAAAGACTTGGTCATTATTTAAAGTGGACCTTTCAAGGGCATGTTCCCAGTGGTCCACTTTCTTAAACCAGGCTTCACCCCTCAAAGTTTCCCAAACCTCCCATAAACCCACTAGATTATGAGGTCAGAGACCTTATAATGCAGTCATCTCCTCATCTGAACACTGTTGCATTGAGGATCAAACCTTAAATAGTAAGCTCTTAGGGAACATTAGACACCCCAAGAAATGCGCACTCTTTCAGCACTAAAGATGATGGGTTAAGCCTAAGCAAATTTGTTTCAAGAGACTCTGGGTTTAGCCCCCCTCTCTTCATACTGCTTGCCGGGGGCTTTGCTCTATACATAAGGGATAAAATAAATAATTGAACTGTCTAATGAACGGGACTACATAGATAAATCATCCTTCAGAATTTTAAGTCAATAACGAGATAATTTTCTTTTGTGTTCAACGCTGTTTTGGCTCATATCTTCTTTTTACTCTTCCAGGGTGGAAAGACAGAGAGAGTACTTGCAGTTTCCACCAGTAGACAGGCATAATAATAATCAAAGAACATGAAACTGAAGCCAAAATCTTTGCCAGGCTAAAAGAAGCAAATTGCACCGAAAAATCATCCCAGACTTACTGGCTGCTGCGATGGCAGCCCTTATTGTGTTTCTCAGCCCCATCTTTCTGTTTTTCTTATGGCAAATGTCACATTGTTGACTTTCCATCATGTAATGTCAGAAAGAATGATCATTAAGCAACCTTTTGAAAAAACAAACATCTTCCCTTGGTTCTTGAAAGAATTGGAATAAAAGAATTTCTGAAAATGATTTCCCCCTATTTCATTACAGTAGGCATGTGAAAAAGTCCTGGTTATTCTGGAAGCTCTGGTTGATTTATTTATTTAGAAACTCGTTGCCTTACTTTGGTGTCAAAATTGTATCAAATGAAGGTAGATGGCATTTTGATTATTTTAAAAGCAGAAAACAATTTTTATGCCTTCTGAGGATTGTGACAGAGACTTTATAAGGGGCATGGTAGGGATTGCTGCACCCCAGGGCTTTGACTTCATCGCTTACCTACATTGTCCTGGGGGTAAAAGGACAGGCTTTGTGCTATGTCAGAAAAAGCAGCTTCTTTTTTAAAATTTAATTACTTACTTTTAATTGACAAATAGAAGTGTTTCTTTCTTTCTTTCTTTCTTTCTTTTCTTTTCTTTAGATTTTGAAAGCAAGTCTCATTGCTTTAGTTTTATTGGTGTTAAATATTTCAGAATTCTACAAAAAAAATCCTTGAAGATTATATTAGGATATGATAAATCTAACAAAAGCTTAAGATTCATAAGTGCAGTTTCTAGCCCATATCCCAGTGCTTATAAACTCTTTCGTGATAAATTTACATATGTTCTTGACAGGTAGGGAGCAAGAATTCCCTAGATCTGCTTGTTCCCCATACCCCTATAAACCCCTGGGAACAGAGAGAACCATCAGAGCTTTTCCCCGATTCCTCTTTGGTTAATGCTGGCACCTTGATTCAATCTAGCTGGCTATGTTTGTCTTTCTTTTCTTCCTGACAGTGGGAGAGCAGAAAATTCAGATCTGGCTCCTGGGATGGTTTTGTTAATTATCTTGTATTTTCACCTAAATAACCCAAGAAACAAGGGTAATAGTGATAAATTCCATCTACTGCATTTCTGTATATCAGTGACTCTGGAGATAGCAGTCAGCTAGGTACAGAGGGCAGGGAAGAGTGTCTCTGGGAAAGACAAGGTCAGCTGCAGCAAACTAGGAGGGTGATGGGACAAGAGGGGCAGGGACAGTGAGGATCAAGGACAGTGGAAGTCTAACCTGTGACCACTTTGTAGGCCACTTAGGATCCTTTTCTCTGTTCTAACAATAGTGGGGGATTTGGGAAGGATGTCAGCCTGGGGGTAAAAGGACAGGCTCTGTGCTATGGGGAGTTCCTGGTGAGTGGATTAAAGGAAAAACAGAGAGCATAGGACAGTCGGGAGAGTGTTCTGAGGTCTGGGCAGGAGGTGGCATTTCTTTGGATTTGGTGGAGCAGAGGAGAATGGCAAAGTTGAAGCTCTGTTTACGAATTTGAGTTGACGAGGCTGGTGATAGTTTGGCTGAAGACGTGAGAGGAAGGGGGCTGTTATGGGATATTCCTGGTTTTTTGTTTGGCTCTGGAACTGAGAACCTTGGATAAGAGGCTTTTTTTTTTTCTGGTTTTGTTTGTTTTACATTTACATAAAGGGCTTGCATTTCATTTGGATGTAGTCAGTGAGGGTTCATTTTGGATAACTACAAGACATCAGAGAGCTGGTGTCTTTATCATGTGGTGAAAAAAGTGAAGAAAATAAGGTAGAATTCTAGAAACAAATTTCTACAGTGTTAGGGGAAAAAAAAATCAGAGAAATTTGAGATTACCTATTCAGTTCTCAAGACACTCCTTCCAAATACTGTAATTTTGTTATTTTTCCAATAAACTGTGGCAACATTTTAATTTCTGTTACAACCTCTGGGAGAAAAAAATAATAAAGGTAGGGATAGCAGGGTGGGTGGAGCGAATCTGTGAGGTAGGATATGGAAAAGGGAAGTTTGGTAGATGGCGGATTCTTCATGCTTTATCTGGAACAGGTAAAGGCAACAAGTGACAGAGAGCAGGTGAACTGTTTTGATCTAAACCTTGGAATCATAACAACTGACGGAGGGAAAATATAGAGCCAGCTTAAGGGAAAACATGTTTTCTCACAGCTCCCTTTGGAAGGCATAATATTGAGTTTGAATTTTGAGCGAAAAGCCCCATAGTCCCTCCAAAGCTTACTCAATCCTTGGAATCATATTTTAACAGATCCTTAAAACAAGGCAAGATGTTTTCCTACAAAAATGTCCTATAGACCAGGAAAAAACTGAATCTAAATTCAGTATTTGTCTGTATTTCATTGCCTATGTTTAAATGTTCCAGTAGTATAATTCCATGATCCAGATTTCTATGAGAAAGAGTGATCTTCGTATGAAGAATTTTAAAAGTGATTTACACATTTGGTGGATACTTTCCTTTTTAGCTTTGAAAACAATATAATTTGAGAACAATGTAAATAAGGGGAAGTAATATCTTGCCCTCATATTTTAAACCAGAGCTATCAACTGAAATAAGTTAGAATTAGAAAACAAAACTTGTCAAATGTTATTTTTTGGTGAAAAGTTTTTATTTACTATGTGTTTATTGAATCAGAGAATAAAGTGTGCAGATAGAGATAAGTAAATATTGTTAACTAAAGTAGAGTAGAAGGATTCAAATTATTTCAGCTATACTAGGTATTTTGTGGCATCAAATATCCTGCCAAGGTTATTTTATTTACTTATTTATGTGTGTGTGGTACTGGGATTGAACCCAGGGGTGCTCTACCACTGAGCTACATCTGTAGTCCATTTTATTTTTTATTTTGAAACAGGGTCTTCCTAAATTGTTGATGCTGGCCTGCCTCAACCTGCTGAATAGCTGGGATGATAGGAATATCTCACCACATCCAACTAAAACAGAATTTTAAATGTACAGTGGTCTGTCTTCAAACTGCATATTCATTGCCTCACATGAGTAAGCAAACAGCCTTAGTGTTGAACATCTGAGTGTTGGACCTGAGACACACAATGGTTTCTCCTGGGATGAGACTGACTCCCTCCCCACAAACAACTCCCTTTAACAGAAGTGGAGCCTCTTGGCTTTCTCTAAGACCTGGCAGAAACTTTTATATTTGTTCTGATAAAGATCATGTCCTCATGCTACTATTAATAATCAATAAATGTAGAAACAAGATATTCTGTTTGGTGTAGGTAAGTTCCAGTAGCAAAGGATTCATAGTTTTCCAGGACTCAAAGATTTATATTTGCACACAGTTAGTTTGGGGGAAAGTGAGCACAGTTTCAAAGTTTATCAGATATCAAGAACACAACTAGAAGAGTGTTGTTTCTCTTTTTCTGGAATATAGATTTCTTTTTTCTCCTCTCCTCCTAAATGTCTTTCTTTGAACTTACATTGGCATTATCTTCTGCAATTGGCTCTTTTCAAGAATGTATTGTTCTCAGAGTTCTTTTCTCTCTTTTTCAAAATGCGTTCTCCCATCTCAATAGGAATCCGGCTCCTTGAGCCCAGTGACTTCCTAGGCAAGAAATGTGTCTGACTAATTGGCTAAATATAGGTGCCCCCACTGAGCTGTTCACTTTCTTTAAGGAATTCTCAGTGGTGTTCTCTCAGCCACTTGTCTTTTGTATTTAACCTTTTTTTTCTTTTTCTTAATAGAAAATGCTATGCAAGTCTTATTTTAGTAGAATGATTAGTTACACAAGAAAATGCAGAAGAATTTCCCTTGAGAAACATTTAGGATAACCTAGTTGGAAGAATTTTCTCTTTAATACTTCAAATACATATTTACCTTTTATATTGTGCATCAGTGGCTTAAACCAAAGTTGATTTTCTCCTCTGGTTGGAGCAGGTCACAGTTAGCTTCATGGTAAGAACTTCGGGTCTAGAGTTAGACTTGGGTCTGAATTTTGCCTCTTTGCTCACATGTTGTTCTATGTTCTGAGACAAATTGTCCCACCTCACCAAGATCTAGTTTTCTCATTTGTAATTTGGTGATAATAATAAGGATCTCTAATGCCGTTAAATAATTACTACTACATGCCAAGCACAGAGGCATAGCCCACTGAATTTTCTATAAAAAAAAGCTACACAGGAGATTCCCGGAGAATTAGAAGCAATATTTTTTTTTATTATGCCTTCTAATAGCAGTAAGAATGAATGAGTTCTGGTCCAAGTAAATAAGCTTTTATTTTTTAAAATATTTTTTAGTTGTTAATATGGAAAGAAATCCTCAGCAAGGTTTAGTGATTTCAAAATATTCCTTCAAGAAAATTTTGCGATCTTGGAAATAAAAAAAGAAGAAGAAGAAAAAGAAGGAGGAGGAGGAGGAGGAGGAGAAATAACATCCACACAGTGCCAGAGGAACCATACTTAAAATTAAGATCAAGCAATCAAGTATTTTTGATGCAGGGATGGGTGTAGCTCAGTAGTAGAGCACTAAGCTAACAAGTGCAAGGACCTAGGTTCTATCCAAAGCACTATAAAAGACAAAAACATTCTGTCCCATAAGAAATATTATTTCTCCAAAATAGCAGATCAATTTTGGTTACTATCTGATTGTGTTGTATATTATTTAGTATAATTTAGTATATACTATGCAGCAATTGGTAGCTAAACTTCATAGTGGAAAACAAGTTTGGTTTTTTTTTTGTACACATATATTTGCATTTTTTTCATTTTTTTAAGATTAAAATTTATCTTTATTTGTGTTCTTAGGGCCTCTGAGATAAAGTTACAAAAATATGTAACTACATACCAGTTTATATATTGCTTATTAGAGACAATTTAAATATGTTAATCATAAGAAAGCATTAATATGAGTATTAGATAAAAAGGACTTTAAGACAGAGTACATTATGAGACAATTTCAAATAATTTTTTAAAATGACAGATAAGATGAGTAATCAACAAATAAACAATTATAGTTGTCAATTTTAATAATTTCCTTTCAATAATTGATAGAATAAGCACATGATACACAAGTAAGAAATAACATAAATTTGAACAGTACTATGATTCAACTTAACCTAATTGACATTTATAAAATGAAATATTACTATAATATAATGCACATTCTTTTCTATTGGACAATATTTGCATATATTTTTAACATAGAATTATTTTTCAAAAGTGTAAACTTTTGAGGGGATGGTTCTGATATTGAAATGTGTTACGAAGAGACTTTCCTTCTCTCTTGAAGCCTCCAGCATAGTCACTGAGACCTTTTTAAAGTATTTACAGGATGTGGAGTGAGGATTTAAAAAGAAATGTTTTGCAAATCTGTAATTAAATTAATAATAAATAAATAAATAAATAATAAATTAATTAATAAATTAAATAAGATGGTTCACTGCATAGAACCATGACCCCATGTATGTCTCACAGTGGCTTTGCCCTTTAAGATCCACACTTGTCTGTCACAGAAGATCTGTCAAATCATTCAGTCTACAATTACGATGTAATTATGATGATGTGTCGTCATTTGCCCATACACTCACTAAAGTTTATTATATAGTTTTAATTTATTCAGTCATTTTGTTAAACTTTATAATATATGTAGATTTAAATGTCCCCTCCCAAACTATCTCAACCCTAAGTTTCTTGCTCTGTGATTCTCATTGCTGAAATAGGTTGAATACATTCATACTTGGTTATCTGTGTATGTGTATAGATATGTACAATGATCTGGAAATGACCTATTGATAAATCTGTTATAGTCCCATGGAATTTAAAATGACTTAAGAGATTTTTATGTGTGTGTGTACATGTATATGTATATGTATATGTACATATTGTATAACATAAACATTGCTTATTAATACAAATAAACATGTAAATATAAATCTATAAATTTAATATGGAAATGCATATATTTATATCTACATATTTCTGAGCTCCAAGTGGGCATAGGTTGACAAGATATATAGTGTGTTAATATGAACTTACCTCTTCCAGCCAAGGGTGTGACTCCTCAAGGTTGTGGCTTGGCAAATAAGAGGTTAATGGAAGGGGAAGACTAGACAAAGTAAATAAAGTCAGTTAATTGCAAGAAGCAGTTGCACAGCAACTGCAGCCAGGGAAACTGTTCTCTAGAAGCAGCCAATCAAACAGAGGAATGAGTTAACCAGGGAGTGTTTGCCTCCCTTGCCCTGTCCCATGTTCCCTCTGCCCTCTCTCTGCCCTCTCTCCCTCTTTCTCCATCTCTGTCTCTTGATTTCTTCTTATCCTTTTAGCCTCTTTGTTGTTTCCTCTTGGTGTCTGCCTCTTTGTCTCCCCCCCCAATACATGCATCTAAGATTTACACATTTACACACACACACACACACACACATACACACACACACTGTCTGTGGAAGCAGATGAGGGATACTTAATTGCTTCATCCTCTCCAGCTTTCTGCCCATTGCTCTGACAGTGTTCATGCAAGGCAAAGTCAAGTCAGGCTGCACATTTCCCTTACATGCCAGCTGAGCACAAGACATGCCCAGAGTCACCTATATGTATTTAATGTGACATCATAATCCATGGAAACTGTATTATAGCTACATAAATTCCAACATAGCTATGAAGGTAACTTGATTGATGATAGTCAATGATGTGGATGCTACATATTATATCAGGAAGTTAGTGGGCCAACCATTTATTTTTGCTTTATCCCATATAATGAATTCTATATTAGCTAATCTTTGAAATGGGACATTTAATGTCAGAGTTCTGGTTAGGCTTTTAATTTTTATAGAAGAGGTGTTTTGGCCTACAGCCTAGAAATGCCTGCCTGCCTGTCTGTCTGTCTCTCTTTCCTTTATCTCTCTCTCTCTTTCTCTTTTTTTTTTTTTCCTGAAAGCTGGGATTGGCAGGGGATTTCCCAGTATTAATTAATTAACTCCAGGCTCTTTTGGCAAAATGCCTTGAAAGGGATGGCATGTCCTGAGTGACCCCCATGTGTACTTTCTGCCAATGATCATTAAACTCGCAAAATCATCTCACCTGGTTCCTTAGGACATTAAATGAAGATAACAAGAATAATAAACTCACCTATTAACATAAAGGAAATATTAATCTACTAGACACATAAAGAAAATGGTATAAAATTCCTGCTGGATCCCGGAACAAATGCTTATTTTAAGACTAGCTTTAATGTTTGCTGCTCATGGTGCAGTACAAATCCTGAGATGATCAGGGCTCTGTTATACCCAGTCTTTTATAAAACATGTAAACATACAAGACAAAGAGCCCTTGGAGCCAAGTGGTGCAGTCCATAGCATGGCACAAATATTTCACTAGCAAACTCACTGTTATCTAGGAAAGAAGGTGGTTCCACCTTTTGAATATAGAGTAGCAGAAATGATATTTTTGCAAACTCTTTAAACCTCTGGGGAAGCATTAATAACAATAGGATTTGGATTCATCTCTTCTTGGTTTCATTAGAGAGTTCCAAATTTTATAAACAAGGAAGTTGCCTAGGAAGACCTCTGTCACAAATCTTCTAGATTCAAAGATCTTGTTTGATCCATGGATCTGCTACACGTATGTGATATCTCCATGAAGCCCATGCTTGCATACTACTCCCAATGCACACCAATATACTTACATAGAAACACACATGGAAGTATACACACAGAAATATGCAGACAAGAATACACCCAGACAGACACATAGAAACACTCAGAAAAATACACGCAGCAACATGCACAGAAATTCACATATACAGAAAAGTGCACAGAAATACACATACAGATGGGGAAATCCAAACACACAAACATACACATAGTGCCTCCTTTTAAAAAAGATTCTCATGTTTAGGCATGTTGTGAAAAAAAGCAAAATGAATAGCGTATTTAAAAACAAACTGACATAAATGAATTATAAGGGCACAAAGGTGGCATTAGAGAAGCAAGGAGATGTGGAAAGGGAAGTTCTGTTTTATGAACAGTCCCATCCCCAAGTTTCAATGTGAATGACTAGAAAACTTGGCGGGGAGCCAACACCAGCAGATACTTATGACACATCTTCACCCAACAGACTGAAACTTCCCTGTTTATCACCATGTAGCCCGGCACTCATCCACACTCAGTCCACTTGCCGGAAAGGCTGATATTTTTTACTGGAATAACTGAACTCTAATAAGTTTTCTCTCAAAATCTTACATCTCTGAAATGTTTTTCTCAATTGTCATCATTCTTAGGTATATAGGGAGTCTCCCGTGCTCAAGATAATATTCTATGCAGTGGGCTGGAGGTCTTAGTACTATGAGCACATGCCATGAGGTGCTACCTAACCAGGAGGCCTGAGTGATGGATCTTATATTGAAATTAAAAATCTTTGAGGATTGAGTAAACTCTGGAGGGGTGACTATCATGTGCTAAATGGTGGATGTGAAGCATGATACACGTCCTTGTTTTTATTTCTTAGTAGCAATAAATGTGAGTAATTACTAATATTAATAGATGGGTGGAAGTTATATTAGGGGCAGAGTTGCATTGAGCACCTACTGTGTCATGGCCTGATGGCCATGTTATGAAGATCTTTGTCCTATAGATACCATTTTACACAGAGCAGGTTATGTAATTGGGCTAACTCTACCCTATTCATAAGTTCTTGTTCCTTTTTTTCTACGATGCTCATTATTCAATAGCTTAGAAGATAGAAAAATTATTAAGGCTTAATTAGTGCAGGATTATATGTCTGTATTTTCCATGCATGATTCAGATTTAATCAAAATCCAAGTGTAGGATGAATACACGGAGAACTTGCCTTCCTGGGGAAATTCTTTCACTTTGCAAAGGTTATTGGATGCACTTTGGCTTTATTTTCTTGAGTTCATATTTCTCTCACATGTCTTGAAGAAAAGGTTACTATTCCCATTTTCCAGACGGGATATCAGCACCATATCCATCTCAGTTGTAAAACCAATTGCAACCACAAGATCTGCAAACATAAATTAGTGAACACGACTGATTCTCCTTTTGCATTTTCCTGCAGAGGTATTTCAGGGACCTGAATCACAGCTGAAATGGAGTGCCTTTGTGAGTGCCCTGTAGGAGGGAGGTATTGCATGGAAGCAAGTGTTGGCTCAACTTCATAATGAGAAACCTGGATACTGATGGGGCTTAGCTTTGATTGGATTCTGGAACTTATTGCACTCAGCTGGGTGTAGTCCAGCAACTGGGTGGCACTGGCAGAGGGAGGCCTGCTTCTGCAACAATTACTGGTCAATTGCAAGTGATTATAATGGCACCGTGTCTAAAACAATATGGAGAAAAATGCTGCTTGGAAAACATGAAACAGTGGTGTTCTACAATGGAATGAGCAAGTTGCTGGGAATATCAGAGTTTAACAGGAGATGTTGGAAATTTGAGTTGCTGCTCTCGATTACAGTAAGATGGCAATTAAAAAAAAAAGACCCTCTATGATATATTTTCAATAGTGTTCTCCTTCACAGGTGGACAGCTAAAGGCCCTGTAGGCTCTACTCACAGTCTCTTTCGTTGAGTAGAGATGACTGGACAAAATTCAAGGAAGAACAGGGCTTGTATATGAATCCACCAAAGAAATACAAAGATCTGAAAATACCTTACTCCACCCCAAAAAATCATCCCAAATGTCTGGGGGGAATACAGATTCTCATAGGTGACTGAAAGGAGCATTGGGTATGATTATGAGTAAATACTGAGTAGACTTGACCAGTAAGGTAATTGCTCTGATATTTACAAAGTGTAGTAGTTATTTTTGCTTGTATGGCTCTTTATTGCTTGTAAGTTATATGGCCCTAGGAGTTTGTAAGCAACAGTGGTCCAAACAACTATAAAAACAAATGGAGACTGTGAGGCTCCCTCCCCAGTAGCAACCTTTGGTGAGGTGCACATAGCTTCCCTAGAGCTGTGCTTCTGTGGCTTCCCCAGAAATGCTACTTGGATGTGGTCAGGGCCAGTGTATCCCTTGTAGGCTGTTGATTGGCTACTACCAGATCTTGTGACAGTTTCCTCACTCCTGTGAGGAATTGTGACATATTTGTTCTTGGCAGTCACTATCTCGGGCGTTAAATCACTTTCCTCAAATTTCCAGAGTTCTGACACATATAATGGGCTCAGTAGGGGATTTGCAATAATTCTTTTTCAGTATTTATGAAATCATGTGCTCCCTGTGGCTCTTAGCCCTCTAAACTGCCTTTCAGAGATCCCACCCATAAATTTTCCATGATTATCACTTCCTATCTTTAAAATAAATACTTTTTGCATAGGGATAAGGCAGGCACTCTTCTGACTTTGACTTCTGTTATTGATTTGTAGTATGCCTATAGCCTCTTCTAGCTAAATACAGAGGTAGCTTATGGCCTTTTAAATACAGAATGAGCTTCATTACTATGCATTTTTCATTTCTGAATATTTGAAGCAACAGTGGACCAAACAACTGTGATTTCCCCACCCAGTCATATGAACCTTCACACACTAAACCAAAGGTCACACCCATAAATGGTTCCTACATGGGCACCTAAAGTTGCCAGGAGAGTCTCGATTTTAGCATTCTGTTCCTGTGTGGTAAATTTTTCTCATTTCCTATTCTTGTAAATTCCCTCTTCCCTACTGCTACTGCTGAATCCAGTGTCACTGTCATGAAAATAGGACTAGAGATTAAGATCAAGGCTTTCCAATCAAAGTTTATCCTCATTTTTGGAATTTATATACCACTTTAGAATATAAATGGTTGGAAATGTATTTGTTGTATTTTGAGAGGTACAGGGGTTTCTGAACTTTTATCTGTGGCTTTTCATTTTTACACTGAGTCTGAAGTCAGATTTGGATGCAACCAAAAGTTTTCCAACACAGAACCAGGTATTCTTTATAGCCCTCTCAGAAGTAGGTCAGTACCTTAACATATTGAAATGGAACTTTAGGGAGAAATTTAAGGTGGTGTTGTTTTGTAAGGGGACTTCCAACAAAGCATCATGTGACCTGGTTCCAGTTCTTCACATGTAATTGGTTTTGAGAAGTTGAGGGGCCTACCTGGTCTTTTTTCTTTTGGATCCTCAGTTTTTCTAAAATAAGGGTGAATTCGAGTAACAAAATATAGCTCACAATCCTGCCTGGAGAGGGTCTGGGCAAAGATTCTTAGCCGATGATGTCTGGGAATGCAGAAATTTAAAAACAAAGCATTTTATAAATATGAATGTTAGTGTAAAAATAGTGAAGATTGGAAAGGTCATTCTAAGCATAAAAAACACAGAAAATTATTCTCTTGTCTTCTGCTCACTGCTTCCTTTTTGAAAACTGCACGTATAGTAATTCATTAGTATGGAATGATCATACTTATAGCAATATAGACACGTTGTTCTAGTTTTGTACTCAAAATCCATAACAATTATAGGGAATATATCATTGGTGTGTAGTGATACCAGAAATTGACCATTCTTAGATTATATATAATGCACACATAGTCATTTCTGTTTATTTTAAGCAGTCTGGAATCAGGCATGTTTAAATTCTTTGCTAGGAAATAAACTAATTCTCTTTCAACTGATCTCCTTGGGATGTTCCAGTTTCTCTCAATGGTGCCATCATTTCCTCAGTTATCCAGAGTTGAACTACTTCAGCTTGGCCATTAAGTGTTTCAATGATTTCTTTGTACCTCAATCATATTTTCTTCTTTTTTTCTCTCTACTCTATTTCCATCCCCTCACCAGCACCTCTGCTTTTGTGATCATCTCTATGTTCGTCCCTCCCTCCCTCCCTCCTGTTTCTTTGACTCACAATTTGCTCTAAACATTGCAGCTGGTTAAGCTTCATAGAGAAACATTTGATCTTGTAACTGCTCTCTTCAAAATTTCAGTGGGTTCTCTGTTGCTTAAAAATTAATTCTCCCAGCCTTCCACTGGCATTTAAAACTTTATAAAACAATGTCTCCCTTAATTTTCCAAACTTGTTTCCCAGAACTATCACAAAGGAGGTCTTGACTGCTTTTGTTAAAATTTTTAATTTTTTAGAAACTTGTTCTTTTTAGAGATACATGACAGTAGAGTGTATTTTGACGTATTATTGCATACACAGAGTATAATTATTCTAATAAGGATCCCATTCTTATGGTTGTGCATGATGTGGAGTTTTACTGGTGTTGAGTTCATATATGAACATAGAAACATTATGTCAGATTCATTCTACTGTCTTTTTTTTTTTGATCATACACATCTAGGCTTTAAGCCCAGCTTTGTGAACAAATTACACAATCTTTATCATTATTGCCATAAAATATGACTGATTTCATTGACAGTTACATGGATTAAATGAGAGGATGCACCTCAGGTTCTTTTTTCTGTGCTTAGCATAATCACCAAAAGTGTTGATTATTTTTTTCCTGTCTTGAAGGACATTGATAATGTGTACCTTACAAAGTCAATATAAGGATTAAATGAAATGATTTTTGTAAGGCATGCAGTATATTATTGGCCCTAATGTAAGCCCAGGAAAGGCTTAATCATAGCATTTTATGTAATTCCTAGTTATTTGGTCCCATCTTCATGCTTTTGCCTACATGGATCCTTGCATCTGGAAAACCTTTGCCTTCCTGCTGTAATCTGTCCACTGTCCACTGAAGTACCTTTCTAGGACCCTTCCTGTGTGACCTTACCTATCTATAAAGTTCCTTGTGTCCTCAAAATTCCTTTTTTAGTTTTATTGCTGGATATTCAACCCACACTCTCCTGCATGGTAAGCATATGCTCTACCACTGAGCTATACCTGCAGCCCCTGTCCTCAGAATTCTTACTCCCTACACTGTACATTTTGAACCTCTTGCTAGTCATTATTATCATTTGTCTGTCTCTGTCTGTCCATCCATCCATCCATCCATCCATCCATCTACTATCATCTATTTTTTATTCTTATGTCTACCTTGTATAATCTATCTGTGATGGACAAAAATAGTTTTTTTTCTGTTTTCTTGGAATTTCAGACAGTCATAACTGTGAGGCTCAAGGACACCAGAGACCTCAACGAGCTCCATGCTGCCTCTCCACAGGGCTTTGTAAGAGAAACCAGCTCAGAAGGGACTCACACACCAGCCACAGTCCCATTTCTAGCTAGGTGACTCTTCTTTTGGGGCACATTGTTCATGGCAGAGGCCGGGGTACATTCTTTCCCCACAACCAAGGGACAACAGGTTGGTTTTAAGCCCTGTAACTTCTAGGGCAGATGTGGTCTCATCTCTTGGTTGGATGTGTGCCCCTGGTGTTTAGAGACCTTTCCTGAAGGTGAACAAACTCTTTAACAACCAGGTTCAGTAGAACAAAGAACTCTTTTGACCTCTCCCTTTACAGAGGTCATACTTGACCTTTTTACCCTTTGTTTTATCCTTTGCCTGGAAAACTGAGCTGAGCTAGCACCTGAAAAAGATTGGAAGGGAAGATGTGCAAGAGGAAACCACCTTGCCCAACAGACTTTACCATGGAATGTTCTAGAAGCTTTGGGATGGGAGACAGTGAGTTTAAAGGTTTGAAATTAGCATTTAAATGCAAACAGGACCAAGTCTGAAATGCTCTCAGACCCTTTTGGTAGCTGAGCTTGTTTTGGTCCCTTTTGGTCCTTACCATGGCACAGCATACTGTGACCAGTAAGTAAAACAAGTACTGGACCAGCCTAGCAAGGGAGAGAAGGGGAGCTTGAAAAAGGAAATTCTTTTAGGTTTACACCTCAGCCGGTGGAGTAAACACCGTCAACCAGTAACTTCTGACAAACGTATCTCCTTGATAAATATGTCAGCTCTCTCCTCCAGGAAAGCTGGTGTGCTTAATTTCTTCCAGTCTCAACATGGCAGTGTCTGAATGTACATTTTAATGATGTCACACTTATTTGAAATTATGTCTTTCATTGAATCTCAGATAAAAAGTGAATCAAAGACAACACTTGTGGTTAAAGGTAGGAGTCAGGAACCCTAGCCCCTGGCCTCTTCTAGCTTTATGTGATTTTTTTTTTTAATTCATAAATCTAAGCACCTTGCTTTGGTGTCTAGAACTCAACTTTTCCCATTCTCATCCACGCAGTTACTGCAGTTGTCATTTTGGAGAATGTGACTTAATTAATCAGCTCCTTCAAGGAGCTACCCAGTGCCACCTGTTTGCTGGTTCTAAAGTCCCTAACACAAGGTTCACTGCCCAGTCATGCTCAGAGAAGGGCTCTCTGTAGTTTAATTACCTCTAGGTAGCTACGGATTCCTTTAAAAATGCAACATTTTCAAAATATATTCCAGCACACCAAATAATGGACTGGAGCTATCAGTATCATTTTAAAATAAATTCTTGAATTCGAGTATTTTCTTTGCCTGAGGGTATGACTTCACTATGTTTATTGTTTTGATTTTAACCAAAATGAGCTAGATGACAAAGGAGATTCTGTGTTCTTTGGATGTGAAAACTATTAGCACTTTATTTGATTTACTCTACTAGAGAGAAATGCCTTCAGGTGAAGGAGCAAGACACAGCTTTATAATCACACTGAACTGTCTCTCTGGACAAGCAGGGCAAATAATTGGTCCTTAGAGTAGTTTGGGTAATATTTTATTGAAAAGAGTACATGAGGAAATAACCCCATTTTGTAGAACTTATAATTTATTGCATAATTGAAACAGTTATTTCATTAAAGTGTTTTAATGAAAAATAGATCAGATATCAGTGTCAGAGTTTTTATAATTTTATTTTAATTGATTATACACATAAAAAATGACAGCTGGTAAGAGTATTCACAAAAGCTGCTCTTCCTTGCAAGTTAAAGGAATCTTATCTGAACTAACTTAAGTAAATATAAATGGAAGGAGGGATCTACTAGAAGAGTATCTGAATATTACACAAAACAGCCAAGCCACAGAACGGACGAGGATTGAAGCAAAAACAGGAAAAGGAACGCACAAGGTGCCAAGACTCTCCCTCCCTCCTGCCCACCCTCTCTGCTGGCTTCATAGTCTCTTCTCATTATAGAATAATTTTTTCCAAAAATTTTAGAAAAGAATCCTAATTGACGCAATTTCGTCAGTTTCCCACTTCTGATCCAATCAAGAGTGCCAGGAAAGCAGAGTTGTATTGTAGAAAATGGTTGCTCCCACAGTAACCATATGGGAGGGAGGAGACAGGGAACAAAAGCAATGTGTCTAGTTTAACAAGTCTTCAAAAATATGGTTTTAACTTAATTATTTAGAAGTTGATAGAGATCTTCTGTTTAGTGGTGAAGGTTTAGAGACAAAGAAACTACTGGTTCTATTTAATGTAATTCTAATGACATGATATTATGACAACTCAGAAGTCTCATGATATGATGAGGAACTACTTTTGCTGTATAAATCTATGAAGATTTTGTTATAAAACTTTCAATATTAAATTTTGTTGATAAGATGATTTGATACATGTATGCAATGTGTAGTGATCAGGTCAGGTAATAAGCACGTCCATCTCCTCAAACGCTAATCATTTCTATATGCTGGGAATTTCAGACTCTTCTGGTGATTTTGATCTATTATAGACTGTTGTAACCAGTAGTTAGTTACCTTACTGTGCTACAGAAAACCAGAAATATCTCCTTTTTCCTAATTGTTTTTCTGCCCTTTAACTTCTTTTCCATTGTCCTTCCTACCTACCTTTCCTATTCTCTTATGATGACTATTCTACTCCATTCTTATGTGAGATCAAGTGGTTTTGCTTGCACAAATGAGTGATAACAGGTGGTATTTGTCTTTCTGTGTTGATTTATTTCACTTAGCACAATGATCTCCAGTTCTGTCCATATTGCTGCAAATCACAGAATTTTATTCTTTTTTATGGCTGAATAATATTCTGTTGCATATACATACCATGTTTTCCTTATTCATTCATTTTCTGGCAGACACCTGTGTCAATTCCAAGCCTTGGCTATTGTGAAGAGCACTGCAATGAATATGGGAATTTAGGAATCTCCTTGATATAATAGGGTGTATGCCCAGTAGATTGCTGTTCTATTTTTAGTTTTTTAAGGAATCTTTATATGTGAAACGTTGTCTTTTGGCCACTCTCCTTGACAAGAATCATGAAACCTATAAGTAATATAGCTTTTATTGGCATCAGTCTGTAGTTCTAGAAATATACAAAAATATGATTCCTGTTAATAATAAGTAATAAGATTATTCTCTTTTACTGTTTGCAGCTAATTCTCTCCCACCCTGGCCCAAAGCAGCAAAACCAACAAAAAAAGCAACAAAAACATTTTGTGAATTGTTTGCATATGTTGGCAATTGTCTAGATCATTATTTATTCAGTGATCAATTTTATAGGGCCATTAAGATTTTTTGTGGTTTTTTAATCATCCGCATTTTTCACATTGACAAAAAGGTGTAGATAAAACTTGAACAAACATTTAACACACAGTATCCAAATATTACAAATATTATTCTTTAGACTTCTTCAGATCTTTGTTTCTCTAAGAAATTAAAATGGTCATACCCAGGTTGAGCCTCCTGTGGGCTCTCCATTGATCCCAAAGCCTTGTGTCACTCCCTGGGGAATCATCTGGAGTGCAAATATCGCTTTCTTGGCTAGGTTTTTGTATTTTTCCATATGTGCATATAGATAAACAATATACTGCACTGCCTTTATGGGATTTCAGAAGTTGTTGATACCAAAGCAATCTTTCTGCAACCTGAAATTTCTCACTCTGTATTATGTTTTTTAAATTCAAACATGTTGAAAAATGATGCCACAAGGTAAGTTAGCCAAATATTTTAATTATGTTGCATTGTGTGAGTCTATGTCACTGTGTCCCTACTGATGAGCATTTATTTATTTCCAATAGTATAAGCAATACAGCATGGGCATTGTTGTGATTGTTCTTGGGAACAATCTAGAGTGGCTCGAGGCAGCATCTCTAGTAGCCAAAGATATGAGTCAGAAGAACAATGTATCTTTCACATTTCCAGGAGATACCAGATTATTTCAAAGTTGTATTCATTTATAGAAGTGTCTGAGCTTCATTTTCTGTATCCTCACCACGATTTGGTATTGTGATACTTTTAATGTTTACCAATCTGGTACTATCTCATGATTGTGTCAGCATTTCTCTGATTATTAGTGAAATTGAGCATATTTGTTTTTGAGTATTTGGTTATCTTCTTCACTGAATTGACTGCTAGTACCCATGGCTTGCTTTTTCAAAAACTGGGTTTTGTGTGTGTGTGTGTACGTATATTGATTTTATGAATCCTTTGTAAACTCTGAAAACTAAATCAGAGCAGGCACTGAGCTAGGAAGCCAAACACAGCCAAGGAGAAAATCTGGAAAAAAAAGATACCATGTATGGATACAGCATGATGAATCCTATTATGTAAAATTATACCAATTTTTTTTTAAAAGAAGATATCAAAATCAGCAATGAAAAATAATTACTAGATTTCCTTCCAAAAGCTATAGGGACTTGGAAAATGGGATAAGGTAAAAAAAAGACTACATTCAAAATAGTAACAGTAACTATAAAGTATGTACAATAACATCTAATCAAAATATCCATGGTCTTTATGGAGAACACTATTAAAAATTAATGAAGTCCATAAAATAAAACTTAAATGAATGTGGAGTTATATCATGTTCATGGGAAGGCTCAGTATTATAAAACTGTCAATTCTACACAAATGATAAAAAAAACTTTTAAAAATTAGAAAGTTTGCTAATGTTAGAGTAGCTGAGGATGTTCGCACATGCTCTTATGTACTGCTTAGGGGAGTCCACATCAGTATAAGCCCTAGGTGGCATTTTTTTCAGTGATGATATAAATTCAACATATGTATATTCTATTACCTGAAAATTCTACTATCTGATATTTACTCTTAAGGACTGTGCACATGAACAAAGAGAGGCATATTAGATGATATTCAGATATCCTCTATGTCCATCATGAAGGGAATGCTTAGAAAATGTCGGTATACTCACACTATAAGTTTCTAATTAGCAACTTAAAATTGACCTATGGGCTGGGGATGTAGCCTAATGATAGAGTACTGTATTAGTTGGCTTTTCATCACCGTGACCAAAATAGCTGACAAAAACAACTTGGAAAGTTTATTTTGCAGTTTCAGAACTGCAGTCCATAAGTGGGCCCACTTCAGTGCGCTGGGCCCAGGGTGAGATAGGAAGAATATCATGGTGGAAGGGTGCAACAGATGGAAGTTGCTCAGCTCCTGGAGGCCAGGGAGCAGAGAGAGGGGAAGAGGTCGCAGGGAAGGTGGACCCTTCCAGGGCATGCGCCCAGTGACCCACTTCCTCAGTGGCAAAAGTTACCACTGAGCTAGTGCCTTTAAACTAGGATGGACTGATGAGGTTACAACTCTTATAGTACAATGATTTCAGCTCTGGATAGTGCTGCATTGACATGGGAGCTTTTGGGGACACCTCAAAATACAATACAATGATAATAAGCACTTTTCTAGCATGCATTTTTCTAGCAATACCAAAAATAAAAATAAAGTTGATCTATGTGATCGTATATGTATATTCTAGTTCAGTAAAACATTTAAGTTGTAGACTATGCACAATGTGATACTATTTGCTTAAAAACACCACAGCCATATTTGTGAGTTTATCTATGCATATATCAGTAAGTAGAGAAGATTCTGGAAAACTGTACAACAAATTTCTTATAGTGCTTATATTTCAGGATGATATCAAACTTTAGTGTTATCTGTAGTCATTTCTATAAAGAGAATTTCTTCTTATTTTACTTAAGCAGTTAAAAAAATAACAAAAGGAAGAACAAATAATGGGGATATGTATCACCAAGAAAATGGTAAAGATTTTTTTAGTAATATCATTTGAATTTAAATGTGCTTGGCAGGAATGTAACTAACTTGCAGTTATCTATAATATATACTTTCTTCAGAAAACATTTATTTGCATTGCTCTAATCTGGGTACCGTTGTAGGTATTTGTCCCAGGGAAAAGGCAGTAAAAGCTTAGAAGCTTACTCTTCTGTTGGAGCGTAAATTTCTGTGAAGTGAAGAGGACAATACAATGATAATAAGCAAATTAACACTAGAAGATGATAAGTACTGTAGACTCAAAAACAAACAAATTAAGACAGATGGTGGAGAATCCAGTTTTCAGTACAGATATCCAGGTTGGCCTCCTTGAAAGCTTGACATCTGAGCAGAGGTTTAGAAATGTGAAGGACTGGCCATGCAAATATCTGATGCATTGGCGATATAACTCATTTTCCAAGGTTAGTGGGTCAATGAGGGGTTGTTATATGTGCCTAATTTAAAATGTATTGTCTTTACAATGAAGGCTTTTAATAAATAGCCTCTTCTATTTAATACCACATCAGAACAAAGGATCACATGGAATTAAGGCAAAGCCTTGTTGAATTCCCTTATTGAATAGAGTCTATTTAGTTCTGTATAAGGGTGAAAATAGAATATAATGAAATCAAACACTATTTTGATTGTTTCAGTTTATTTTACCTCTAGAAAAGCAATGTAAAATCAGGGAAATGGCATGTATGAAAGAGGAGAGCTGGTTTCTCTTCAAAATAAAGCATTCCTGTGAGTACCTTAAGATTAGGAAAAGTGGTTTGAAACCAGATCATATTCAGTGGAGGCCAATATGTGTGCCCCTTTCTCCTGGCTCCCCCGTTTTTCAGAGAACAAGATCTGTAGTACTTACTAAGTTTTATGATTGGATTTGAATGTCCCCCAAAAGCTCATGTGTTAGGCAATGCCTCAGTGTTCAGAGGTGAAACAACTGGATCATTTGGGCTATAATCTTATCAGTGGATTATCCATTTGATGGGTTAATAATTTGAATGGATTTACTGGAAGTGGGGAATATTACAGGCAGGTGGGGCATGGCTGGAAGAAGTAGGTTACTGGGGTGTGGTCTTTCAGACTTTATCTGTTCATGGCTCCTCTCTCTGCTTCCTGGCTGCCATGAATTTTCACTGGCATGCCCTTTCCACCAGATATTTTGTCTCAGATCCAACGCTGTGAAGCCAGCTGACCATGTACCTCTGAAACCATGAACCAAAATGAATCTTTCCTCCTCTAAGTTGTTCTCATCAGGTATTTTGGTCACAGAGATGAAAAACTGACTAACACAATAAGAGATCCCTTCTTTGGTTTAAAATCAGGGTTAGTGGGGTTGGTCAGGGTAGAATTCTTGCTCTTTGTGAGGCACCACTAAAACAGATACACTGGTCTCTGCAGTTTTAGGAATCAGGAGGGAGGACCCAGAAAAAAAGCAAAGATAGTCTTGCAACAGGTGAGAGGAAAAGTGTAATGGCTGCAGACATAGGTGAATGCTAGGCCATTTGGGCTCTGGCTGGTTGGGCAATTTAGGAAAAGATGAGTCTGGAGAATGCTGGAAGCTGTCAATTCTATGATGGCTCACAGGTCTAAAGTCATAGATACTTTCAATACACTTCAAAAAAGGCTGGGGGCAAAGCAGAGCTAGGTGATTTACACACGAACAAGACTCAGAGCAGGATCAGCTATTAATCTAATCTACTCTGGAATTTATACTTGTTGAGCTGAATTTGAGGCAGTGCTTTTGATAGCTCTGAAGGAAATAGGTATAGTAATTTCTTCAGAGAACTGAGACAGTGAGACACCTTGGATGTCACACACCATATAGAAAGGAAATAAAATTGCTTATAGAGGGTTGGGGATGTGGCTCAAGTGGTAGCGTGCTCGCCTGGCATGCATGAGGCACTGGGTTCGATCCTCAGCACCACATAAAAATAAAATAAAGATATTGTGTCCACCTAAAAAAAACTAAAAAATAAATATTTAAAAAATTGCTTATAGAGTCAAAGGACTCAGCTTATGGGATCCATTGAAAACTGTCCTATTGTCCAGTCCATATCATTATCCATCTACCAGCTCTCAATATTGTGCCTGTGTTCTGAAGGCAGAGACGCTATGCTGTGTTGGACTTCTGGAACAGGAGCTAGGTTAGGAGGGCAAGAAATTTACTGGGAGTTAAACCCTGTGAGAGACACAAGGAGGGGACAGGGCAAGGAGAGTCTCAGACCACACCACCACTGCCAACCAGCAGGAGCTCACAGCAAGGATCACCCATCGTGCACACCCTGTGTTGGGCATGGATGGCATGATTGGTCCCCTGTGGTTCTGTCATTAGCAACAGCAGTTGCCAGGGAAGAGTCTGGCCTTGGCTTCAGAGCTGAAGTGGGTCGAAGGTGGTCACTGTGGAGCTGTCAGCAAATCAGACTCCAGAGGAGCTGAGCAGCTTAGCCCGTGGCTACCATGCCTGTTTTATGTGTCTCCACTTCTCAATGCGTAGTCGGGGAAAGCACATTCAGGGACATGGTGGCCTCTTTTTCTGGTCAGAAACTTCCGTGGGTTGGAGAAAAGTCAGCTCCCATTTCTGCAGCTGGCCTTAAGGAAGCCACTCTCCATTCTAAAGTCCTCTGAGCCTCAGCCATCACCTCTGCCAGTCTTACTCAGTCTGGTGCTAACTCTAGAGTATGTCTTGAAGATGACCATTGATACCTATGCCTGGCTTATTATCCTGGTGACTGTTGCTGTGTCTTCATACATGGCTCCTGCTGTATATCCCAACAGTCCCAGTAAGCTCACTTGTGGTGTAACCCTGGCTATCCCTCCTAAGGTGTCCAAACACAAGTGTCTCTTTATAGTCACGCTTGGGCAAGGGAGTGCCAAGAGGGAGTGCCAAGAGGGACCTAGAGAAATAGAATCCCACACATATTCTTTTTGCTCCAATGATAAAAATATTCCTGCTCCACCTTATAAAAAAGCGAGAGCTTTCCTTTACTTAGAAGTCCTTCAGCCTGAATGATTCATGGGTGATGTGGCTTTGGACCACTTGATCCTGCAGCTTACCTGTGCCTTCAGGTCTCACTCAGGATCCACTTTTGAGGACCCACTTCAAAGGGGGATGCTCAGGATGCATAGATACCTGGGGTCACTTGGTAACTGGACCTTGGCCTGGATGTAATAACTAGGAACTGGTTTTGTAACGTGCAGTTTTCTATTGTAGACAGCAGGTTCTTCCTTTAGAATTCTAGAGCCTGGCATAGTGTCTCTTTCCCCTGAGGCTGAACTGAAATCACATTGCATCTTTCTAAACCCTATTCTGCATCTCTTTGATCCTCCAATATCAGAGAGCCTACAGCATATATATATGGCTGAAGCAACAGAGCTTCTGGGACTGCAGCCTGGACCTCTGCAGAGCTATGTCCTGCTCCAGGCCCCAATTGGAGCTGGCTTTCTTTCTCACTACTAGGTCTATGGGCTGGAGCAGCATTATATGAAAAAAAAAACTGTTTTATGTTCCATGTTCCTAATCCTCTTTTTTTTTTTGATTGGAATGTAAAAAAATATACTCTCTAAATCAATACCCGTATACCATGTGGCTGAGGCTATGTTGATCCCCTTTAGCAAAGACTGTTCTTCAATATCCCTCTGGTTTCTGAAGGACTCATACTGGTGAATTTACTGTAAAGGTGTTAAGAAATACCATTCTGCATCCTTGAGATCCTGAACGGTGCTGATATCTGCCACCCTATCCTCTCTTCTGGGCATAATACTGTTTTTGATTGACTTCCTTCACAGTGACAGAGGGTGGAAGATGGTGTGGTGTCCCTTAAAGAGATTCCTTTGTGAAGATATGGCATTGTGAAGACGTTGGCCACTGGAGTCAGCCTGCTAACTTCCTTTCTAACAGAATGAATGGCGAGCTCTTTCCTAAAGGGTCCTGAGTGCTACCCTGTCCATATCTGTGGGCCCTGTACCTCAGGGAGTGGACTGACTACTTGAGAGCTCATCTAGATTAACTGTGGAGAGAACACAGGCTGGAGGGAGAAAGCTGTTTGAGCCTGTGTCACTATCTAGCTCTTTAACTTAGAGAAGGTATTAAACATCTTTCCACTGGTTTCCTGAATTATTAACATGGGATAATAAATCTGTAACATATATCATGAGAGTCTATGAGAGATAAATACAAAGGCTTGTGTTTAAATAGTACAAGTACACTGACAAGACATTATTTCTATTTGCTTGTGTTTCACCCAGTTACTCAATGCTGTCAGTGATGGTTTTTATTTCTAGGTATTTTGCTCAATGCTTTTAATAAAGTCTCTGAAATGGGGTCAGGAGCTCATTTTTGAAGAGACAATGAACTGTACAGGGGAGAAGACTTTTGGCCTGGATTGCACGGGCAGGAAGGGGAGAGCCAGGGTCAGTATGATTCCTTGGGAGGGATCTTACTAGGTGCCAGGGGCTAGGATAATGTTAGATTTAAGGTCACATCAATATTAAAGGATTTTAAACTTTAAAGAAGACCCTCTAACAAGTAGGCCTGGGAAAGAAGCCCTCAAATGCCCTACTATGCTCCCTCCACAGAGTCCTATGCAAAGGTTCAGCTGCCCAAGTGGCAGCTCCCAGAGGGTCTGATGAGCATTTCAAACAGAAACTTTCACAAATTAAATTTTGATGACTACCCTTCCTACCTGCTGCCCCCAGCCTTCAACAGTCTTCTGTTTGGCCTGGAGAGAACCCAGAGTTTCCTGTCTTCCTTCAGGTATGATTCATTAGGAAGTCTAGCGCTAATTCCAGAGTGTGTCTTGAAGATGACCGTTGATACCTAAGCCTGGCTTACTATCCTGGTGACTGTTGCTGTGTCTTTATACATGACTCCTGCTGTATATCCCAACAGTCCAGGCACCTTAAAAGTATAACTTGGGTCACATTGCTGCCCTGCTCACAACTCCCCAAGACTCCTTGCTTCACCTGGAATAAAATTCAAGTTACTTGACATGACCTAAGAGGCCCACCTGCCTGTGTCTGATTAAACTGGAGACTACGTGAAGAAAAGGAAAGGAGCGATGGCTAAGGATTCCTAGCAGGAGTGTGAGGCTGTGGAGACATTCATAACCACTGGAGTACAGGAGTAAAGGATGCCTAAAAAAATTGACTTTTACAATTACCTTTATTTGCCCCTTAGAATTCATTTCTTTCTCTAGCAATTATTATTTCCTATAAAAACAGAGCACAGAGTACCCCAATCCAACATCCTCACTCCATTTTGCCTGCTCACAATTCAGACATAATTCCAATTCAAAACCAAAAGGGAAACTGTTTCACAGGAGCAAGATGTATGGTGGAAATATTGAGCAACCTTGGATCAGGGAGAGCAAAGACACACTAGTGACTCGGCATCAATGATAACATAGGTGTGTGAACGACTTAGTTGTGGCGCCGTTACAATTTTATTATTAAAAGCGGACCTGGTGTTGCAGAGTCCTTCAGTTGCTTTATCTGTCTTCTGTCTGTTCCTAATGCTGATGATAGCTATAGCAACCAAGATGCTTAATTGTCATGCCATCACTACTCCCATTAAACTGTGTGAATGAAAAATGAGGTCTCTCATTTTCCCTCTCTAATCCATATTTTAAGTATTGCAGCACCATGGGTACAGATCATGTCACAAAGCGAGGAGTAGAAATATAGATGGATTAAACACTAAGTGAGGTTTTGAATGACTAAACAACCAGACCAATGTCCTCTTTGAATTCAGGATGCAAAATTAGCATTCCTAGATGTCTTTTCGTCATCCTCATGGATAGTATACATTATGTACACCATGTAGAACGTAGGCACGTAGAAAAAGAATGGCATTGACATCCAGTTTCTTATATTAAGGGCTTCTGTTTCTGAGTCCTGAGTGGTTAGAGTTAAATAATTTGTTGCAAGGGATTTAGCTGCTGACCAAGGACTCCATCTTGCCCTGAACTTGACCAGGCCACAAGTGGTCAATGCCTGCAGGTGTCTGCAGGTAAGAGAACAAAGAAGATAATGTCATACAGCTTCGCCTACACCCAGCCTTAGATAAGCTGTCGATGGGTATTACCTTCCTAATTATTTTATATCTATGCATCACTTTTCTATTATTTATCAGTATTTTTACTTAAACAAAATCATTTTAAAGCAAGTAAACTTTAGTCTCCTACTAAGTGATCATACCCATATTTCATAGTTTCAATGCACTACTTGTATATGTGACACCATTAAAAGGAACACACAGCTGACAATTCTACCTTGAGTAGCTATTGCCACCCATCTCCCTTCACTTCCTCAGCACTTTTCCTGCTTTATTTTTTCTTGTTGACCTGACCTTAGGTTAGATCTATATTTATATCTTTATTCTTTGAAGACAGGAACTTTGTTTGGTCTCTTAGTCTTCTCTTGTGTTTAATACAGTGACACGAGGCACTTAACTAATGTCCAGTGAAGTCATGTAAAAATAAGATATGCCCATGTGCATATCCTACTGAGCACTAGCAGATCTGCAGCTGCTCATGATTAAAACCTTGACTTTGAAATTGATCATCCAGCGGTCCCAATCCCTCCAAGCCTCCACAGGCATTGATGAGGAGAGGAAGGAGAGTATGATTGGGACAGTGTGGGTTGCTTCTCAAGCACCTGGTCTTCTCTGCAGCTCACTGCTTCAGGGAGTGGGCAGATGATTGGTTCTGTATGGTTCTAATCCTTTTTCTGGGATGAGTTCAGAAACACTGGCCAAAGCCACCTGCACCCCTAGATACACTTTTCCTTTCTGGAGGGGGTGTAGGACTTATACACCTCAATGAAATTCAATGAAAGTTGTCTTGGAAATATTTCTCACTTGAGAACCTCCTATAATCAAGCATTTTCCCCTCTGAACTCACATAATGGAGAGAACACTAGGAAGAAATGAGGAAGCCTGTCTTTGAGCCATGGCCCCACTTATTTCTTTCTGTAAGAACCTTAAAAAAGATCCTCTACCCTGTCTGAGCCACCTTCACCAAAAATGTGAAATAATTGCTAAATTATTATAAAATAATTGCTTCCATTACCAAGTTCATAGTTACTTTGGAAATTAAATGAGAAATTCATAACAAGATGCTCTACAAAATATAAAATGTAAATAATACCTGTATTAGTCAATTTTCTGTTACTGTAGTTCAGACTGGAAAACTTATAAAGAAAAGAGATTTTTTTCGACTCGTGGTTCTGGAAGCTCAAGGTCAAGGGACCACATGTGGCTGTGGCCTTCCTGTTGGCAGAGTCCCAAGATGGTGCAGAGCCTCACATTGGCAATAGACAGGAAGCACACATTAGTATGGGTGTGTTTAGGTATCTCTCTTTCTCTTCTTATAAAGCCAATAGTATTCAATCACAGGGGCTCCACCCTGTGACCTTATCTAATCCTAATCATCTCTCAGGGGACTCACCTGTATACCCCATAGTTGGATTGTTTTTGTCTTCTTAATACCTCGCAATGGGAATTAAATTTCAACACGTGGACCCTTGAGAGGCCCATGCACGCAACTAAAATACCTTTTTCTTTGTTAGTGTTTTAAAAATAGTGAGAGATGTGCAGCTTAGTGTCAGGGTGCTGTCACTCACAGCCTGTGTGGCTTTGTTTACTTCTGTGGTATTGTGCTTTGGGGCCAGTCTTGGTGTTGAAGAGCAGACCAGAGTGAATGTTTACAGAAATCTGTCTGGAATTGGCAAAGTTCAGGTGGATGCATGCTCATTCATTCTCCCCAGTCTTCCTGGCAGAGTTTCTGTGACCTTCAGAGCTGTTGTGAGGTATGTCAGTGTCAGGAATCAGTGGGAAAACAAAAGACTCCAAAGGCTTCTCTAAGAAAAAATACTTTATGCTTTTATATCAAGGTGACGATTCATGCTACTTAAGTCTGTTTTCTTCTCTTTTCATGTCATTTTACAAATGTGAAGACTCAAATCACCTGGAAAATATCAGTATAACCAACATTAGAGAATGGTCAAGCAAATGATAATACATGCTAAGGAAATGACAACCATTAAGTAATTCTTGAAAAGAATTCTAGCAACAGGATGTTGCTTATGCTATTAGAATAAATGGGAAAAAAACAAACATATATACAGGACATAAAAACTGTGTATGTGGATGTTGTATACACACATTTATGCATACATATGAAATGAAATGGAAGGGATGTAGCAAAATATCAATAGTAATTATTTGATAAGAGCAGAGGTGATTATTCTTATTTTTCCAGAATTTTCACAAATGTACACTTAATTATTTTATAATTCAGAAAAAAACACAGTTATTAAAATTAAAGTTATGCAAAGAGTGATGGAAATGTTTTAAAATTAAAATTTGGGGTTCTAATAATGAATAATACTGTGTTATGGAATGTCCATGTGTTTCTGAGTTACTTAGTTACTTAGGATTACTTTTTATAGAGACATTAACTCAAAAGTATGATTAAGATGAAAAAAAAAACTCTTCTAATAATTAAAAAGACTATATTTTATTTACTGTTTGCCTTCCCCTTGGGATCTCATTAAGATCATCAGCTTTTGTAGCTTGACATTTGGGCTAATTCAAAGAACTTGACTTATGGAGTCATGTTATAGAGACTGGCAATGTCATATAATTTTTGGTCAGGAATCCCCTCTTCTTCTTGAGTCAGTATGCCAGCAACACAAATCTTGACCTTTTTTTTTAATTGGAAGTAAAAAAATCTCAATTTGAAAGCTGTGCCTGGGATCCATACACTCTCAAATAATCTTATTCTTCAGATAAATGTTAGGCTATTATAAATATAATGTCTAAATATACCTAAATTACTCCATTTAATTACTCTAATAATATATCTAATGTAGTATAGATCTGTAAAATATATTGAGCCACTGGGTCTGTGATTTAATGCCATTAGAGGATGAGAGCTTTCCCTCTGAGAAACCTAGAGAAGCTCAGAAGGACTTGACATGTGATTTATTTGACAAACAAAAAAGAACATGCTGAATGCAGTGCTGAGAAACAAGAGGCAATAGTGTGAACAGGAATACCTGTTAGGAAACATTTGGGATAATCCACATAAGACGTCATGGTGTTTGCACCCAGTGGTAAGCAGGTGCTATGGTTTGATGGTGGTTTGGCCCCTCTGAAACTCATGTTGAAATTTGATCCCCATTAAGAGCTATTATGACAGTAGAATGAATCAGACATAACCTTCCTATGTTCATAGACGAATACCCGACCAGTGTAACTCCACATCATGTTTAACCACAAGAACAGGAAGTCATACTCCATGTGTGTATGATATATCAAAATACATTCTACTGTCATGTATAACTAAAATGAACAAATTTTTTAAAAAGAGCTATTAAGTGGTAGGACCAGATGAGATCTTTAAATGGTGATTAGGGCTATGTCCTCATGAATGAATTAATCCATTCATGTGACTGATGGGTTAATGGGTTAATGGATTATCTCAAGAGTGGATCTGCTATAAAAACCAATTTGGCTAGATCTTTGTTTGCTGTCTCTCTTGTCGTATGATTCCCTGTGCTTCTGCCACCTCCTCAGCAAGATGGTCATTACGAGATGAGCCCCTCAACTGGACCAGAACCATGTGCTCAAATACATCTCTCTATTTTTATTAACGTATTCAGACACTGGTCTTATGTTATTAGAAACAGAAAATAGACTCAGATAGGAGAGATGGTAAGAAATGGTCTTATCTGGAGAGTTTTGATCATCATGGAGATGGTAAGAAATGGTCTTACCTGGAGAGATTTTGAAGAACCTAGGGGAATTGTTGATGGACTGGATGTGGAGAGTAAGAGAAAGACAAGAGGCCCAGGAGGTTTCTTGGTTTTCATATGGAGTGTCTAGAAGGATGGCCTGTCATTAGTTGGGATGGAGGAGCAAGTATGGGGAAAGGGAAGATGAGAAGTTCATATTTGGACTTGTTACAACTGATATGTTATTTTACATTCAAGAGGAAATGCAAGTAGGCCATTGTAGAAGGGTGTAGTTCAGAGGAGAGATCCAAGCTGGAGCCACAACTTCTGAGAGTCATTAGCCCAGTCATACTTAAAGCCATGAGATCCCAACATAGGAATGAAAGTAAGGAAAGAGGAGTCCAACAACTGAGCGCTGGTGTTCTCCCACAGCTAAAACTGAAACTAATGAGGACATTGAGCAAAGGAGATTGAAAGCGGTAGTGGCCACTGAGCTAGCAGCAAAACCAAGTAAGTTTTTCTAGAAAGTCACAGTGAAAGACTTACCAAAAGAAAGACATGACCTAGTAAATAAAATGCCTCTATCTGATTTGGCATAAACCACTTTTCTAGAAATATACTTGGATATTACCAAATACACACACACACATACACGTGTGTGTGTGTGTGTGTGTATGTGTGTGTATATATATATATATATATATATATATATATATATATATATATATATATATATATATATATATATACACATACACACATTTTTTTTGAATAGGTCAGACTAGAGAGCATTGACAAGTTCCCAAATGTTCTACCAGTGTTCAAGCTATTATTTATAAAAGAAATGAGCCCTTAGCATTTTGTCACAATGAAGGGGTTCTTAAGTTTTTAACTACATGACTTACCTAAATATTTTATAGTCAGGAAAAGGCTAAATACAAGTAAAGCCTGCTTTAAACTGAATGTTTTGTTCCTCTTGAAATTCATATGTTGAAATGCTAACCTCCAAAATGATGGCATTAGAAGTCGGAGCCCTTAGGAAGTAATCAAGTCACAAGGGTGGAGCCCCTAGGAATGGGATTAGTACTCTCCTAAAAGACACCCTAGGGAGCAAAGATACACCTTCTATGTTATATGGACATAGTGAGAACACAGGTATCTCTGAACCAGGAAGGGGACCCTCACCAGACAATGATTATTCCAATACATTTATTTTGGACTTCCCAGCCTCAAAATTATGTAAAACAAATTTCTGTTGTTTATGTTTGCAGTTTGTTGTAAATTGTTATAGAAAATTACTGAATGATCTAAGACAAAGTATAACAAAAATTATCATTTTAAATCCAACAGTATGAATATAACTGTTCATATATCTTGTTTATAATTTTGATATGATAAACATCATTTTGATGGGTTTCTTTTTATGTATATATGTTTATTAAGTTACATAAAATAATTTCTTTCATGAATTTCTGGAATTAATATTTCTGGATTCAGGGGATTTGAAAGAACTCCATCTAAGTTATTTATTTATTTTTGTGCTGGGGATTGAACATAAGGGCTCATGCATGCCAGGCAAGTGCATTACCACTGAGATACCTCCCTAGCCCTCCATCTTTAAATTAATATGTTATAATGAATTTTAATTCTCAGATATTAATTTTCTTCTCATTACTTGTGTGTGTGTGTGTGCTGACACACTAAATTTTTTCTTTATGTTTTCTTGGCCTGAAAAATATCCTTTTGTTATTTTAATCAAAATTGCTTAAAATTGATATGAAAATTTCATTTTAAATATATAGGTTGTTTCTATGTAAGGACATAGTATTCTTTTTATTGAACTAAGTTAACTATATATTCCACTGGTTTTTAACCTTTATTTCTTTTTTACGCCAAAATAATTATTATTTTGAAGTAATTTCAGACTTAGAACAAAGGTGCATGAATAATACAAAGGAAATTTGTCCAGAACTATTTGAAAGTAAGTGAGAATGTGATGCCCTATCACTCCAGATACTTTAGTAATTACTCAAAGAAAGACATACTCATAATATAGTAAATTTTTACCAAAATCGGGAAATTAACTTGTTAGATTTTCACCATGCAATCCTTACACCCATTCAAGTATTGCCTATTGTTCCCATGATGTCTTTTATAGAAAAATTATCTAATCCAGGATGAATCATTGTATTTATTGTCAGGTCTTTTTGAACTCCTTCAATCTGGAATAGTTCCTCAGTGTTTCCATATCTTCCATGACTTGATACTTTTGAATGTCATAGACCATTTTTTACAATGTCTGTAAGTATAGATTTGAGTTTCTTCCTGATTACATTCAGTTTATGGATCTCCACCAGGAATGTCTCAGAAGTGATGCACTTTTTTCTCATTGCATCCTGTCCTATGTGTATAATTTCTCGGTCCCATTAGTGATGACGTCTTCTTTAATTTCTTTAGGTGTACTATAAATTGAATTGTGTCCCCCAGAAAGATATACATCAGTCTTAAACTTGAAACTGATAAGAATGACCTTATTTAAAAGTAAGGTCTTTGTTAAGTTATCAAGTTAGGATGAGGTCAAACTGGACTAGCATGGGCCCCCAATCCAGTGACTGGTGTTCTTATAGGAGAAGAGAATTGAAGACACACAGCAGGAAGGCCATGTGACAAAGGAGACAAACCAGAAGGTGTGAGGAGGAATTCTCCCCAATAGCCTTCAGAAGGAACAGAGTTCTGCAGACTTCTTGACTCTGCACTGCCAGCCTCCGGGGGTGTTAAGAATAAATCTGTATCATTTTAAGTCAAGTTTGTGGTAATCTGTTAAAACAGCCCTAAGAAACTAATATAAGGTCGCATATTACAAGTTCCTCTACAATGAAGTTATTCTTTTTCCTTTATAATAAATATGAGGTGTTTTTTGTTTGTTTGTTTGTTTGTTTGTTTGTTTGTTTGTTTTAGTGGGGAAAGGGGGTCATTTGAGTCTAAGTAATAAAGTTCCTTTTCAAACTTTCACCATAAGTTTTGGCATCCATTGATGCTTTTTGGCTTGCCAAATGGTGATCAATCTTTTTTGTCTATTGTAATTGCCAAGTGATGATCAACCTTTTTTTTTTTTACAATTATTTAAAACTTATTAACAGCAGTTTGTCATTTTTTTGGTAAAATCGGTTTGTAAACTTTTACTACAAATTAAAGTATTTAATAAATCTCAGCTTGACCAGATATGAAAAAATTTTAAAACTTTCAAATGTATATTGAGAAAAAAGGTTATTTTTTTAAAAGTATGTTTGCTGTCACCCCAAACAGGTATATTTATGTAAAAATAATAAAACCCCATACTGCATATATAACAGAAATAGTTTTAGTTGACTGGTCAGTGGGCACAGTAATATCTCCAGTTCCAATGCTTTGCTCATATTTTACTGCTGGCGTTTCATATTCATTTGTTCTTGGATGTCTACTCTGTCTCACCCGGCTCAGCTTTGGGAGAAGATGAATTAATTCTCAGTTGGGGGATCCACTGCCTTTGACCCTGCCATCCTTTGGTTTGGGGGTTTCTGGGCATCTGCCAGGTAATTGAAGCTGTGGATGGACGATGCAGAGGTGGCTGCTGACCCAGGCCTGACCACCTCACTGGTCTTAGTCCTTTTCATTGTGGTCCCCTTTCAGATGCCTTGGAAAAGCAGGACTCCTATGGAAATAGTAGTGTCTGATCACCTTTCCTATTCTGTCCCCTTGGTCTACCTTGTTCTCCTGAGCCCTGCTATCCTCACACTCCATCGCTTCTTCCTGGCAAGGAGGATTGGGAAACTTCGCTGCCCATAGGGTCTCTGAGGGTAGTAAACTTCACCTGTAGTAAGGCCTGCCTTGTTGGTCCTTAGCCTTCAGGATTGTGCTCTGATCCCTTGTTCTTTTCCTGTCTTTTGGTAATTCTGCTGAGAATTAGGAGGAGTTTTCCTCCCAAGTGGATAGCATCTGTAATGTTTAAGACTGTTACATCTTTCCTGCCTCCAACTGGAAATCCACTAGGACCTGACCCCATTCGCACCCTTTCTCCTTCAGCGACCTCAAACTCCAGTATTTCCATGTCCTACATGGCAAAGGTACTTCCTGGGTTCTTCCTTATGGCAATTTGGTGTACAAATACTTCTTCCTTTATGTCCTTCCTGTTGATATCATCTATTACTTACATGGATCCATTTCATTGTTACCAAAACCTTCATTGCAATTATTCTTGTCCTGGCCGGCAGGTGGCGCCAGATGAGGTGCCAGGCTGGTGTGGGCTGCGCCCAGGAAGGCTGGCTGCTGAGTCTCAGCTTTGCTACTCCTGGTGGTGGTAATGGTAATGGTGACTGGGGACCATGCTCAGGGCTCTCTAGGTCCACTCTCTGAACTCCAAATCATTTTTTTAATGGCCTTATTCTTTTCACATGTTTTTGTTGACAGTACACTCTGAAGGAGTTGTTGTTCTCCAGTTATTTTTTTAAATATTTTTATATCTACATAGTTTTATTATTCAAAGAATAATTTTACTGTCATTAATGTTGATGCTCAAATTGTGGCATGCATGGCCAGCAGAACTCCTTCAAGTTGGCTCTGTGTGTGTGTGTGTGTGTGTGTTTTGACATATTCTCATGATTCTCTGACACAACAGAATGTTCAGATCCACTTACTACTCTTTTGCCCTTGCTCCAGCAGAGGATGCAGCTATTCTCTCAGTAGGCCCAGTTGTTCATTAGTGGAGAATAGCACTTAGAGACCAAGATCTTAGAGGTATGTGTGCCCATTGCTGTGGAAGGGTTGCTGCTTGTACGCCCCTCTCAGAAAATATTAGAAATATGTTTCTGTATGGATGAATAGGCGTCCATAAATACAGGCATGCACATAGCAGTGAATTTATATTTATTTCTAAATATGTTATTATTAAAAATGATGATTCAGTCTCTATACCTTCAATTCCAGTTCAGAACCATGGGGTTATTTTTAATTTTCTCCCTTTGCAAAGTTGTAACTATCTTCTCTGATAGTGGGATATGTGACTTTGAATATCCTCAACATCTTTTCTTTTCTTTTGCTTTGCTGGGGATCAGATGAAGCCAGGGCTTTTTGTACATGGTAGGCCAGCACTCTATCACTGAGCTGCATTCCTAGGTTGCTGTATGTATTTTTATTCATTTAACATCCCTATTTGACTTAATCTGTCACTCCTTCCATTCCCCACCCTCTTGTTCCCAAAGTTCTCTTGCAGCCCATGTGAATGACTTCTTAAAAAGTCATCTTCTCTGCAAAGATGCCCTCTGGGCCACAGCAATAGTCCTGTGAGAAGCTCTTCATCCCACCAGGTCTCTGACATCCCACCCAGTATTCTTGATCCCTGTATGTTTGTGTGGATACCACTTTCAGTTTTCCTGAGCTCCAGTAGTCTTGCTGGGTTGTGACCATGCCAACTCCTTCATTGGACACCTTTACTCCTTTGGGGTCTGACTAGATAGTGCCAGGATGGTAGGGAGGGGGGCAGAAAGGAAAGAAGGAACGCTATGTCTTAGAATTTTTCTATTGCTTTTCTTAGATTTTCTAAGCAAATTTTAATGACATCTACAAATAATTATGAATTTTCCATTGACTTTCTAATATTTCATCAAGTTCCACTTCTAGGATAATACTCAATAATGTGAGGATGGATCATATATTTTTTCTTACTAATTGGAAATATTTTTAGTATTTTAATTTTGTGTGGATGATAATGGTTGGAGACAGATTATCTTATATCAGGAATATAGTGTTTTTATCAAGAATAAATATGAATTTTATCAAATACATTTTTGGAATATATTGAGAAGACAGTTGGACTTTTCCCTTATGATTTACTAACAGAACCAGATACATTAATAAATATCTTTTAAAAAAATATTTTTTTAGTTGTAGATGGACACCTTATCTTTTTTTTTTTTTAATGTGGTGCTGACAATTGAATTCAGTGCCTCACATGTGCAAGGCAAGCACTCTACCACTGAGCTACAACCCCAGCTCTAATATCTTAATATCAAAACATTTCCACATAATAGCAGCTATTATGAATATAAAGAGCAATAAGTGTTAGTGAGGATGTGGGGGGAAAGGCACACTCATACACTGCTGGTGGGACTGCAAATTGGTGCAGCCAATTGGAAAGCAGTATGGAGATTCCTTGGAAAACTGGGAATGGAACCACTATTTGACATAGCTATCCCTCTTCTCGGACTATTCCCAAAGTACTTAAAAACAGCATACTACAGGGACACAGCCATATCAATGTTTATAGCAGCACAATTCACAATAGCTAAACTGTGGAACCAACCTAGATGCCCTTCAGTAGATGAATGGATAAAAAAAGTGTGACATAAATACACAATGGAATATTACTCAGCAATAAAAGAGAATAAAATCATGGCATTTGCAGGTAAATGGGTGGAGTTGGAGAAGATAATGCCAAGTGAAGTTAGCCAATCCTAAAAAAACAAATGCTGAATGCTTTTTCTGATATAAGGAGGCTGATTCATAGTGAAGAAGGGAAGGGGAGCATAGGAGGAATGGATGAACTCTAGATAGGGCAGAATGGTGAGAGGGGAAGGGAAAGGGTATGGAGTTAGAAATGATGGTGGAATGTGATGGTCATTATTATCCAGAGTACATGTTTAAAGACACAAATTGGTGTGAATATACTATGTATACAACCAGAGATATGAAAAATTGTGCTCTATCTGTGTAATAAGAATTGTAATGCATTCTACTGTTATATATAAATTAAGAAAAATTAATTTTAAAAATTTCCACTTTTTTTGGAAATTACAGTATTTGTTTATACCACATCATTCTCAAACTACATGGTTAGATTGGATTATTTTTCAGGTGTTTTCAAATTTAAATTGATATTATTTGATATTTTTTCATTTATCCTGCTATCTTTTTTCATATTTTGGTATCAGGGCTATACTAATTTTTTGAAACATAAACTGAAAAGATATGTTTTCTAATTCATGCTTAGAAGGCTAAATACAATGGAGATTATTTGATTTGCGGTAGCCTGCTTGTAAAGCATGAGCACATGTGGCCATTTTGAAGGGAAGGCGTTCTATCTCTATGACAACTTTAAGAACTCCTGCCATTGTTAGAAATCTATCCAGACATTCCACTTTTCCCTGATAGCCTTTTAGCAATGTGCATTTTCATAGAAAATTATTTGTTTTAGTTATATTTCCAAATTTATTTTCAAAGAGAATGGTAATGTTTAAAATCTCTTCTGTATTTGTAATTATATTCCTTTAAAAAAAAAGATGTGTATTGTCATGTATCTCTTTCCCTTTTCTTTTTCTTTCTCATATCTCTCTTTTCTGGCGATTCGACCAGAGGTTTGTTTATTTCAGGACTTCACACATTTTTCTGTCAGGGCCAAGAGTCAATATACAGGCTTTGTGGGCCATATGGTCTCTATCAGAACTATTCAACTCTGCTCTTGCAGCACAAAAGCTGCCACAGACAGGACATAAATGCATGAGTGTTGTTGGGTTCCAGTAGAACTTTATTATAAATGCTGAAATTTGAATTTCATATCATTTTAATTTTCATGTGTCATGAAATATTATCCTCCATCTTTTTACCCAACTATTTCAAAATGTAGACAACATTTTAACTTGAGTGTCATACAAAACAGGTGTCAGGCAGGATCCGGCCTGTAGTCCATAGTTTGCCAACCCCTAGTCTATTTCAGAGATTTGGGCAAGGAAAAAAAAGCCCAAACAAACACATGAAAAAACACTTGAATTTGTTTATCATATCTATATCTAATTATTTGTTCTCTAAATTACTTAAAAATGTTGCCATTCCTTTTGGCTACTCTCATTGATTTTTTTATCTTCTTGATTTTTTTTAGGTTTTTCTTTTATTATGTTTGATGAATATGCAAGTACACAAAAATCTGTATGCTAATATAACCACCAGTTATGTCCTCATTGCCTGGCTTAATAAGTAGGAGGTCACAAATGGAAAAAGACTTCCATATTTGGCAGTGATGCAGCCAGACTAACTTACATACAGTCCAGTGCAAACCATTTTACCAACCAGAGGAGTCATAGTGCTTTGAAGGATACCACTAAGCTAGATAAGCAGAAGGAATCAGCAGAAGGCTGTAAACCATTTAAAATCAGGGACCTCAAAGGGTTTATCCAAAATATCAAAGCAACTTCTGCTCCATGAGGGTTATTGGCCAACTCTTTATGGTCTTCAGCTTCTGTTTAGAGGTCTAGAGAGGCCCAGGGGGAAAAGAATCCATGAAGAGTGCTCAGAGCAGAGTGAGGGCTCCCAGGGGTTGTACCCTCAGGAAAGGTGAACTCAGTTAAAACAGCAGGACTTGAACTGGGCCTCTGTGGGAGAAAAATAAATTGCTATGAGTATTTGCATATCTGTCCTTATGGTTCACACCCACTTGTAACCTGAATTCATATGCCTAAATATTTGAAAAGCTGAAAGTGATCATTTAATTTAAAGAGTTTTTAGGCTGATAATATTTTTCAGGTATTTGGTAGAAAGCAAATAAAAACCTGCCCCAAAACAATGCTACTTCAGGTAGGCCTGAAAACATTTCCATGACACATGGACTCACGTTTTAAGGTCTCCAAAGGTAATAACAGAAATAACAAAACTCAGCCTGAACATGTTTTAGGTAGTATAATGATCAGATTTAGAGTATAAAATAAATATAGGCTTAATAAGGTTAAAAATAGAAAATATGGGTTTCTGCACAAAACTCAACTCAAAGTGGATCAAGGACCTAAGCATTAAATCAGAGACCCTGCACATATTAGAAGAAAATGTAGGTCCAAATCTCTGTGATGCTGGCTTAGGAACTGACTTCAATAATTCTTGTAAAGCACAAGAAATAAAATCAAGAATCAATAAATGAGATGGTATCAATCCAAAAAGCTTCTTCATAGCAAAGGAAACAATCAAGAACATGAACAGAGAGCCTACAGAATGGGAGAAAACCTTTGCCATGTGCACCTCAGATAGAGCAGTAATCTCCAGGTATATAAAGAACTCAAAAAACTTAACTCTCAAAAAATCAAATAACCCATCAATAAATGGGCAAAGGAACTGAACAGACACTTAAGAAGAAGTATGATCAGTCAACAGATACATGAAAAAATGTTTAGCATCTCTAGTAATTAGAGAAATGCAAATTAAAACTATACTGAAATTTTATTTCACTCCAGTCAGAATGGCAATTTTCAAGAATACAAGTAACAGTGAATTTTGGCAAGGATGTGGGGGAAAAGGTGCACTCATACATTGCTGGTGGGACTGCAAATTGATGCAACCACTCTGGAAAGCAGTATGGAGATTCCTCGGAAAATTTGGAATGAAACCACCATTTGACCCAGTTATCCTACATATACCCAGAGGACTTAAAATCAGCATATTATAGTGACGCAGCCACATCAGTGTTTACAGCAGCTCACAGTACTCACAGTAACTAAACTATGGAACCAACCTAGGTTCCACTTCCACAAATGAATGGACAAAGAAAATGTGGTACACACACACACAATGGAATATTACTGGGCCATAAAGAAGAATGAGATTATGGCTTTTGCTGGTAAATGGATGGAACTGCAGACTATCATGCTAAATAAAATAAGCTAACCTCCCCCCCCAAAACAAAAGCCAAATGTTCTCTCTGATATGTAGAGGATGACTTACAATAGGTGGGGGTTGGGGGTTCACCAGATTGGACAGGAAACAGTGGGGAGAAGGAAGGCGGGTTTGGGAATAGGAAAGACAGTGGAATGAATAAGATATAACTTTCTTATGTTTATATAGAAAAAAACGACCAGTGCAGTAATACTCATGTATGTGTAGTATGTCAAAATACATTCTAATGTCATGTATAACTAAAAAAAACAAATTTAAAAAAAAAAAAAGAAAAACGGACTTAAAAATCTGAATACAAGTAACAGTGAATTTTGGCAAGGATGTGGGGAAAAAGGTACACGCATACATTGCTGGTGAGACTGCAAATTGAGGCATGATATTTAAAAAGTGACTTTGAAGATTTGAAAAAAAAGTCAAAATGGAACAACTACTAATGAAAATGTGATTGGAATTTTTTTTCAAGAGGTAAAGAACAAATAAAGATAATTGAATTCATTAAAGATAATTGAATTCATGAATAGAAGATGTTCTCAACATGTTATTCAAAATGGAACCCAGAGGGAAACAAGGAAATGGAAACTATGAAAGGGTAGCTCAAAGATTAAACACCTGAGAAACTCATATATTTAGATGTACATATTATTTATCAGAGTCCTAAAGGAAGAAAATAGATGAGGGTGGGTGAGGCAATATTCTATAATACCACGGGGAACTTCACTGAATTGTCAAGGAATACCAAGGTCTGAATCCAAGAAACCAACAATTCCAAAGTCAAATAAAATATAGAGAAAGGTAATATAAATTCTGACCTCCAAAGAGAATAACCAGTTAGAAAGGAGAGAGTGTTAGCAAAGAAATAGAAATTTGACAGGCAGCTGAATTTCTAACCCTAACAATGCAAGTCAGAAGAAGAATGAGGTCTTCAGTGTACTGAGAGAGACAGACCAGCAAAATGTATCTCAAGATTGAGAGGAAATAAGACAATTATTACTTATTTCAGATAAAACAGTATCTCAACTGGAAAAGATAAGATGTGAAAGGGAATATGTATGGAGATAGTGATAAATACATAGATACAATTCCATACATGTAGGTTTGTGGATCCATGTGTTTCTATTTTTCATAATTTGGAGGAGGAGTTGAATGCTGAGTTCAAGTCTCCATCATTGAGACAAGTTTCTCTTTCTTCAATTTTTTTATATAAATGTAATGTGTGCTTGTTGCACACAGTTGGAAAAAGGAAAAGAGCAATGGAAAATAGCCATTGTTTATCAATTGTTAATACTTTGATATATTATTTATCTTATTTATTTATACTTTTTACTTAATTAGAGTCATGCTGATTATGCGATCCAGCTTTTCTTGAATCACAACTACAAAATGAGGTTTTTACTGTGACATCAAGTGTTATTTGGAAACATCACTTTATGCTGCTACTTAATATTCTATCTTTCAGTTGTATCATAATGTAGCTGAAACCAGCTAGATGCTCACCAGTCCAATTTCCTCATTCTGAGCACAGATTGTTTTTCTATCATTAATTTTGGGCCAGTAACTCTTCTGTCCAGTGAGTTCTATTTGCTCCTCAGTATCATTGGGGAGTTGGTTTTGGACCTCTTTGGGTACCAAAATCTGTAGCTCCTCAAGTGCCTACATAAAATTGTGTAGCTTTATCTATATAGTTTTAAATATTTATTTTTAGTTGTAGTTAAACATAATTCTTGCAACATGCTATGCAAGCGCTCTACCGCTAAGCCACAACCCCAGCCCTCCTTTATATATTTTTTAAAATCATCTTATAGATTACTTATAAAATCTTATACAATGTAAATGCTGTATAAATAAATGTTATACTGTGTTGTTTAGGGGATAATAACAAGGGCAAACATCTGTACACATCTAGTTCAAATGCAAATATTTTTAAATGTTTTTAATTTGTGTTTGGTTGAATTCATGGAAGTGGGGCCTTTAGATACAGAGGGCCAACTGTATGTAAGAACCTAAATATATCATCTCCAAGCCAGGCCCTGACAAACCTCCTGGCATTCTACTCTAGAGGATGTCCAGGCCCAGTGGAAGACTCTTGAAGCCCTACTGGCCTTGATTCAGAGTCTAAATTTTTTCCTATTGTCCACTTAGAAGTAGAGGGATAGACCCAGAGGACATATGAATAAAGTATATATATGAAATATCATTTAGGATAAATACTAAAATAAAAAAGAATTTTAAGCTGGGTGTGGTGGAGCATGCCTGTAATTCCAGTGATTCAAGAGGCTGAGGCAAGGAGATAGCAAGTTGGAAGCCAGCCTGGGCAACTTAGTGACACCCTATCTCAAAATATAAAAAGCGCTGGAGATGTAGCTCAGTTTGAGAGTGACTCTGGGTTCAATCCCCAGTACCCCACATCCCCAAAAGAAAGATTTTGTGTTGTTGCTAAATAAATTTCAGACAAGAAACCCAGCTCTCTTTTAGATTATTTTTTATTCTAGTTTTTTATGTATGACAGCAGAATGTATTACAATTCATATTACACATATAGAGCACAATTTTTCATATCTCTGGATGTATACAAAGTATATTCACACCCATACATGTACTTACAGTAATGATGTCCATCTCATTCCACCATCTTTTCTACCCCCATGCCCCCTCCTTTCCCTTCCCACCCCTTTGGCCTATCTAGAGTTCATCTAATCCTCCCATGATCCCTCTCCCAACCCCACTATGAATCAGCCTCCTTATATCAGAGAAAACATTTGGCATTTGGTTTTTTGGGATTGGCTGACTTCACTTAGCATTATCTTCTCCAACTCCATCCATTTACCTGCAAATGTCATGATTTTATTCTCTTTTATTGCTGAGTAGTAGTCCACTGTGTATATATACCACATTTTCTTTATCTATTCATCTACTGAAGGGCATCTAGCTCTCTTTAGCTCAGGGAGCTACCTGTTCATAGTTTATAATAAGCATACCTGTTCCTGGACAAATCATAGCAGACATTTGAGAAAACGTATCTAGTTAGCTTTTTCTGTGACTTATTTATTGTTTCCTTGCTTTTGCCATTTTACTGATTAGTTTAGAATACTATTTTATTTATCTATGAAATATATTTGGTTATATATTGCATGCATATTATAAACATTTCAAACTTTATGGATAGTTTTATAATTCATGATGTATTTGATGCAGATGCTTTAATATTTTTAAATCTTGTGAGGTCAAACCTATTGTTTTGTTGTTTCTCATTCTTTCTGTTGATTTTTGCTGAGAACCTAGCCAGCCCAGATCAAACAAACTTTTTTCTGGACTGGTTTTAAGTTCTATATTAAATTTTTACCTTATTATAGAGTTTATTATGTCATACTTATGGGTTTGAAATTTAGAAAGGAGATTGAGAGGAAATAAGACAATTATTTAACATTTAAATTAACATTTCAAAAACTGTAAAAAAAATTGTATTTATTGCATGTTTGTTGAGCAAGTGCTCATTACTCAACATTCACTACTTAATTTAATCCTTAAAACAATCCAGTGAGATGATACTGTTATTAGCATCCTAGCAATGCAGAAGGGAAGCTGAGAATCTGTTCAGCATCTCTTCTGCAGTGGCAGAGCTATGAAGTGGGGGAGCTGAGATCCCAGCCTCAGTCGCTGACTCCACACCCACAGGCTACTGTCTGGTCCCTACTGTACCATGTCTTCATTGCACAGATCCAAGGCTGACCTCTGTAAACTCAAGGTAATTCTTTATTGCACATAAATGCTTACATGAATTGGGGTCTGTTCATGAGATATCAGTTCTGTCCCACTCATCTTTCTGGCTCATGTGTTCTTATCTCATTATTTAGTATTAGTAATTCTCAAAAAAATTATATTAAATGCCATTCTCCACTAAGTCTTTAACATTTCCTCAACTAATTGCTGCTTCATCTTTCTTTGAATTTCAATTATACCCTATTGATATTTTCGTTTGAAATTCATTCTTGGAAATTCTAATTCATTCTAATATTTTAATAGCCATTTTATTTTATAAAATGCTTTTGTTCACACCTGTCTTAAATCCTGTACTGATCTACAACCTTTTTAAAGACATGGAGTATTCTGCAATCTGTATATGGGGTAAAAATGGGAGCTCATAACCCACTTGAATCAAAGTGTGAAATATGATATATCAAGAACTATGTAATGTTTTGAACAGCCAACAATAAAAAATAAAAAATAAAAAATAAATAAATAAATAAATAAATAAATAAAATACAAAATAGGGCTCAGTGGTCGAGTGCCCCTGGGTTCAATCCCCAGAACCAAAAAAAAAAAAAAAAAATCTGTGTAGCAGCAGCTGATACGNAAAAAAAAATCTGTGCCCTAGAAAGCCCTTTGCTCTCTGTAGATTCACATCCTACCTTTTTAAAAGTTCCAGCTGAAGTTCCATCTCCTCAATAAAGGCTTTCCCAATTAAAAAAAAAAAAAGTCATGGAGTATTTATCTGAACCCCTGACACTGTGATTTCCCAAGGTTATTCAATAAATCATTATCTGATTTAATTCCTTTACAGTGGATTATACTGATTGAAATTAATTCATTTACACATATTATTATGGTGTCTACTATGTGCCAGACTTTATTTTAATACATGTAACAACTTGGTAATGCAGGAACTATTACGGCCCCATTCTAAAGGTGGAGGAGCTGATTCAAGAGGGGCCGCACCACCACTTAGTGGCAGAGTGAGGATTTGAGCCTGGGATGGCTGGCTTGGGCAAGTATGTTCTGTGTTCACCATGCTGTGTGCCCTATTGGAATATAAGGTATTGAAATTATATGTATTTAAAATTCCTAAAGAAAATGTAAGGATTCTGCTCAGTTCCGGAGAACTAGTAAAATACAGGGAGACATAGAGAAAGTGTAAAAGCATGTTAAGGCAGAAGAAGCAGTTTCCCTAATGTAGAAAAAGCAGAAGCATGCCATTTGTGGAAGTTAATCAAATTCCAATGAAAGAAATCACATAACTTTTGGGAAAAATATATAACCATGTCATATTTTAAATAAATTTTGATCCCATTTTATTTTTATTTAATCTAAGAAGTTTAAAATTCTGCTTCCCTTAGCAATGCATTATTCCTTACCACCCCCCCAACCAACACACACACACACACACACACACACACACACGGGTAAAAACAGAAGAATTTGCATGTTAAGTTTAGCTTGCATTTCCCGGATAGAGGTTGTGGTAAATGGGGAAATTGGGTTATTCCAAATCTTTTGTCAAAACATAGAAGTAGATTATCTGGCTGCCATCACTCATCACCATGCAGCTGCTCCCCTGTTCTGTTTGTCCTAAGCTCTGTCGAACTCTGCGGAAGTCAGATGGGAGGCAGGCTGGTTTACCAAGAATGAGGGGGCAGATTGAGCATCAACTGAAGAGGCAGGCAGATTCCGTGGTGAAGTCCAGCTTAGACAAACTCTTTTCTATTTGATATGCTAACACATTATTGGAGCTCATCTCCCCTAAATCAAAGAGAAAAAGAAAAGGCCTTTTTATTTGAGCCTCAAAAATGTCTCCCATGTACCCTTTTTCCTCCCCAGTGTTTGACCTTTCTAAAGTGATACTACAACCATTCTATTTTTAAAAGAGGGAAGTCAGAGATATGTCAAGGAGTGAGAAAATGAAATTTTGCATCAGGCAAAATTTCTGCACAGATATTTCAGAAGGATTCATAATTCTATGGCTGTATACAAATGATCCATTTTGTTAATCTGAATTTTGAGGGTCATTAAAATTTTTTTTCTGAGCCCTAGAGTAGTTTATTACTTGGAGAGAGAGGGGAAAAAAGCCAGTTTAAAACCAGGTAAGGGAAGAAAGCTGACAAAAACATAAATTAGAGGAAGAACTTAATTTAAAAAGTGTCAAAAAGGATAGATAGTCTTAGTTCAATAATAAAGCCTGGTTCAAGAGCCTTCTATCTTTAAATAAAGCGTTCAAGCACTCTATTACCTGTATACAACCAATCTTTGATTTCCAATCTAAGTCTATTTTTGCTTCTCGTGATTAGCATACAAATGTGAAAAAAAGAAAAAAAAAAGTGGTTACATGCGTGACGATTAGGACATGCCTTTGCTTTAATGTCAGTGGTTTGTCAGGCTAGAGGTGATGAAATGAATTGCTGCTTTGTAGGCTCCTTAGAGGTAAATCTTGTCCCAAAATGACTCCTATCCATCTCCTTTTATTTTCATTCCAAGTTCATCATACAAACTGCAAGCATATAAGCATATATTTGTTTTAAAAGAAATAAAGCACAATAGCATATAGCACCTGGCTAATATATGTGAGCAGGCAGAGAGGTATGCATGGATTTTCTGGCAACTCTTCTCACTCTGCAAAGTAATATGTAGTCCAAAGATTTAGCCTAAATATGGGGGCTCCACCATTCAAGAATAATGTTTCATATAAGAGATGAAATGATATAGTCTTATGTTGGCCGCTGACTCAATACAGAGGCAGACCTAAGGCTGAAGAAAGTGTAGTATTGAAAGTTACCACTGTCTCCTAGACTTCATTAAAACAGAATTTTATTTACTTTTTCATTAGCAGGGTTTAAGCCTGCCAGACCAGTGTTTCTTCTCCGTCTTTTCCAGAGTCTTCTCTGAAGGATCAGTCCCTATGTGTCAGGGGCTCTGAACCCAGGGCCTGAGCTGTGTCAACTCAGCAAGTTCCTGGGGGTTTGGTCCCCTTGTGAAGGGCCTTGTAGAAATATAGGTTAGATGTGGCTGCTGACGGATGGCCCCATTTACATCCAAGGCAGTTATTATGCATGAAACCACTCAAGCATCATTTGTTTCAGGGAGTTCAACCAGTCAATTTTTCAGTTCCTTTCTGGTTCAGGGTCAGACGCAAATGAAGGATCTCAGGTTGCCTTCATCTTAGGCCAGTGATGTTTCTCACCGTATCCATAGCAAATTTGTTTAAAGAGTATCCCACTTACAAACTACATGAAGGCATCTTTTCCCTGTAATTCACAGAGGCCACAGGTAAGCTCTAATAGGGCTGGAGCTCCTATCTGCATTGCATGTGAATCCACCAAAACAGTTAGCTATGCCCAGGACTAACTGGACACTAGAAGTCCTAAGCCTGTGAGCCAGGTACAGCAATGAGGTGGCCAGCATATGCAAATATACATGGAAAACCAGGCTATGGGCCACTGCTGAAAACCCCACGTGGGCTTCAAGTGTCACTTGAGTCTGAATTTAAAGGAAGTGACTTTTCTCCACTTGGAAATAAGATCTCTAATTCAATCCCAGGACAAGAAATGATACAAATGGCCTTGGAACGCCCCTCAAAAGATTACTAATGTTAGCTGGGTACGGTGGCACATGCCTGTAATCCTAGTGGCTCACGAGACTGAGGCAGGAGGACCACAAGTTCAAAGCCAGCCTCAGCAAAAAGCGAGGCACTAAGCAACTCAGTGAGACCCTGTCTCTAAATAGAATACAAAATAGGGCTGGGGACCTAGCTTAGAGGTCAAGTACCCCTGAGTTTAATCCCCTACCAAAAAAAAATTACTAATGTTTATGCAGTGCTTTGTAGTTTAATAATGATATATTATTTATAAATACTATTTATAAATATCATTTAATCCACTTAATAACTATAGTAGGAAGGTATCTCCAACAAGTGTAATTAAATTTCATAGAGAAAATAAAATAAGCAAATACAGGAGAATTTTTTAAAAATTATTTATTTTCCATGTAAAAAAAGTCAGCAAAAGCCACATTCTGGACTCAAGAAATGAGAGGGAAAGTTGTTATAACAAATGTTCTGCTGGCTTCTGATCCAATGGACAGAAATATTAGAATAAAAGCACACCACTTCTACTTTTGTGTTTGAGCTCAGAGCAGGAAAAAACTGTTTTAACACTAAGCAGGTAGTAAAGGACACCCTTAGCATTAAGCATGCATTCTCTGAGCTACCCATCACACTGTCACATATTGTATGTATGCCATATCACCCTGACTTTTCTCCCTTCAGATCAGTCATCCTAGTCAGCTCTGGTCCAAGTGGCAGTGCCAGGGACTTCTCTGCACTACCCAGCCAGGCCCTGTGGAACAGAGCGCCAGGCTTTCCTTTGACTTGCAGCTTTATCCCCTTGGCTATAACACATCAGTTTTTAATAACACTCTAAAGAATCATGAAAGTAAGATAAAAAAAAACCCAAACCTTTCTATATAATATACCAGAACAGAGGCTTTGGGGACTTCACACATGTAGCAAAACCACATTTTGGGGAATTCATCTGGATGCATAAACATCTAACCACATAGAATTCAAGGTCCAGAGGGAAAGTACTTCCAACCTTCTACAGATAGAGTTGAGGCCATCATAGGACGATATTTAATTTGACAAATTCTGTGTGCCTATTTGTTCATAGGAAAGAAGCCAGAATAACTTCATTATACACAGATCCCATATCTGAAATTTTCAACTGTTATTTGAAAGGATGAGACAGAATTGATTGACAGCCTAATTTCTAAGCATTAGTGTCTTAGTATTACAATGCCAAGGCTTTGTGTTTGTTTGCTTGTGGAATGAAGAATTGTAGATGAATCCCATCATTTAAAAACACTCAATTGTAAATATGAATAAAAGTAAAAAAAACAATTAAACTCAATAGACACGCATTGGAGTTAAATGCCTTCTTCAGTATTCCCAGGGACTACTGAGGGGAAGGCTGCGCCAAGATTTTTCCCTATAGAATGGTGTGTCAGTAGCTGATTCATTTTATGCTAATAATATGCTATGGTCCAGAGTGTGACGATTATGTTTGATAGGCAAACACCTGAGGCTATTTAGGCATTAAGAGCATATACTTCTAAGAAACGTCTTCTGGTGTCTCCACATCTCCTAGCAGAAATTTTATATGCACAGAATATATTTAATCAAACATTTCTTCCGTTGATACACACACACACACACACAATGTAACCAGCTCTATTTGTCTTAGTACTGTTATATGATGTAGTACCATCTGGCATCCAAACACCAGCACCTCTTACATCAGTGCAATACTGTGAGTAAGTGAAGTGACACTGTGTTTTTAAAGCATATAAATAAGTAGTTCTTGAGCACTGTGCAGAAATAAATGTTTTTTTTCAGCATTAATACATGGAGTGTTAAAAGTGGTATCAGTGAACATATTTCTAAGTTTTTCAAGTAAAATATTTTTTCTCAAAGAATACTTAGTAATACCTACATTAGAAATTTTTGTTAACGTCAAGTGTATGTAAACTTTTATCCATTATAAGAATACTCTGAAAGAATCGAGGATATATCTATTAATGAAAGTGAAAAGTGAGAATATGAGAGAAGATGTAATACATTAAGAATTTTTTCTAAACTCAAAGATGAAAATGTAGGAATATACTTTGGGGAAAAAATGATCAATTCCAGGTCTTTCAAGTGAACTAATTTATATGGATTATATTTCATGTAAAGTCCTCATCAATTATATTATTAAATTAGTCTGCAAAAGAGAACAACTTCAAGATCACTGTAATGTTAAACCTAACAGTTTTTAGCAATCTAAAACTTCAGTGCTAAAGGGTTAAGCTAAAGGGTTAAACTAAAGGTGGTGGGAGATTTATTTTGCTTTTTTAAAGCAAACAACAAAATAATCCTTAACCTTCATTTGGTGTCTCAACAAACTGATGAGGTTGTATGTCTTGCTAGCCACTTGGGGCACTAGGTAGAATAAGCTCAGAAGCAGCATGAGTAACCCACTCCTGGGGAAAATGTAGATATCAAAACATTAAGTTCATTAAGCAAATGTTTGGTAACACAAGGTGTTTACCACTGGGGACTGGCAGGAAACAAGGCTGCCAGGCAGCAGTGAGTACTATGATGAGATCAACTGTGTTCTAGTGGAGACCCAAGCATGGGGGTTTCACTGAAGGGATGCCTTCTAAGTTGATGATGGACAGTTACCACTTACCAGATCCCAGAAGATCTATAGCTCAGTGTTCATCCAAGAGAATGGCCAGTACAGAGCCCTATGGTGGAAACAAGGTAGTAGAGAATACAAGTAGAGTGGTTATGAAGACATTAGGGGAAAAAGCCCAGGAACTCATGAAGTCCTAACCTGACCTTACCTGCCTGGTAGAGACCAGAAGATGGTGGAGACCAGGTGTTGGTGAAGACTTCCTGGAGCTGGATTCTATTGGGTAAAAGGGAGATGACTAGATGCAGAGGGTTTAGAGAGTCCTTTACATCTGGTGTTTATGACCCAGTTAGCGCATAAAATAAAAAGTAGAGCCCTGCCTTCAGTCTTTCTGTTTGGTTTCCTCCTCAAGTAATGATAATGAGGGTTATAATTAGTATTGCTTTAAAAAGAACATAAAATATGATTAGTTCTTTGGCTATAAATGTTATGATTTAAAATATTTGCTAAAAAATAGAATTTAGGGACTAGGATACAGCTCAGTGGTAGAGCACTTGCTTAGCATGTGGTAAGCCTTGGATTCAATCCCTAGAAATGAATGAAGTATATATAAATATGTATGATATATATATATATATATATATATATATATATACACTTAAAATTTTATAATGACTAACTTTTTGTATTTTTTGATTCTTTAAAGAAATTATGTTGGCTTGCCATAATTATTAAGAGTAATAATCAGGTCACTAATATTAAAAGGTGACTGATAACAAGTTGGAAAAAAATTAGTAGGAAAAGGTTATGCCTAGTCCTAGGGACACATTGAACAATAAAACTAGATATCCCTTCCTTTTACAGGATGCCTGATATGATTTTAAATTCATGACCACACACCTCAGCCCTGATTCTGAATGGCCATCACACTACATTACCCTTGTTTGCTTATTTCTACTGAGATAACTACTCCATATCTTTTCTAGTCTTCTCAGACCTCCACAGCTTATCCTCCATCTTTATTTTTAGTTGATAACTTTCACTAAGAAAACAGCTACTCTCAGAAGAGAATTCCTGTAAGCTCCAATCCACACACCTTTCAGGGACTGTGATATGCACTTTGTTTTCCTGCCAGAATTGTCAGTGTTCCTTTCAAAACCCCCACCCACACCCCCATTAGATCCCATTCCTAGGGCTCCTGGGCATCACATCACTCTAATTATTCTCCCATTCTTTCTCTACATTGATTTTCCCCTTTCTCTTGGATCATATCTATTAGCATAGAAACGTCCTGTCATTTCTTCCTCCTTTATAGTAGTTTAACAAATTCTTTTGACTGTTCTTCCTCATTCAATTTCTGACATACTTCTCTGCTTTCTTTTCTAACAAACTTTCTCAAAGAACTTAGCAGTTCTCCCTGGACCCAATCCCTCTCCTCTTCTCACAGACTTGCTTCCCTACTCCATGCAAACTTCTCTTGTGAGGGCCAAAAGTGACTTTAATGTTGCTGTCTCCAGTGGTCAGATCTCAGTTTCCCCTTTACTTGACTTATCACAGTGGGCATTTCTTGGTTTTTCTTCTGGAGTTTCCTTCTTAATTTCCTTTGCTCGATTTTTGTTAATTCTCTGACCTGTGAACTTGTAGACTGTCCTAGGTCACATCCTGAATCACCTCATAATAGTCGTGTGACTTTAAACACCATCACTAGACTGCCAATCCTCACATTGAAATCTTCTTCTAGTAGGGTTTGGATCTGGAATGTCCCTGCAAAGATTATGTGTTGAAGAATTGGTCCCTAATGCAGCAATGTTCAGGAGTGGAGTTTTGGGGAAGTGAATAGGTCATAAAGACTATAACCTCATCAATGGTTTAATCCATTTGATTAATCCATTTGATAGATTAATAATTTGAATGAACCATTTTGAAGAGGTAGAACTATGGGCAGATAAGCAGGAGGTCACTGGAGGTGTGTTCTTGGGGACTATAGCTTGTCTCTTTCTCCTTCCTTGTATACTTACTCTATCTCTCCTCTCTCTTCTAGTTTTTGTGTACTGAGCAACTTTCTTCTACCATGCCTTTAACCATGATGTCTGCCTTATTGGGCCCAGAACAAGATAGCTAGCTGACTATGGACTTGAAACTATGAACCAAAATGATTATTTTCTCCCTGAAGTTGTTTGGGTGAGGTACTTTGGTCACAGTGATGGAAAGCTGACTAAGATACCCCTTTTCCAGATCTCTAAACTCTTACACGAATCCTTAACATCTTTGTTTCAGGTCTGATAGTTTGGTCATAATTTGCCAAACAGGAGCTCCTTACCTTTGTCCTTGATGTGTCTTCCTGTCCAGTTTATGGCAGCTGTCTCCAGCTCATTATCAAGTCAGAAAGTTCAGAGCCATTCTTAACTTCTCTCTCTCTCTCTTTCCATATCTAATATACTATCAAATCATCAATTCTTTTTTTAAATTTCTATATACATGACAGTAGTGGAATGCATTACATTCATAATTATCCATTCACAGCACATCAAATCATCAATTCTAATTCCATCTATTCACAAGTCTGAGGTAGGAGGACCACAAGTTCAAGGCTAGCCTGGGCAATTTAGTGAGATCCTGTCTCCAAATTTTTTTTTAAAGGGCTGGGATTGCAGCTCAATAGTAGAGCAGGCTTGCCTAGCAGGCTCATGGCCCTAGGTTCAATCCTTAGTTACACACACACACACACACGCACACGCACACGCACACGCACACAGAGCCTATCATTTTGCCCTGGTCCAAGCTGTAATCACCTCTTGCTTGGATTGTACTCTTTAAATCAGTCTTCCTGCTTTTTCTGTTATTTTCTTACAGAATTTTCCCAGCTTAGTAGCCAGAGCCCTTTTTGAAAGCATACATTAAATATGCCCAGTCTCCTAATCAGATTTACCATCTCTTTGGATGTAAAGGCCAATTTCTTACAACCCCAGGCCTTACACGTCATCCACCTATCCACAACCCCAGACACACCACACACATTGCTTTCTCAAAGTGTCTTTGCTTGCTGCTCTCCGGTCTATATGGCAGATGATGTAGGAGCCCCATGCTCACCTGAGGATGAACCCCCGAGAGCCACCCACTAAGCTCTGGAGGATAGTTTTGGGATATCAGGATTATCTTTTTGGTAGATTATTTGTTATGGTGTGGATGTGAAGTGTTCCCCGGAGGTTCATGTGTGAGACAATGCAAGCAAGATCAGAGGAGAACTGATTGGATTATGAGAACCTTCACCCAATCAGTGCATTAATCTCCTGATGGGAGTAACTGAGTGATAACTGTAGGTAGGCAGGGTGAGGCTGGAGGAGCTGGGTCATTTGGGGTGTGCCTTTGGGGTATATATTTTCTGTTTGACAAGTGGGAACCTCTTTCCCTGATTTCTGATCATCATGTGAGCCATTCCCTCTGGCATTCTTCAGCCATGATGTTTTGCCTCACCTTAACTCCTGAGGAATGGAGCTGCCTGTCTATGGATTGAGACCTCTGAAACAATGAGGCCCCAAATAAACTTTTCCTATCCTAAAATTGTTCTTGTTGGGTTTTTTAGTCACAGCAGTAAAAAAAGCTTACTAAAACAGAAATTGGTACCAAGGGTAGGGTCATTGCTGTGACTGACCTGACCATGTGGTTAAGAAGCTTTTGGAGCTTTTTGGAATTAGTTGGAGGAATTTTGAGATGTGTAGCAGTGCAAGCTGGAAATATTTTATATTGTTGTAACTAGGGCTTAATGCCCAATTCTGGTGAGAACATAGAAGACCAGAATGCCAGTAATACTGTGGACAGTGAAGACAGGGTTCAGGAGGGTTCAAAAAAGGAGGACTCTATTAGAATTTGGAATAGAGGCCATTTATGTTATATTCTGGCTAAGAAGTTGTCTACATTTTGCCCATGTCCTGAGACTTTCTGTGAGGCTCATTTTAAAAGCAATAGATTTCTTAATCTAGCAGAATAAATTTCTAGACAGCATAGCATTCAGGTCATGGCACGGATACTGCTGGAGGCTTTTAGCCAAATTTATTGTGATAATCAGGAGCAGAAAGCAGAGCAAAGGTTTGAAAAACTTGGACTTGAAAGGCAGGAGTAAAACTGGGTTAGCTAAGGAAGTTGTAGTTGTTAAAGAAATTACTGTCACTAAATAAATGCTGACAATAGGAAAGATGGCTTGAGGGCATCTCAGGAATTGGCAAAACCAGACCCCTCTCGGGCTCAGGGGAGTAAATGTAAAAATTGTCCTGAGAAGAGACCTGTGGGGCACCTTTCTTGCCCAAGGGGGCCTAAGAAGTTTTATCAAAATGCTCAGCCATCTAGGTACTCAGAGGTTGCTATAGCTCTGGTCATTGGAGGCTTGGCTACTACTAGAGATGGTGGCAGGCCTTGGTGTCAATCACATGGTGGTGGTTCTGCAGGAATGCAAGATGCTGGAGTTAGGAGGTCATGGAGGCTTCCACTAAGATTTCAAAGAGAGGCCTGGGAGGCTAGGAAAAGTGTAGCAGAGTCTGAGTCCCTGCAGGCAGTTCCTGAGAGGACAAAGTCTGGAGATGTGAGGACAAGCCAAAGCTGCAGTGGAGACCCCCAACATTAAGAACTGCCAGTAACTTGGGACATTATACTAGGAAAGCTGTAGGAATTGACCAGAGACCAGCCATAAGAAAGGCCACTTGGGCTGCAATCAGCAAGGCCACATGGGTGGAACTGTACAAGCCTTTTGGAGAGAATGTCACGATGCCATGTGCTCCAGATGCCAGACACAGAACTACAGGACTTGTTTGCCCAGCTGGTTTGTCTTGCTTTGGTCCCATGCCTTCTTTCTATGCCCCTATTTTTGTGAATGGAAATGTTTACTCTGTACTTTATACATTGGATACTTACAAATTGCTTTCGATTTTTACAGCAGCTCATGGTGTGAACTTGCCCTGAGTCTCAGAGGAGACTGTGGACTTGAACTTTTGGGCAATCTTGAAACTATTGAGACTATGGGGACTCTTGGAAATGGACTAAATGTATTTTGCATTATGAGATGGTCATGAGCTTTTGGGGGCCAGGGGGCAAATGTTAGTTATGGTTTGGGTGTGAGGTGTACCCCAAAAGCTTATGTGTGATAATGCAAGAAAGTTCAGAGGAGAATGATTGGGTTATGAGAGCCTTAACCTGAGTGGTAACTGTAGGTAGGAAGGGTGTGGCTGGAGGACCTGGGTCACTTGGGGTGTGCCTTTGGGGTATATATTTTGTATTTGACAAGTAGAGACTTTCTCTCTAATTTCTGATCACCATGTGACCCATTCTCTCTGCCATTCTTCAGCCATGATGTTCTGCCTCACCTTGAGCCCTGAGGAATGAAGCTATCTGTCTATGGATTGAGACCTCTGAAACCATGAGCCCCCAAATAAACTTTTCCTATCCTAAAATTGTTCCTATAGGGTCTTTTAGCCACAGCAGCGAAAAAGCTGACTAAAACATGATTAAATAAATTTACTAATATGTTGTATACAATTTTGCTTCTATGTTCACAAGTAAGATTATTCTGGAATTTGTCCAGTTTTTTTCTTTTTTCTGACTGATTTTGTTATCATTCATCCTGACTTCATAAAATGAATTCCAGTGTTCCTTCTTTGTTCTCATATGAGTTTGCATATGATTGGAATCATCTGTTTGTGAATGCTCCGCTAGCATTCATTCCTTAAACCTTCTGAAACTACTTGTTTGTTTTACAGGAGAAAATTTTATGTACCATTTCAATTTAATTAATGATCTGAGACCATTAGAAAATTTATATTATTCTGAGTTGGGCTAAATATTTGTTTTTAGAGGAACTTGTTTGTTCCTTCATTCTTCACATGTAAAGTTGTTCCTATTACATATTCCCATTGTTTCTATGAGTAGTTCCCCTTTTTCATTTCTAATAATGATTACTTATACTGTTCTTTTTTGATCCTTTTTCTCCTTTTATCTCTTTTATTGTCTTTTTTTTTTTTTTGATACCACAGATTGAACCCACTGAACCACATCCCAGTCTTTTTTTATTTTTTATTTTGAGACAGGGTTTCACTAAGTTATTCAGAGACTTGCTAAATTACGAGCTTAGCTTTGAACTTGCAGTCCTCCTGCCTCAGCCTCCTAAGCCACTGGGATTAGACACATACTTCTGTGCCCGGCTCTTTTTTTATCTTTTTATGTGAGTTCTTTTGAACCTTTTTTGGACTTGGTCAGGCCCCTCAATTTTACTATGGTTTTCATTTGCTTATTTTTTCCTTAACTTATTTATTTATTTATTTATTTATTTATTTATTGTACCAGGGAGTGAGCCCAGAGGTGCTTAACCTCTGAGCCACATCCCCATCCCATTTTATTTATTTATTGAAACAAGGTCTTGCTATGTTGCTTAGGGCCTCACTAAGTTGCTAAAGCTGGCCTTGAACTTTTAATCCTCCTCCCTCAGCATCTTTAGCCTCTGGGATTATAGGTGTGTGCCACTCTGCCCAGTCCTTAAATTTGCTTTATGATTATTCTCTTGTTTTGTAATTTCTTAAATTGCCTGTTTACTCATTATTTTTCAGATTTTCTTGTTTTTTTAATAAAACTTATGTATATATATTTAAGGCTCTGCATGATATCTAAGCAGACGAGCATTATCTATATCTCACAGGTTTTAATGCCTAATGTTTTTGTTATCTTTTTGTAAAAATATTCTGATTGTCGTAAACTCTTAAATCATTTAAGCATTTTAACTCTTAATTTTCTAGCTTATGTTTTCCTTTTAAGTTACTCTTGGTTATTGATTTCTAACTTAACTTTGGCTTAGAGAGCATGGTCTCTATGGTGTTGTTTGAAATTATTGGCAATATACAGTCATTTTCATAAATCTCTGTCATTTATTTATTTATGGTAACAGGAATTGAACCTATGGGTGCTTAATCAGTCAGTCACATTCTCAGCCCTTTTTAAAATTTAAAAAAAACTTTGGGGTAGGTACCGGGGATTGAAATCAGGGGTACTCAACCACTGAGCCACATCCTCAGCCCTATTTTTTTTTTTTTTTAGAAACAGGGTCTCACTGAGTTGCTTAGTGCTCACATTTCTGAAGCTGGCTTTGAACTTGCCACCTCCTGCCTCAGCCTACCAAGCCACTGGGATTACAAGCATGCACCACCCCACCTGGCTATGTATGGTTTTAATGACTGCTGGGTTCAGTATATCTATTAGGTCAAGTTTGTGTACTCTTATATCATCTGCAACCTTATTGATTTTTGTCTGATTTATCAGTCAGTTATTGAGGAAATCAAATTTTTTGATAGCAGATTAGCCCATTTTTATTAAGTTCTAATTTTTGCTTTACATGTTTTGAGATTACATTAGAGATTATACTAGATGCTTATAAGTCAAGAATTGTTATATGCTCCTGTTAAACCACTTTTTTACCATTCTATAAGGACCCCAATAAGATCATTAATAATTATGTATTTGAATTTATTTTTGTTAATCTTGTAATTTGACTTTGCTTAGCTTCTTTTCATCTCCTTTGTTATCTTTTTTTGAACCAAGTTATTTTTTTTATCAATATTTCATTTCTTTTTAGTGGTTACTCTAGAAATCTTTATGTATATATTTTACTTAATGAGTTTAAAATGAGTCAATACCTGCAGTATTCTCTAGAAATACAACTGTGAGCCTGTTTAACTCAACTGTACCTCTCCTGACTCTTAAGACTGTTTTTTAAAGGTTAGTACTTCTCCAAATCAAAGGGTCTTCTTTTTGCTTTAACATATCAGTGTCTATTTAATGTATGTCACCTCTCTTCTCTATATCCTGGCTTTTGTATGTCATTCATTTTGGATTCTTGGTTTCTTTCTGAAATGCATTTTTGAGAAGCCTCCATTTGGGAGGACATATTTCTAGTGATCTTTCAGCTTGTGTTTATCTGAAACTGGTTTACTTTTCTTGCCATTTTTGAAGATGAACTTGCTCATCGTATGTCACTAGCTTAATAACTGTTTTCTCTTAATTTCTCCTTTCTTAGGAGATGCTAATCTTCTGACCAACCCCTGGCAGACATTTTTGGTGGAGAAAAAGGCACATCTCAATGCACTATATTTCCTTTCAAGTAATCTCTGTTTTTCACATTTCAAATTCAAACAGTAATTACTATTTATTTACCAAGTATTCTCTATCTTTGCCATACTATATGCAAGGCATAGATCTTGTTTTATTTATTCCTGCTGGAATTCATTGTTATTCAGAAATATGAGGAAAAATGTTCATTCAATATCTCACTAAATGTTGCAGTACCAGATTCTTTCTAGTAGTTCCTTTTTGGATTTCTCTTAGTTGTATGTTAGGCTTTCCCATTCTACCCTCCATCTCTTTCAATCACTGTAATATTTTAATCTTTCTGTGTGCTACAGTCCAAGTAATTTCTTCAGGTCTGTCTCCTAGCTCTTCAAATGTACCAAGGTTCTTATTTTATTTGTAATATTTTTCATTCCATCATATTATTCTTAAGTCTTTATCAAATCTAACTGGTAGTTTTTTATAGTTTCCTGTTTAATCATAGTTTAGATGTATTTATTTATTGCCTAAATTATGCTAAATATTTTTTATATTTTTATAATAATTATTTTTATAAACTTGCAATCTTTATGTGTCTGATGCTGTTGTCTTTTTCTTCTGTTACGATCTCTCACTCATTGTTCATTTTTCTTTGCAGAAGGTGGGTACTGGTGATTTAACCAAAGGGGTGCTCCACCATTAAGCTATATTGCCAGCCATTTTTATTTTTTATTTTGAGACAGGGTCTCCCTTGGTTGCTGAGGCTGGTCTCAAACTTGTGATCCTCGTGCTTCAACCTCCCAAGCTGCTGCCCCACTGCACCAAGCTCATTTGTTCGTTTAAAACATAATATTTCCTCATTCATTTTATTGTGTTTAAAGGATGATATGTACATATGCATTGGACCCTTTGAGGATTAATGGAAAGTCTGTTCTTTCCAGAAGATTTGTGTTTGCTTCCACCAGAAGGAAACCCAGACCACTTTCAACTAAATTCTTGGCTTTTTTAGTCCCCACAATACAGGTGAATTCTAGTGCCAGTTCCATGTGAGGGGCTAACTGTTGTTACAAGTTACTATTATCATTTGAAGATGGTATTTCCCCCCTGCTCATCTAGGTAGGTGACATTCCATATTATCCCCAAGGCATGCAAGTTTCTTTCAGTTATCCTTGGTTGGCATTCTTTTTCATTCTCTCTTCATCACAGGCCTTTCTTGCCATGGCCCTAGGCTTCCCAAAGGGCAGGAGGTGGTATATACAAATGGCGTAGGCTTGAGCTTTGTTTTCGTTCCCTTTGCATGGCTGACTAAAATCAGAGCTTCAGGGAACCAGAAATTGGCAAATGTCCTCGACATGTCTGGTCAACATCCTCTCTTACTTACATGTATATGCTATTTATTTGCCATTTGATCATTTTGTCTTTGTTTAAAATATTCCATATTTTCCTTTTGAATGGAAAGGTGTTATTTTTTGCACCATTGACTCAACATAGTAACAACATATGAAATAACCATTAAACCTTATCTTCTTCGATGAAAAAAATTCTTTCCAGAACTTATGAAGCCAGGGAACAATTATTATGCTTTTTCTTGCCCTAAAATCAGAATGCAATCAGCATTTAGATAAAAATCTATATCATGGACCTCAAAATAAGTAATCCAAAGTTTATAGAAGTCACAATCATTAGCAGATGAAGTCTATCTCCTAGAACATATTGTATCTTTACAAAAATAATCAATTTGATAATATTTTGAGTCTATATATTGTACAAAACCCAATGTTGTGTTATATTCACTTCAACTCTCTTCTCTGTACATTATAGTTGGTCTCAATCATGGAATTGCTATGGATTTTATGTATTCTGAGTATTGCTGACATATCACTGATGGTGTGGCTAAGCATCTACTGATATTTTTTACATGTGTGGTACTGATGATTGAACCAAGAAGTATTCTACTTCTGAGCTACATTCCTTAGCCCTTTTTGCTTCAAGACAGCATCTCACTAAGTTTCTCAGACTGACCTCAAACTTCCAATTCTCTTGCCTCAGTCTCCGAGGTAACTGGAATTACAAGAATGTACCTCCTCATCAAATTAATCATCTACTAATTTTGTTTCTGTTTTGAAGTTCTAACTTGCTAGTTTAATCTTGGTGAATATAATATTTTATTCATTTAACATGTTTTAAAAAGCATATTCATTACTGTTTCCAATCCATATATATACTCACCCTATATATATACTCAAAACCACAAGCCTAGATAAAATGATATTTGATACATTTCTTCTGAAGTTTAAGAACCTTATGAAATGGGGCATCCTTTTCTTAGTTTGAAATTTTTATATTGCGTGGAAGAAAAAACTACATTCTGCTGTTATGGTTATTATTTTATATTAGGATAAACAAAAAAATCCATGATTTCCATGGTTTTAAGGGCTCCAAGCAGGAGGAACTCAGTTGGGTTGCAATGTTGCTGAGAAACCTGACTCAGGATGAGCAGGAAAGAAATCTGATGTGTCTTCTGCTAACCTCCTTTTCATACGTAGAACGTGTTCAGCTGCTCTTCCAGTGAAGCGAAGTCCCTCACTTCCCTCTACCTTCATTGCTCTTTCAGATGCTCTCTGATCTAAAAGGCCTCCATTATAGCCACACATCAGAAATTTTATAGCTTTAGACATAATGACCATTTGTTGTCCACTCTCAGAACAGATTATGTAATTCCCTATAGGGTAAAGGGTGTGGTTTGGTTTTGTTGACGGGATCTGAGCTGACAATTGTGGTGGCCTTGGAGGTGCACTGTGTGAGAGAGAACCTGGAGGAGGGACCAGGGAAAGTGCAAGTCTGAACTGGGGCAGAGCCTTGGTTGCCTGCCACAGAATGTAGGATCCTGGAAAGTGGAGCCTGATTTACCTAAAATAACTGGGAAAATAGCTTTGTTTTGGGGTTTCTTGGAGGTCATTGTTTTTAGAGGGATGTGAGTGTATGTATTACATATATGTGTGTGTGGTTTATGTGGCATATAGCATCTGTGTATATGTATGAGGTGTACAGTATATGTGGTGTGCAATATGTGTGTGAGTATGTGATATGTGTGTGCATGTGTGGTTATATGTACATTGTGGTGTGGTGTTTGAGTATGTGGTATGGTATGCATGTGCTGTGTCCCTTGTGTGCAAATGGCATGTATATACATGCATGTGTGGTGTTTGTGTACATGTTGTAAGTATGTGTATGGGTTGGTATATACATGAGCTATGTGTAGTGTGGTGTGGTATCTGTGCATGTTTTGGCATGTGTGTGTGGTTCAGTGTGTGTGGTATAATATGTGAGTACGTCTGTGGTGTGTGTGTGTAGGGGTATATGTGTCGGTGTGTGTACATGTAGTAGGTATGTATGCATCCCTACGTACAACTGGGTGGTGTGTATATGTGTTGTGTAGTGTTTGTGCATTCATATATATGGATTTGCTCTTGAACAAGGTTCAGAGCTTTTATCAGTTTCACAAAATGGTTTGTAATGCCCTCCTCCTAAAAATATTAAGTGATTTATTAGAACAATCTCATCTTACAGACAAGTCTGCTTAGTTTCTAGAAATCACAGCATATTTTCTAAACTCCTCCAACTTTTTAGTTAGAAGGATAATAACTTACCTCCGATAAACATCTACTTGCACTGTACTTGCATTTCAGTAATGAAGAAATGATTATTGTTTGGACTTCAGCTGTGATGGATTGAATTTGGCAAAGCTTGATGATATGACATACCAAATGTGCTGAAGTAAATGGCTTCGAAATTGATAAACTGAAACAAATGAATTTAAACTTGAACTGAACTTTAGCAAAAGTCATCTGTCTCATTTTAGTTATAATTTACGTTTTTAAAAGGATAAAATAGACTACATTGTAATCTAGGCAGTGGAAAACAATGCAGTTCCTATTCACAAGGTCAACAAGCTGTTATTTAACCATGCAGTTTCCCTGATTCCTGGATCAATATCAGGGTTTATTTTAATTTTTTTATTTGCAAGAAAAAAAAGACACATCTCTCATTAAATTATTTTTTAGTATTTGAATTTGTTGTCATTTAAATTTTATATCAGTTAACATACATATAGGTGTTGACCTTGTATGTATCACACAGAAACCAAACCTGCCAATACTGGTAAGTTTTCAATCTAGAGGAATACATTACATGTTCAATAAAAGAACATCAGGATTAGAATATTATAAAACTCTGTGTTTGGGCTTGACTAAAGGTAAAAATGTAAACAATTTTTGATGTATTTCCCACACTTAGACAAGAAAGAATATAAAATTCAAACAAAGTATCATTCTTTGGTAAATAAATAGTTTCTATGAAGTAAAAAATTGGGGAAAGAGAAAAAGGACAATTATTAGATCATGAGATTATCTGTCTTTTACACACTTCAAAGCTTGGCTGAAGTCTGGACAAATTTTAAAACTTGACTTGTTATTTTATTAATGTGGAGGTTTCTTAGAAATGGATTTATTATATATCAAAACTGCATGTAATAGATCAACTTCAAAGGACCTCCCACATTAACTCAATGTGACTATGAGACCAGATCAGTTTTTAGTAAAGGTGTTGAAAAAAATCAAGCAAATTTAACTCCCATCCCTCTTATCTCTCATTTATTAATAACATTGGAAAGTGACTTATTTTTTACAGAATAAAAAGATTTTGCTACTGAAACTGCACAAAACTCTTCTTTTTTTTTTTCTATTTCTGTTAAACTCATTAATGGACTTTTACTTGAGAAATAACTGACATCTTGGAAGCTAAGTTTGCAGGTAAAGAAAGTATGTATTTTACATATAATTAAATATTTTACATGCATACATATATATTTTTAATACACATATACACAAATATATGTTTTATCCATATACATATTTTAAGTTAATCTTTTTTGATACATTTTCTTCTAAAGGAATGTTGTCTAGCAGGGACGTATTAATCATTACTTTTCAGGAGTGAATGTGTAGAATCAGCTACTTAGTGTGATTGATACATTTCCATATTTTAATGTAAATAATTTTCAACATATCTACTAATAGTTGACTTACTCTTCTTGAGCTTCAAGGAAGACTTCAAGTCATCTGGTTTAAGTCAAGAACTGTTATTTCTATAGAGAGGATACATAGATGTGTCACGATTTAAAAGAAATTCACTTAAGAGAGTAGTGTCAATGGGTGATAGAACTGCTGACCTCATCTGAAGCATTGTGGAATAAAATGTATGAGAAATATAGTATTCCTAATTAAGATTTTAATGAATTGCCTTGTTAATCCATATACTGTATGCATGTTGCAACATTTTCTAGGCTTAATTAGTGTACTTGATGATTATGTTTATTTTCTGATGTACACACTGATTAAGCATTGTCCACACACTGCAGCTTGAAACAAGATCAATCTGTAAAGTAGTACCTAGTCATCTAACTGGGGACTCAAATGCAAATAGATCAACTTACGTACAATTAAATTAGTTCTAATAGAACCCATTTTGCTGGAGCAGCCAGTGTCACATTATAAACAGTGTTCTCGTAAGAAAAGGATTTCTGGTGATAGGTCCTTATATCCTTTTGTGCTTAAAAATCTGAATGCATATGATGTCAGAGTCGAACTGTAACTCTTAGGCATAAGGAATTGTGGAGTATTTTGAGTTAAATCTTTCTATTGTGCTCTAAAAATGCAACTCATTATGCTTTTATGGCATTCGGGAGAGTCAGTGCCAGGTTTCAGTGTTTTCATTACAATCTCCTATGAATTACAAGTTTTGTGAATTTTATTCTGTTAAAATTCTCCAGGTAGTTCTCTTTTATATTTAAATTAAATTGATTCCAATAAATACTTATTGACCATGTGTTAATATAAATTGGGCTCAGCCTGTCCTCTTTCTCCATAATTCCCAGATTAAATTTCAGCTCAAGCTGGTGTCAGATGGATGTCACAGAAGGAATCACACTATAGCTTCACTTAGATGTGGATGTTGTATGAGAAGTTCAGATAGACTTTTTGGGTCTTTTCAGAACATTACCAGTGTTTTTATAAAAACAGATATAGATCATCTCTTTTTAAAAAAATATTGTGTTGAGAACACTTCACCTGAGACTTACCCTCTTCATAGATTTATAGTGTACAATACATTATCCTTGACCTTAGATAGTGTTATAAAGCAGATCTCTAGAGTATATTCATCCTGCTTGGCTGCAACTTTACACCATGGATTAGTAATTCCTCATTTCTCCCTCCCCCTCCCACCCCCCC
>NW_026000093.1:5241557-5256303 GCF_001458135.2 Marmota marmota marmota | reverse complement strand
CCCCCCCGCAACTAACCATCCCTTGATTCTAGGAATTTAACTATTCTAGAGAACCTCACATAAATGAAATACAGTATTTGCTTTTCTGTGACTGGCTTATTTCACTTAGCATAATGTCCTCCTTACTCATTTGTTGCAGGATTTTCTTTTTAAAACTGAGCAGTATCCTGTATGTGTGTGTGTGTGTGTGTGTGATTTAGGTTGTTACTCCATCTTAGTTTTTGTTATTTTTCAGAACAACCCACAGTCCTAGTGTGTAATGACCAGCCCCAAGGTACCCGTGAGACTGAAGAGAGACACACATCTTAGGATTACACAGAGTACACTTTATTGGGATCTTTCTGATGAAAGTGTGGTCTTGGGCAGCAGCAAGACCAGTTGCATCACTGTAGTTTGGATCAGAAAGAGGAATGTACTTATGGGTTAGGACAAAAGTGACTTTATCCTAGTTGGAATTGTACCTCATTATCTTGGGGTATGTCAAACAGGCATATTCCTAGAGCTAAGGTATGGTTGTAAAGCTCCACACACCCTCCAATAGTTTCATCTACTTATAGTATGCTGAGAACTATGCAGAAAAAATGGGCTAGTGTTACTCAGGGGCAATCATAGCAGTTAAAACTCAAGATGGCTGCAGTCATGTCAAACTGAATCCACACTTAATGCAGTGAACACAGGAATGCTCTTAGAGATTGTGATTTCAGTTGTTTTGTATAAATGTCCAGAGGTGGATTGCTGGATAATACAGTATTTTTAAAAAACTTTTTGAGGAACCACCATGCTGTTTTCCATAATGGCTGTTCAAATTTATATTTCCACTGACAGTGTGCATGAGTTCTGTTTTCTCCACATCTTTGCCAATAATTGTATTTTCTTCTTAATATTATGGCCATCCTAACAGTTGTGAGATATTATCTAATTGTTTAATTTGTATTTCCCTGTTGATTAGCAATGTTGAACATTTTTTATATATCTGTTGGTCACTTGTGTATCTTCTTTGGAAGAATGTCTATTTAAGTTCTTAGCCCACTTTAAAAATCAAGCTATTAGGGGTTTTTTCCCCCTTAACTATTGAGTTCTAGGAGTTCCTTAAATATTTTCTCCAATTCTGTGTTTCCTTTTCATTCTGTTGAGCTATGCAGAAAAAATTTAGTCTGATATAATCCCACCTACTCATTTTAGGGGTTTTTGTTTGTTTGTTTTTTGTTTTTGCCTGTTTTGGGTGTCATATCCATGACATTATTTCTAAGTTCAATGCTATGAAGCTTTTCCCTATGTCTTCTTCTAGGAATTGTACAGTTTCTGCTCTTACATTTAAATTTTTAACACCTTTTATGATTATGTTTAGGATTATGTTTATTTTCTGATGTATACACTGATTAAGCATTGTCCACACACTGCAGCTTGAAACAAGATCAATCTGTAAAGTAGTTGAATTTTAAGTTGATTTTTGGGTGTGGTGTCTCTAGATAATTCTGAAGTTATAAATCATGTATTAAAAGATTTATTATATTTTCCTGCCTTAATTTGCAGAATTTTAGGCATGTCCTTTTATCTCCCTTCCATTTTATGTCTGAATTTGTAAAGCTAAATTTAGCATTTAAGAAGTTAATAGACCAAAAGATTATTTTAACATTTTTGTAACAATTAAGAAAGCATTTGTTCAATTATTTGTGTATTCCACAAATACTTTGTTATATTCCACAAATACTTGCTCAGTATTATACACTGTACTAAACTCTACAGTTGTGTAGAAGGTAGTTCCTGTTTTCAGAAAGAATATAACTTAATGAAAAACAGGCTATAAAAGAAAGATAAATAGCAAAAGAATAGTCTTATTAATAATGTGCTGGTGTAGAACAGAGACCCTGAAAGGGTAAGTATTGCTATAAAATTTATGAGTACTTATTCATTTGATTTTGGTAAGATCTGATTCCTATAAAAACCTTAGACTTCATGATTCCTTGAGATTTCAAGGACAGTTGAAGAAAGAGATATTAAGTGGTAAATCTGAGTATATATTGGTAAGCCAAGTCTTGGTGAAATTCAAGAACTATTCAACAGCACTACTGACTGACTATTGGAAACATAAAATGGAAAGGGGCTCTCTTGAAGTAATGCTACTACTGTAGTAGAAAGTGATCTTGCTAGAAGAAGGTATCAAATGCTTAAAGTAAGTGCAAACATTTTGGTGTATTTTTATATTTGAGACTCTTTTCTGAGTTAAAAACCTTAACTAAGGGAATGAAAGACTTGAAACAGTAGCAACTGTATTGAGCTATATTCACATGCCATATACTTTGCCTCCTGAAAGAGTATAGCTCAGTTGTGTAACGTATCACTCTAATTTTAGACCATTTTTATCATCTTAAAAAGAAAGTCTGTACCCTTTAACTATCAACCCCTTACCCCTAACAACCACTCTCTTTCTTCTTCTTTTCTGGAGGGTGTGTACTTTTTATTGTGTATATTTGAAGTGTACAACTTGATAATGTGGTATATGCATTGTGAAACAATCACAATAATCAAGCTAATTAAAATACCTATCACCTCACCTAGTAACCATTTTTAAAGTTTCAGTTTTGGAGATCTCATGTTTAATATGGTAACTTTAGGTAACAATATTTTACTATATGCCTGAAATTTTCTTAGAGTATGGATCTTAAGTGTTTTCACCACACACAAAAAAGAGAAAAGGGTGTTTGTATAAGAATGTTCACCACATTATTGTTTATAATGAAGAACCACAGAAGTCCTTGTCATACAGCAGAGGAATGATGAAACATACCATGGAATAAATGTGATGAGATTAAGTCTGTTAACTTCATTAACTCAAATGATTTTTACAAAGAATTTAGAAGATTTATAAAATACTTATGCTATGAAGTTGAGTGAAATTATTAAGGGACAAAATTATACATATGCAATATCATCATAATAATATAAAATAAGAAATAAACATTTTTCTCCATGGGAAAAATTCTAGAGGAAAATAAAACAAATTGTTATTGTTCTTTTACATTTTTTTATTTTTCAAATTTTCTCTAGACACATATTATATGTGTGGAGGAGAAAAACAAACATTAATGTATTAGGGTTCTCTAGAGGAACAGAATCAATAGGAAGTATAATTATAAAAAGAGGATTTATTAGTTTGGCTTACGCAACCAGAAGCTGGTTAGTCCACAATGGCTGTCTGCAGGCCAGGAACTGGAAGAACCAGTAGCTGTGCAGTCTAAGAGGCTGAAGCCCCAGAACAAGAGGGATCAATGGTGCTACCCTAGTCTGAGACCAAGGGCTTCTGGAGAATCACTGGCAGAATCTGCTTTGGAAGAGTGAAGAAGTGAGAGCCCAAGATCCTCAGAGGATCACAGCAGCAATCAAGAAACTGTTCAAGAAGAACTGAGCTTGCATCTGCTGCTGCTTCCTTGTTCTTCCAATTTTTATTCCATCCAAGCCATTATCCTATTGAATGGTGCTTCTCATGCTTAAGGAAGGTCTCCACTTCAGTTGGCCATCCCACATGCCAATCATTCCTAGATATACCCTCATTGATACACCCATAAGCCTCTTAATCATCAGCTTCTCTTAATCCAGTCAAGTTTACAATTCAAATTAACCATTAGGATTAACAATACAGATCAGTTATGAGAAAAAGCTGTGGTTTTGCCATGACGACGATATAAGTTTTTAAGAGCCTATAATAATTCAGTTGATAGAGTCTCCATCACTGGACTTGGAAGAAGGAAGTTCTAAAGATCCAATACAAAGTTTAGAATTTGGCTAAAACCAACTTCTGTTCATTTCCTCTCTGTAAAATGAACTGTGCTCAGAGAATTCTCAGAACCCTTAAACATCACCCATTTTTATAACATGATTCCACCCTGATATTGTCAGTACAGGGGAGAAGGTCCCTCTCCTCCAGATACACAAGATACTGACACCGAAACTCTGGATGGAAGAGTCACTCAGAGGAGAATCATGCAGTTTCATAATATACTCCAGTTTTCCCAAACATCACTACAACATAAGGTCTCTAGTTGTGTTGAACCAACCTTATTCTTATGGAACATATACCCAACCCCATGGTCAGTGGCCTAAAAGGACAGGTGATATTTTCTCAGGAATATCTTTGGTAGTGATACAGATAGTGTGTATATGTAGTTTTAACATCCTATTAAGTGACAGCCTTCACATCTTCCATAAGCCTGGTCTCCCCACAACTACGCTAATCACACCCCCTAGAACTGGGTATCTGTTTATACCTGACTTCACCATTTTCCTAGAGAAAACTCATCAAATTCAGATATACGAATGATTCACCCATTTATCTGTGCAATAAAGTTCATCAGAAAGTTTTCATAGGTGTAAACTTTTAGTTCACATCCAAATGGAGGAGGGAAGGTTGGTCATTTATTCAAGTGTTCATCATCCCCCAGCATTGGTTGAAACCTCTGATATAAACAATCTTTAGTGGTATTTTGAAGGAGTATCTTAGATATTATGAAATTTTTGCCTACATTGAATTAACAGCAGTAAAACTCAGTTCAGTTTGGATTCCATGCACTCTAGCTTGATGTCAGCAAATCACACTGAAGGACAGCAAAATCAGGTCATTGTGGGTACCTTGAGGATGCTTTTGAGTACACTTTCCATTGTGTTAGGCAGGTGTCCAGAGGGACTTCATACCATTAGTTGCTGCACTTCTCCTGTGCAGTGGGTCTGCTGTGATCTCCTAAGGACTGTGAGCTAGGTAACTGTTGGCCCTACACACTGCCTGCTTGGAGGCTTTTAGAATCCTTGCTGGCCTAACCACAGCAAGAGACTAGGACTCTATGCTCTGCATTCTTCAGCCATATCCCCTGGCCTATTGTATGTCCCTACCTTGGCTTTTCCTTCCTCTTCTTTTTTTTTGAGCTATTGTACATTCTTGTATCTTATGAATTCTCACAAGCCACTTTAAGTTCTTTCTGGAACAAACAATATATTAGTAAGTAAATAGATAAACAGGTGATGTTCTTCCGTGCTTAGGAGTCATTACCTGGCCACCTAGAGAATGTGGCAGACTGGCTGAATTTTTGGACAGAATCATTCCCTCATGTGTGTCTTTGGTCAACTCAAGATTTTAAGACCTGTTGAGTCGAAAACTGGTCTGTTTCTCTGTAGTCAATACTTAGTACAATACAGACATTTCTGTCCTTTCAATAGGGTTAGGTCCGTGTAAACCCATCTTAAGATGAAAATGTTGCAAGTCAAAAATTCATTTAATCCACCTAACCCACAGAACATATCAGCATATCAACATAGTGTAATATAGAGTATGGGCTATGTCCCATTGTGATCTCATGGCTCACTGGGAACTGCATTTTGCTGCCACCATCCAGCATCACAAGAGTGTATCATAACACATGTCACTAACCCAGGAAAAGATCAAAATTCAACTTTCTAAGTTTTGTTTCTGCTGAAAGCATATATCCTTCATACCATTGTAAATTCAAAAAAAAAATCAGCCAAACCATTGTAGGTTGGGGACTATTTGTGCTTGAAAACTTGGGAACTCCTTGAATGAGGAAATTCAAGAAGACCCACTTGATTGCTGTCAACATCAATACTCAGTTATTAGAAGTGAGGAAGAATGAGATTTGTTTTAGGATGTACAGACACATGCACACATTTACACTGGACCAAAATGCTCTCTGATATTTCTCAGCATTTGAATCTTGTCATAATCAGCAGATAGCTAGTGAGATTCTTAATATTTCCTATTATGCCCAAAAGGAAACTTGCAGATTAGAATGAGTTGCCAAGTTTATATTTAGAGAGGGAGCTATGAAAATTATACTTAATTTGCTTCCCTATTTTTGCTTTGAATCTCACTTTGATCTCAGATGTCTATCCCTAGATGAATTAGATATGGGAATGAAAAGCAGGAATGAGACAGCAGTAAAGGAAATCCCCAAGAGAGTGCATCCAGGATCAGCTCAGGGCCTGGCAGCCAGACGATGTTTCTTCTGTTTTCCAGTGAGCCTGACAGCCATGTGTTACCTCTGGATTCCCAGGTGAGGTGTGTTGACATGCATAACCTGCTTAATATTTGTATGCAGCAAAGAAAATGAACCCATCTTAAATACAGCCTGCATAGTAATTATTCTACATGGCTTTTCTTTTTTTTTTGGTTAGTTAATAATATGTATCTATTTCCCCAGTTATTTAAAAAAACCCTTGGGAACATGGAACCTCTAATATACCATCTTCCAAGAACACTGTCATCCCTAAGTTTATTTTTATCATTTTCTCTACTTACTTCTGAGTTTGAAGGGAGAATGGATGGTCTATCTCCTTATTGCTACTTAACAGTCTATTTTTTCTTCTTCAAATTTCCAAAATTCCAATTTTCTTGGAGGTTCACATCTTCTTAACTACCTTTTGCTGCTCCTCATTGTCATTCCAGCATATCCATGGATGATTTCAGTCCTAGGCAGTGATCTTCCTCTTTAACATAATCCACCCTTGGCAACATACTCACCCTTCAATACCTTGGCCTCTCATTTTCTCATCCTACTCACTTCCAGTGATCTTTTCCTCTATCCCCCGCCCCTCAGGAATCATCCTTAATGTCATTCATACCTGTGACCGTATTGTCATACAAGGACTGCTTTTCTCAAGGATCGACAGTAATTACTGTCCCCTCTTTTACAAGCTACATGCATCACAGTTCCTCAGGACATTTCATTGAAAGTGACCTGGCCATCTTCTCCATCTTCATTGTATTGCACTGGAGACCCCCAGATGCAACTGCTTCTGTCCCTATCAGTCTAAACACATCTTGATAGATTGGTCTACACATGAGTCACCATTTCCATGTATCCCATTTTCTCCTAAGTCCGTGCTATTCTGTTCCAACTTTTCAGAAAATTACTCTTAATGGTCACTATTGACCTCCAGTTGCCAGTTGAGTGGCCTTTTCTGTCCTCATTTGACATTCACTAGTACTTGATATCGTTGACCACATGTCCCTTCTTAACCCCTTTCTCTTGACTTCTGTGACATCAGCTGTTCAGTCTACTCTACTGCCTTGTCTTCTTTTCTTGATCCTAAATATTAGACAATTCTACATCGTGATCCTTGGATTTCTAGTCTTCTTCAGCTATACTTACTCTATCTAATTTTGCCCAATCCCTCTGGCTTTAAGTACTACCCACATAGCTATGATTCTCATAGTTATGTCTTCTAAATTGGACTTTCCATTAGAGTCCAGAATTATTCCCAATGGAGGTTTTAATATTAATGTGACCAAAGAGGACTCTCTATTTCCCTGGCCCCACCAAGACTTGTTCCTTTTAGTTTCCCTTTGTCATCAAATGAACTCCTTTTCTTACAGTGACTCAAGTCCCAGATAAGAAGTCCAACCTCACGAATTCTATGCATTCTATTTCCAAACTGTTTCCTGAATCTGATCATGTTTCTCCATCTCTACAGCAACCCTTCCAGAACAAGAGCTACCATATGGCTCCCTGCATTAGTTCAGTGGTATTTAATTTCAAGTCAAATTATGTCTCTTCACTAGTCAGAGACCTCCAGTAACTTTTCATTGCACTTACAGTAACTCTAAACACCTTGCCATGGCCTCGAACCCTGAATTGTGTGACCTTTGCCATGACTCTTACCTCATCTGCTGTTCTCCTGTTTGTTCACTCTGTTCCTCGTAGGCCTTTCCTATTTTGTTTCAAATCTGCCGTGTTCCTTGTCTCCTTAGGTCTTTGTCCTTGCCTTGCGCCCTGCTTAGCTTTCTTCCCTCAGATCTTCTGCTTGCTGCCTCACCTTAATCTTTTACATCTCAACCACTGTATTCCAGTGATCCTTCCACAATTAATCCCACTCTTAATAGGGGGTAGGTTGACTATCCCCTCTTGATAGATTGACTTTGTTTTACCAACTGCATTATTTCATGCATGGTCATCATCTGTACTTATTTGCTTTCATGTTTATTCTAGAATTTAGGCTTCATGATGGCAGGTGTCTTGTCTCATTCTCCACTGGGAGATTAAAGAGGATCTGGGCCAGATAAAAGTGTTTTCTGGAAAATGAACAGTTATAGGTGATAATCCACCCACATCATTCATGTTTCAAAGCCACCCTCTCACATCCTCCCTGAACCAGCTTCTTGGCTCTATTCAGTGTCTTACTTCTTTGAGCACTTTTAAAATAAGATTCTCTGGGCATCTAGATTTATCCTTAATACTCTACTCTTAAAATATTCATGTTTATTCTCTCATTTTTGAAACCTATTCTTGAACGTTACTTAGTTTCTTGTCCACAAATGAATGCTGTGTAGGCATAAGGACTCTTGTTCATGCTAACAAAAATATAACTCAAACCCTGAGAGCAAAGTAGCATCTTGTGGGCAGGACAGGAATGTTATTTGGGTTTCAGGAAAAAATAAAATGTCCTTTCTGCCTCTGTGTCTTGTGTCAATGAGTTTCATTATTTTCAGCTGTATTCCATTTCTTCTCCAGCTTCAGATTTATATCTCAACCACCCATGAAGGACTAAGGTTTGGTTTCTCAGAGTTCAAGTCCAAAATGTTCTAACTGGTCAACATAACTATTTTTTCCAATCCTAAGTGTGAAATTTTATGATTTTGCAGTGATTTCCACACAAGAAAATATAAAATATTTTTATATTTTATAAATATAAAAATAATAAATATAAAAAAAATATATAAAATATAAATATAAAAATAAATATAAAATATAAAAATAAGGCGTTTCTATGGTTAAAAGAAAAATTCCATATAAAAAATGTCAGTCATTCTGGGAGGATAAAACAGTACATGTTTGAATATATGCAACTTTGCTGAGACTTGTTCCATGGTGTCTGGCTTGGGTGTTTTTGCTCCAACTTTGTTCTAAGCCTGAGATGGCAACTATGAGAATTGCATATTGGGGGCACCTCCCACTTTTGACCCCCTGAGAGGCATAATGTTATCCTGCTATTCTTTTTTTTTTTTTTTGTCAATGGACCTTTATTTAATTTATTTATATGCAGTGCTGAGAATCGAACCCAGTGCCTCACACATGCTAGGCAAGCACTCTACCACTGAGCCACAACCCCAGCCTCTGCTATTCTTCTTAAAGTCCATTTCAATGATAAACATGTGATAAGGAAAGAAAATTAGGCTGAATCTAACTTGTCTTAAAACCTAGAAATTCCTTTGACAAGCCTGAAGAGTGTTGATTTTTATTTTATTTTATTTTTTGTTTGCTTTTATTTCATCTATATCTTGCACTCTCCATTTGTTTGCCTCAATTATAGAACCCAAAACTAAGGGCAAAGCCTAACTGAATTTCATCTATTGATTGACTACCAAAGTTAGGCCACTATTTTTTATTTTGACTCAACCTAGTGAAGAGATTACTCTCTTTGAACAAACGTTTCCTCTTCCAGTCGAAACTTCAGATTCTTACAAGTGTGATGAAGATTGGAATACACAGTTCTCAGTATTTTTGTGATGAGTGACCTTAGAAACATCAAGTGAACATCAGTACAGTGCCTAGAGTACTAACTGTTCGGTGGATTTTTGCTATTTTTAGTAGAAACATTGTTATTAGCCCCCGAAGTTTGTAATATTTGCATACAGTAATGCTTACATCTAATATAATTAATACTATTACTTTGATGACAAGATGCTAGCAAATGAATTGAAACATAAACTAGATTAGTACTGTTGACTTAAAGACCTAGATTTCATTGAAACTTACATATTTATAAGCAATCAAAATTTAGCAATTAAAAATTGAAAATATTCAGAATATTAACACCAAATACTAGAGAGAATGTTTTGCAATAGCAATTCTCACTCATTGTTGGTGTCAGCGAAAGACAACAGAGCCACTCTGGAATACAATTTGGCAGTTTCTTACAAAATTAAACATTCTTATCATTTGATCCACCAGTCACACTCCTTAAAATTTATCCAAAGAAGCTGAAAACTTTATGTCCACATAAAAACCTGCACATGGATGCTTACAGTGCATATATTTCTTAATTGCTAAAACTTGGAAGCAACTAAGACATTCTCCAGTATGTGAATGGAAAAGTGAACGGTGGTACATCCAAACATTGGAATATTCAGTACTAAAAAGAAATGAGCTAACTATCCACAAGATGACATGGAGGAAACTTTAATGAATATTACTAAGTGAAAGAAGCCAATCTGAAAACTCTGCATTATATATATTGTATGATTCCAACTGCATGGCATTCTGGAAAGGGCAAACTATGGAGACAATAAAAAGATCAGTGGTTGTCAGAAGTGGAGGGCAGGGGGAGTAGGGATAAATATGTAGAACATAGAAGATTTTTGGGGCAGTGAAACTACCAGTTGACACCTAATGATATGTACATGTCATTATACATTTGTCCAAATTAATAGAATGTATAATGCCAGGATTGAACCCCAGTGTAATCTGTTGACTTCAGGTGATTAGTGATGTGTCCTTACAGATTCATCAGTTGTAAAAAAAGCTACCACTCTAGTAGGAGCTGTTCATAATTGGGAAGGCTATGCAAGTGCGGAAACAGGAGGTATGCGGGACACCTCTGTACCTTCCTCCAAATTTCATTGTGAGTTTAAAACTGCTCTGAAAATCAAGTCAGATTAAAAAATTTTAAAAATAGTTTCCCACTGGAAGTTCAACAAGTGTTATATTTCATTTGTTCCTTTTGGATCAGTAGATTTGAAATTTTAAACTTTTAACGTTTAATGGAAATGATCACTTTGATGAATGTTCCCTTCTCCACTGATGAAGACATTGTGGAGATTTATTGTTTATAAATGTCTTAGGACTATCAATTTCCTTAATATCATGCTTTCTAATGTTCAAAAAACAGGACATCCCCTCCCAAAGTATTTAGACATAAATTCAGTTAGAAAACATCACAGTTTTTAAAAAAGTGTAGAAAACTATAGTGATTTTACTTATAAGAATCTACACAGTATTATCTGAAATTAGAAGGATTCTATATGCACTGACAAATGTGAACACCAGATTTACTCACCATAATAATTAAAAATCCATCATAAATTTAAATTGCTTGATTTAGCTTGTTTTCTCTACAAAGTCAGAATTTATTTTGAGCTACCTATATATCTACCTATGAGAAAATCTAGATGGGGGAGCACCAGGAACAACCACACTTCTGTCTCTTGTGATAGAAGAATCTGTTCTACCCAAATTGGAGTGTGCTCCTACTCTGGTTGTGTGGAGGAAATGGCAACCAGCACAATATATATTTTATTTGTTTGTTTTATAGACATTATTTTATTAAGTGGAATTTCTAGGTCTCTACATGGCAGAACTTATAAATAAAACTTTCTGAACCAAACTTCCATTTGGTTCTAGATAATTGAAAAAAAAACTTTTTATTGGTGCATTGTAATTGCATAAATAGTGCATCATTATCATATATTAACAGTATGTTAATAACATAAAGTAACATGTATAGTAGTGCATATTATTATATATTGTGATATACATTGTGATATATTCATACATGCACATAGCATAAATTGGTCTATTTTATTTTCCTGTTCATCCCCTCTCCCTCCTCTTCTCTCTCCCACTGACTGCTTTTTCTACTCTACTGGTCTCACTTGTATTTTCATAAGGTCCCTTTTGTTCTCTTTATTCTCTCTAGCTTCTGCATATGAGAGAGAAAACATGACTCCAGCACAGTATTTAAACTGCAAGTTGTGACAGTATCAAACTGGGGCAACTAGAAGCCCAACTAGTAGATGTGGAGAAGAACAGAAACTATCATTATAGGCTGTGTAGAGCAGTAGGAAAGGTGTTGGCTCCTCTTGAGAGGAATGTTCTGAAAAACAGACACATTTGCTGCCTCTCCAATGATCTCTAGAGATGAAACAAAGACTTTCCTAGGCACAAAGATAATGCTACCTATAGTAAATGGTGAGAAGTTAGCTATTAAGTATGTAGAAATTATCAGGTAAGGCAACCACAAAGCATTCTGGGACAAATTTGAGAAAGACTAAGTAGCACCAGGAAATTGAAACTTAATCTATACATAACACAGACTTTTAGGTAGAAGTTATATTTATTAGGATAACTTTAGCTTTATCAGCACAAAAATGCACAGTGACTCTGATATAAGAGCAGTTTAATTTTTGATCATTTAAATGTCTTAAAATTTTTTATTTTGCTAGGGGAGTTAGGTGCTTCAGTCCACACAGTCATTCAGGGCTCAGACTAATGGTGGCTCTACCATCTTCAGCATGTGACTTTGGAGGCCATTTCTGTGCAGTTGGCAGAAGGAACAAAGCTTGGAGATTGGTTTGGGAGGTTCCTGTGGGCCAGAGCAGAAGCGACAGATATAGCATACTGCTACCCAGTGTTGGTACACAGCCACACCTAACTTCAAAAGAGGGTGAGAACAGAGTCTGGCTGTTTGTCCAGGAAGAAAAGAAATCCATAAGGATGGACATGGCTAGATTGCTTTGTAGTAGAAATAGTTTTTTGTTTTGTTTTGGATTGGTATAGGGTATCACTTTGTTACCCAGGCGGGCCTTGAACTCATGGTCCTTTGGCCTTAGCTTCCTGAGTAGCTGGGATTTAGATTGGCTTTATAAAGAAAAATACTGGAGACAGGAAAAAGGATATCCTGGAAGAAAGCACTTTTTTTTTTTTTTTTTTGGCGCACTTCAGAGAGGTTAAATCCTAGAGTATATTAAGATCTCAGATAATGGAGATTGAGACCTTGGAACAAGGCCTTGGAAACAGGGTTGGAAAGACATAGTTAAAGGGGTCTGTGAAGGGTTGTGGCAAGGTCGGCCATGGTAGAGGCTTTGTTTGGGCATGGTGTCCTGCACATGGTGTATGGTTTACAGACCACATAGGAAGCATGTGAAGTAATTCTCAGCAAGGTGACCTGCCAGTGACTCATTAGGACTAGGACTTTAAAATCTGAACTTGCTCCAAAGCTTGAGGAAGTTTAGGTTTTGGGGTTAACTCATCATGGAACCAACAACGAAAATGAAAAAAGTACCCCTGAATCCTAGACCATCAAAATGACTGAGCAACCTCATCAATGCATTGGACTTTGCCACATTGTCGACTATGGTGCAGATCAGACATGAATACTGACTGACAGGAGACTCACCAAATCTGAGACAAGCCCCCAAATCACATCATTTGTCCTCTTTGCCTGTTTCCTGGGAGTTGGTCCAAAATAGCCTCTGGTCATGTTGTCTGTTCAGCAAAGTGTAAGAAAAATATTGTGTGATCTCTGCAAACATGTTGCCCATTTTTAAAGTCTCTGGGAATGATTTATTTAGATGTGTTTTGTTTTCTCACCTCTTTAAAAGTCAGGGGCAGTGGCTGAGCATGCAGAGCACCATGTCATCCTCACCTCCAATCCCAGAACATTTGTGTCGGCCAACAGGCTTGTTCGTTTTGCTTGGGCCATTTTGAAACCATCCTTTCTCTTTCTCTCCTGTCTTTTCTTTTTGTTGTTTCAAATGCTAACAGTTCCATCATGAAGACTTTTTAAAAAAAAAAAAAAAAAACAGGTTTTACAAAACTAATTGTTGAAACTGTAGAGAATGTTTTGTTTGAGACACTGTGGCTTACTATGTCAAATCACAGCTAGAAGGCCACCTGGAACTCAAATTATTGTCCAGAAAATGTGGATTTTTTTCCTAAGTGGAGTCTTAATAGGCCTTACTTGCTTCTCTGTGAAAATAGGAATAAACCTAGTGTAAGCACAAATGGATCTAACTAGAGTAAATTGTGCTCACTCTCCCTCCCTCCCCACCCTTCCTCTGTCTCTCTCTCTGTCTATGTGTGTGTGTGTAGAAGGGAGTGTGCAGAGCAATGATACATTAAGGTCCTCTGTAGCTCGAATGACTTCACACATGCTCAATGTATGGCCAGAGCTGGGCTTTCAGCTATGGAAATGTGATCCAGCAGGATTAAGAGTGCTGAGGGATGAAGCAGATAAGCACATTACCTGGTGACCCTTTCTAATCACCTACCACTCCTAATCCATTGCCTCCATTTCACCATACCTGTAAAGTGTGCAAAGGGATCTTAATACAGATTTTATGTGACACCGTGCTTTGCCTGGTAAATGAGAACAAGGCAAGTACTGCGAGTGAACAGATGTCAACAATGCACGTACTATATATAATTCAGCTGCTTGTTGGAGGACAAAATCTTCACCCAACTGATATCGAGACCATGTTGAATATATATAGATACATAACAGATATAGATACAATAGATCTAGAGACAAGTATACATATAAATGTAAGTATAATTATAAGTATGGTTGTACAGAAATTAAAATAGCTACCCCAGACTTCTTGGCAAATATTTTACTCCTTACTCTAATATACTATTTATTTTAGAGTTCATGTGGGGTTTTTTTGTTTGTTTGTTCATTTGTTTGTTGTTTTTTTTGATACTAGGGATTGAACCCAGGGACACTTAACCACTGAGGCACATCCTTAGCCCTTCTTTTATTTTTTACTTAGAGACAGGGTCTCACAGAGTTGTTTAGGGCCTCATTAAGTTGCGGAGGCTTGAAAAGAGCATGCTACAGGGACACTGGTACATCGATGTTCATAGCAGCACAATTCACAATAGCAAGACTGTGGAACCAACCTAGATGCCCTTCAATAGACGAATGGATAAAAAAAATGTGGCATTTATGCACAATGGAGTAT
>NW_026000093.1:5232566-5240238 GCF_001458135.2 Marmota marmota marmota | reverse complement strand
GGGGAAAAAAACAAGGGGGAGAAATGAATTACAGTAGATGGGGTAGAGAGAGAAGATGGGAGGGGAGGGGATGGGGGATAGTAGAGCATAGGAAAGTCAGCAGAATACAACAGACACTAGTATGGCAATATGTAAATCAGTGGATGTGTAACCGATGTGATGCTGCAATCTGTATACGGGGTAAAAATGGGAGTTCATAACCCACTTGAATCAAAGTGTGAAATATGATATGTCAAGAACTATGTAATGTTTTGAACAACCAACAATAAAAATTAAAGGAAAAAAAAGTTGCGGAGGCTGGCTTTGAACTCACCATCCTTCTGCCTCAGTTTCCAGAGCTGCTGGGAGTACAGGCATGCTCCCCCTGTGACCTGATAAAAGAAAGCTATTTAACATTTCTTACTGATGTAATCAAGTTGAAGAAAACCTCCCTTTATTGAATGATAACAGATTTGGAAAAATTTAGAAGAGACAACATTAGAAACCACTTATCACTGGTATCAATTCTGTGTAAGAGTAACAAAGGACTAAAGAAAAATATTAACTGAAAAATTCAATAGAGTGTCCTTATGAGATGGATGACAGTTTTTAGTGATCTGTTATGATATACATCTGTAAGTGAAATTTGCAGTATTTCACTGCAGTATTTCAAAGTTGAGCATGGAGTTTGCAGGCAGATCAACTAATCTTGGATCTTACCTTGATAACTTTTACTAGCAATATGTACTTGGGAAAAATTAGTTAGATGTAAGTGCCTCTGCTTCCAAATTAATCTACGAAAGCACTTAGAACAATGCCTGGCATAAGATTTGCTCTAAAATAAGTGTTATTAGCTATCATTACTATTGATAATATCATCATTATTCTTGTCATCTTTATTATAGGAAATATCTGATCTAATATATGCCTGCATCAGAGATATCTCTTCTTTCATTCATTATCAAAATGTCAAATTTTTTTTTATATTTCAAGAGAATTTTCAAGTAATTGTTATGTGGAACTGAATGCATATTATAAAAAGAAGCAGTGTTTTATTAATCAAAAAATTTCATTTGATTTTATAATTTTTCTACTAATTTCATTTTTCTGCATCTTAGTAGTTTATATAAATATAACTACTTTTGCAAATAGATACTAGAAATATCCAGAATTCACATAGAGATTAAATATGGAAAATGTCAGCTGGATAGGCAATATCCTTATGCCTTAAGCTTATTTGACTTGACCTGAAGATGTATATGGAATTTAGGTGTGTTGTCTAAACATGATCCTGACAGAGCATGCTCATAAATGTTGGTGTGAAAATGGAAGAACTACAAATCGAACCTATAGTTTGATCTCTGTAACATCACTTGTCTTGGGGTCTAGCTGATCTGCACTTCCAGAACTTGAAATATTCAAAGGAAAACTCTGTCATTTAGTTCTGATAGGCTATACTGATTTTCTCAAGTATACTTCAAGCCACCAAAGCAGCCTAATCTAGAGATAGTGAATTCCCTGCATCAGAATATTCTATCCATATCTCAGTAGTTCTTAGAGGAACAGCTAGGGATGAAGCTATCCCTTTAGGGATAAAGTCTGGCTACTACCATAAGAGAAACCATACCAGCTACTTGTAAAAATTTAAAGAGTAGAGGATTTCTTTCTGGCATCCCTAGGGGGTTATACCAACAGAGGGCAGGTTATTGTGCCAAGCAGCAATTAGCTTTTAAGTTAAAAATGCTTTTACACTGAACTTTCAAAATTAGCTGACATCATGCTTGGTAGTGAGAGAATGAATTTTTTTCCCTCTAAAATCAGGAATAAAATATCTTCTCTTGCCACTTCTATTTTATTCAGGGCAGCTAGATGAGAAAAATGAAATGAAAGTCACTTGGGTTGGCAAGAAAATAGTAAAACTATCTCCATTTGCTGATGACATAATCTTTGCTATAGGTGCATATTTAGAAATCCCAAGAAATCCACCCAAAATGCTATCAGAGCTAAGAAACAAGTTCAGCAAGATGGCAGGTTACAAAATCAACATATAGAAATCAACTGTATTTCTATACAATAGCAGTGTGCGAATGAAACAATAAAACACAGATTTTATTTTCAATAGCTTCAAAAAATAAAATACTTATGAAATTTCACAAGATAGATGTTAAATGTGTGCTTCGAACACTGTAAAACATTGTTGAAAGAAATTAAAGAATTTTAAATAAGTGGAAAAACATGTTCATGAATTAATAGTTGTAAAATTGTTGCTATGGCAATGCAAACTATGTTAGCTTTTTGTTGCTGCAACCAAAATATCTGACAAAAACAACTTAAAGGAGTAAAAGTTTATTTGGGACTCACAGTTTCAGAGGCTTTAGTCCATGGTTGGGCAGTTCAATTGCTCCAGGCCCAAGGTAAGGTGGACTATCATGGCAGAAGGGAGCAGGAGACAAAGCTACTAAGCTCAAGGCAGCCAGGAAACAGAGAGGGTGACCCACCTTCTGCAGCCACACCCCACCTGCCTTCAGTTACCACACAGTTAGTCCATTCAAATTACAATGGACTGATTAGGTTATAGCTCTCACAATCCAATCATTTTACCTCTGAATATCCCTACATTAACATAAGGGCTTTGGGGGACACCTTGTATCCAAACCATAACTCTAATCAAAATGATATATCAGTCCAATGCATTCTCTGTCAAAATCCCAGGTGGATTCTTTAAAAATTTAAAAATTGATTTCTAAAATTCATATGAAAAGACAAGAAAATCATAATAGCCAAAGCCATGTTGACAAAGAACAAAGTTGGAGGACTCACACATCTTAATTTCAAAATTTATCACAAAGTCCAAATAATCAAGATAGTGTGGTATTGGCATGTAGTTGGACATATAGATCAATGTAATAGAATTGAATGTCTAGAAATAAATCCCATGTCAATGATCAACTGAGTTTCTATAAGCATGCCAAAACAATTCAGTGGGGAAAGAACACTCTTTTCAACAAATGGTGCAAGGACCACTGAGTGTTCACAGGTAAAAGAGTGCAGTGGAATCCCTACCTCACACCATATTCAAAATTAACTCAACATAAACAAAGTTTTACATAAATGTAAAACAACCCACAAAACTCTTGGAAGAAAATGTCGATGTAATCGTTGTAACCACGAATTTGGTAATAGTTTCTTAGATGTGACACCTAAGCACAATTAACCAAGATACATAGATAAATTTCACTTTATTAAAATTAAAACCTTTGGTGTTTTAAAGGACAAAATCAAGGAAATTAAAAGGCAACTAACACAATGGGAGAAACATTTTGCATTCTGTATCTGTTAAGAAACTCATAGCTAGAATACATGAGTAAAGAACTCTGCTGGAGGGGCTGGAGTGGTGGCTCAGTGGTAGAGCACTCACCTAGCATGTGCAAGGCCCTGGGTTCGATCCTCAGCACCACGTAAAGATAAATAAGTAAATAAAATAAAGGTATTGTGTCCAACTACAACTAAAACATAAATATTAAAAAAAAAAAAAACCTCTGCTGGGCCCAGTGGTGCAAGCCTGTAATCTCAGTGACTGGGAGACTGAGGCAGGAGAATCACACATTCAAGGCCAGCTTTGGCAACTGAGCAAGACCCTGTCTCAAAGCAAAAATAAATAAATTAATTAAATAAAATACTAAAAATAAAATTAAGATAACTAGCCAGGTAGTTCAGTGATAAAGCACCCCTGGGTTCTTTATGAACTCCTATAATCCGATGATAAAAATAAAATAATTCAATTTGAAGATGGGGGGGGGGAATATGAAGACAGATATTTGACCAATAAGCACATCAGAAGATGCTCAGTATCATTTCTCGTTAGGGAGATGCTAATCAAACCACACTGAGATACCACTCCATACTAAAATGTTCTCTAATAATAAGGATAGACAGTAACAAGTGTTGGTGGAGACACTGGAATACTCATACACTGCTAATAGTAATGTAAATTGTGCAGACACTTTAAAAAAAATTGGAAGTTTCTCAAACAGGTATACATGAGGATTACCAAAAAATCCAGCACTTTTATTCCTAAGTATATACTCAAGATAAATAAAGACATGTCCACAAAATATTTGTACATGGATATTTATAGCAGCATTATTCACAAATACTCATCAACTGATAAATGGATAAATAAAATGGGATATAGTCTTATACTACAAGATACTAACCAGTAATAAAATGAATGAAATACTGATATATGCTACAATATGAATGAACCTTGAAAATACTGTAGTAAGTGAATATGGACAGTAATAATGGACAACATATTGTATTATTCTATTATTATAAAATCCCAGATAGGTAAATTTATAGAGATAGAAAGTAGATCAGTGTTTGCCTGGGCCTGAGGGGAGGAATTAGGAAGTAGGAGGGTTGTGGATGGGGAGTGACTACTAATAGATACGACTTATTTTAGGGGCTGATGAAAACTGTCTAAAATTTTGGTAATAGTTATACAACTCTATGAATATACTAGAAATTACCAAATTGCACTTTAAACAGATGAATAGTATGGTATGTTATTTATGTCTCAAAAAAGTTACTGTTTTTAAAATTCCTGATATTAAGTAACTGTTTATTTCAGTCATAATAATTTTCATTAAAGTTTCTGAATTTAGGGGCTGGGGTTGTGGCTCAGCAGTAGAGTGCTTGCCTCCCATTTGTGAGACACTGGATTTGATCCTCAGCACCACATAAAAATAAATAAACAATAAAGGTATTGAGTCCATCTGCAACTAAAAAAATTTTTTTTAAGTTACTAAGTGACTGGACTATTTGCTAGAAATTATTGCTACACTGTACCTGTAGTAACAACATGTGGATCTTGTACAAGCTCACTAAAGCTTTAGTTGAGAACTCAGGATGGGAGTTCAATAGAGTGGAGTTTGTTCTCTGTACATTTCTAGCGTGGGAATTTTCACATTGGATATTTGCTTCTCCCAATTTATCCTTGCGTTGGAGTTTTACCTTTAAATAGCACAATGAAATTTTGCACTAGGCAAGTTATTATTTATAATGCCAAATGTATTGCAAAACATTGATGAATTGATACTAACCCAAATGTTAGGAAGGAAAGTGAGTGTCAGTGTATACACCCCCTCACTTGAGAAATGCAACTATTTTTAAAGTCAGGTTGTAAAGCATCTAATCACATACACAATTTAAGAAAGAAGTAGTTTGTTTTTTATCAGTATAGACTTGGAGGGCATCAGCATCCCAGGATAGGGAATTTCCTATCCTTGTGTTCATCCTGTGTGGGGGCACCTCTCAAAAAACCAACGCATTGCAAGAGAACAACAGGGGAGGGGGTGAAGGAGACTGAAGCATTTATTTAGATCCTGCTGGAAGAGAAGACTAAGATCTTTTATCTTACATTCCTCATCTGTACAGAGAGCCTTGTACTGGGTCTGAGGTTTGTTGAATGCTGAAAAGATGTGAGAAGGATAAGGGCCTAATTCCTTTTACTTTCTCTTTTTTACAACTGTCCTCTTTTAAGGCAATAAGTTCTTCTGAATGTCTACTTATTTTTCCCCATTATAGACCTAGAATTTAGTTTGGTCTTATAAGATGATACTTCCATAATGGCTTTTCTTAAAAGCTATGAAAAATAAGTAGATTCAAACTTCAAATAATGTTAATATGTAATTCAGCACTACAGGAAAAAAAATGATTTTCAATTGTTTACAAAAATGTTGTAAAGGAGTGTTTTCAAAAGAGTTTCCAGGAAAATATTTGGAGACAAAATTTTTCACTCCATTTTTCATCCTTGTAATGTTTCATAAAAGCTCCCACTGGTCCTGGCAGTGGGCTAGTTATTTAAAACATAAAAGGGCTTGTTGCAAATTTTGAAAGATTGGTTGTTTTTTCCATTTTTTTAATATAAAAAAAAATCATTGGGAGTATTATATCCTAATAATATCCTCTTGGAGTCAGGGATAAAAGTAGACCCACGGGGTGGGGGTGGGGGGGATCCCCAGTGAAAATGGCACAACCTGCAAAGGGATGTGTGCACTCCTGTCCAATTGTGACAGCTAGTGATAGAAACAGCACTAGGTGCCCTGAACTGAGAGCCCATTCTGTGTGCAACTCACATGGAGCCCAGTGCAGAATAAAGCTTTCTGAAGCTCCACCCCGAAGTGTGGTTGCCTTTGTCATTTTAATTGGTCTGTGTTTGTGAAGTGGGGCCTCTATTTACTTATAGCTTGGGGCTTGTGTTTACCAAGCCTGGTGGAGGCCAAGTGACAGGACTCCTGCAAGCTCTCCCGCTGTATCTTGAGGCACTTTTCTTTTCAGTATCTGTGCCTGTCTAATTCGTGAGCTTCTGTGAAGCAAGCACAGGAGGGTACAAGGCCTACAGGGAGGAATTACACCTAATTACTCAAATAATTGCTAGGCTGTTGCCTTCTTAGTCACTGAAAATAATTTCCAGGTCCCTGGCTTTTATAGATAGTCTTCTAGAGGCAGGAGGACACAGCCCCCTTTTTAACTCAGCCCATTCACTCACAAAATCAGAACACTCGAGCCTGCAAAATTAATAAGCACCACTTCCATTACATATATTTTAGGTTGTTGTTGCCGTGGCGATAAAGTCAGGGACATTGAATCTCCTCTGTTGAGCCATTGTTATCATCCCTGGCCATCTGCTGCAGAGGAGTGATATTCCATCTCATTTGCATGATGACTGATATATGGGCGGTTTGGAAGGACATATGCCACAGCAATCATGTGATGAAAATTAAAGTGAAAGTTTTGGGCCCAGAGCCGAAAAAAATCTGTGTATGCGCATGAGGCTGTTGATGTGCAAATGTGAATCATATTGAGAAGGTCTGAATAGGGAGGTGTGACGTAAGGAGGGCTACACGCAGGTGCTTATCTCTAAGCAGTCAAAGGCACTGGATGTCATATCATGGGAACTACCTTTCAAAGAAAGAGCTTTAGTGTTTCCTTCCAGCACACAAGGGAGGAGAGAAATATAAGTTTTGGAAACACACAAAAAAGTAAGTTTAAAACTTTTGAACTGCATACTATTAATGCTGGTGTTTAAATCACTCCGACTGTGGGCAAGTTTTCATGGCTTGAGTCCTAACAGTTACTTTTGTTTCTCGAGGGGGAGGGATGGGGTGGGTTGTTACCAAAGGTTGAAGTTCAGAAGTGTGTGGATGGTTTCTCTGATGTTTATTTTGAACTTCTGTTTTTGCTCTCTGCTGTGTTATGTACTTGATATTATTTTAAATGTTATTCATTTTCTCTCTCTCTCTCTCTCTCTCTCTCTCTCTTTCTCTCTGGAAAAAAAATGTTATTGTATCTGTTTTGAGAAGGATTTCAGAATAAAATGTCATGGTGCAATTGCATTTATACTGCATCAGTAATGCCTTTGTTGATATACATTTTTGAAATGTGTGAATTTGCAACAGAGTGTATTTGATATGGGACTTGGTACACTTTTTTTCTCTGAAAAAAAAAAGTAAAGTAGAACTAATTTCTGAAATCACAAAATTTAACAATAAGATCCCAAGTCTGACATCTCTCTAGAATTGAGATCCTGCAGGGAGGGTTGAAGGGATAGAAGGTTATTAATAAATTTTTACATAAACAGTCATTATTAAAAAGAAGTTTCCTGTTTTTTTTTTTTTTTTTTTTTTTT
>NW_026000093.1:5179423-5232542 GCF_001458135.2 Marmota marmota marmota | reverse complement strand
CTGTTTTTTTTTTTTTTTTTTTTTGAAAAGTTGAAATCCTGGAAAGAGTTTGTGGGAAGTCCTTCCAAAATGGAAATTGATGAGTATGGTATATAAAATCTTGTATTTAAATATTTAGAACATTGAATAAGAGCAGTCTCCTTAAAAATAATACTGTTCATTTTTGATAGATGTAGTTGTCAGTAGACTCTTCAGAAAGTTAAAGAGTAATATTAGAAAAGGCTGAAGAATGAGAAAAGACTTAATACTAACCTTGACAAAATTTTGCAGAAAGATGATTTCAATGAAATATTACTTTGGGAAAAAATATACTTTAGGGACACAGAAAAAGTTTAAATACCTTGATAAACAATACTTTGCCTCATATTCCTTTTGTGTAAAGCATTTATTAAAGATTCTTGTGTTAATATACATGGGAATAATCAAAGTTTTCTAAAGGGGTGTAATGGTCTCTTTTTATATGTCAAAGTACAAAGTAATTAATAGGCAAACTATGTCATGTAACTTCTCTAATCATGATTTTTTGAAAGAAAAATGGTTTAATGTCACAAATAGTTACATCAAGTCATCTTATACAACAAATAGCATTACCAAATCTGGTAAATTAAAAAATAATGGGCAAATCTTTAATATAAAGAGATAATGCAGGAATAAATATATTCTAGGCAATCATTAAATTTCTAAAGAAGGAGTGAAATTAGACTTTCCCTAACTTTTAAAATTTTCTTGCAGATATTATACACATAGAATTCTACTTTTATGTTTGTAACCTAAGATTATCAATGTTCTCTTTTCTCCTTCTTCTAAATATTCAATTACTCAGTGGTGATTATTATGTGGCCTTCTTGGCTTACTACAATATTAGATTAATATAGATTTCTTGTGCCAAATTAGCGGAAATCACTGTTGCACATAAGAGTGATTCACTCTTTTTTAGTCATATTTATGTTACAGCAAGAGCATCATTTTAAGCTTAAAAGCTTTTATATTTTAAATTTGGATATACTGTACCTTAGAGAGTAGGGGAAGCTTTATTTTAAACATGGCAAAGTACACTGGAACTTTTTATGAGAATCTCATTTAGTTAGGCTTAAAGGAGACTTTCTTTTTAAGAGCGGCTCTTGCTATTCTGCTACAACATTAACCAGCAAGATTTTAAAGTTTTGTGGTTTTTCTTACATTAAACAACTGCAAGTGACCTAGAAAAAAATACAAATGTTTGGAGCTGTCCATGGTAGCCCACTCCTTAAAAGTTAACTGTAATAAAATGCACATCTACATGCTATGTGTAATTGTTTTTATCACCATTTTTAAAGGTCAAGATTAAATTCTTATTAGATAAATTAACCTGGAAGATAATAGCAGTTATTTACAGATAATGTAAGAATCTTACTCTTAGTTAGAATCAAATTGCAAAACCTAGCAAAACTTTAAATTTTCATGTTAATGGGAATTCCTGGTTGCAGCTTTAAACTATTTACGTGTAAATAAACAAAATTCATAGCTGTCAAATACATAACTCTTTAGGTTGACATTAATATAAAAGCACAGTGCAAATAGTCTCTATGGTAGTAGAGCAATGTGAACAAACATATCGAAAAAATGTAACTTGCTTGACTTTATTGCTCTTGAAATTAATTCTTGTCCTTACGTGACCTGCCATGTCTGCTATAGAAATCCAAAAGATCATAATTGTTTGATATGAAATGCAAAAAGAATTGTTAAATTGAAAGTTTAACATCATGAAATTCAAAATCCCAAGCGGTATATAAACATTAAAAGAAACTTTGGACTGCTAATCCTAGGAAATGAGTTTTATGGATTGAATTCAACAAGGCTTCAGAAATGGTTCCATCTGCTGCCTAGCAGCTGGTGAAAGGATAAATTTAATTCATTAATTCATTTGGAAAAAAGGATCCAAGTAGTAAAGACTTCATTGCTCATAATGCATATAGGTGAAAACACAAACTGAAATCTGGTCCAATTGATCATCCCAGATAATGAGCTACATTGTCTTGCCTTTTTTGGTAAAGGTCTTAGTGATTGAGTCAATACGGTGCTGATTTTTATGACAATAACCAATCATTTTCAATCATTTCAATGATAAAAAAACTCAGGGAAATTTAAAGTCTCAGTTTTTAATCTAGGGAACTAATTTCTAAGCATTAGAAATTATGCACATTCTCATTTGGCATATGTTATATAGAGAGGCAGTTTGTGTATCTGTGCTTATAATTTGTACATGTGCATACATATATATGTATGTATATTCACTTCGTTTATATTAGGTAGATATCATCTCCCATTTGTTGAAATCGTCAACATTATTTAAAAATTAGCATTAATACAAGTAAATCATATCTTAGATTCAAAATTTATATTTACTCAAAGGTTATAAGGTACAAATAACCCTGGTTTGGTTTTCTCCCCTTTCCACACTGCATAGTCTTTGCCCAGTCTCTGTTTTCAGTCACACCCTGCAGAGTGCTTCAAATGATTAAAAAGTTGTACCTGAAGTAATCTTTTCCCAATACCTCTGCTACAAGCGTTTTGGTATAAGAAGGGACAGTTCATAAGTCATGGAAAAAAAGATTTAATTGGCTGGATTGTACAGGGCTTTTTAGTGTCTTTATATAAATATAATGGAGGTTGGATGCCAAGTTTCTTGAGTCACTTACATTCAATCAATGTGATGAGGGATCAGAAAGTTGATGCTGTTGTATCCCCTTTAAAAACTTGTAATCATGTCACTGAAATTTTTTAACTGCTAGCATTTTAATTGGAGTGAGGTTCCCTTTAGAAATGTATAGCTCACCTTTCCTAACAAGGTAGATGTTTCCTGGTTGCCAGTTAATTGATCTGTGATAGAGATAAGAATATCCCCGAGAGCAAGGCTGCTTCAGTAGCATGTGTACATTTTAGCCATTCTTTTTTGGATGGTGATTTCATGAATGGTGTTTTGACTTTTCTTTCTCTGTGGCCCACAGCTCACCGTGGTGGGTTTGTTGGATTTACTATAAAGGTTCTGTTTGCACCCTGTGGGTTGGGTTAAGAATCAGGGTTTATGCATTTACTTGTACTGTTGCATTGTTTAGACAGCTTTGGTTTAGTTTTGATCTTTTTTTTTCTTTTTTTTTTTTTTGCCTTTGAGGCTCTTCCACAGTGTCAGCTGCTGACTGATAGTAGGAAAACGGCCTCGTGGTGTGAATGAAAGGGACCTAGCGGTTGGTAAACAGAGATAAGGAATAAATAGAGCACAGGCAAAAGGAGATAGTTCTGTGGGGGCCCAGATTGCTGCCAGTCTGTTCAAGGGAGATGCAGAGCCTGTCCTTTTCCCAGATTAAATTAGTGTGCGAAATCTCCAGTGACCTCCTCCCCTTCTCCCCACACTCTTTAGCCAAGCTGAACAGCCTCTGCTGTAAAGTATTCATTTTACCCAGGGACAAGCTGGACAATAGAACTCTCCCTGATACTTATGGACAGCTGTCGTCATTCATAGTGCTCTCAGCATTTCATTTTTCATAGGAGTTAAAAGGGTTTTTACCTTGGAACTCAAAGGGGGCAGAAATGTAACTTTGCCAGTTCTGATGCTGCTTTGGGCAGGGGGTAGCATTGAGGTGGGGGGGAGTTAGGAGCAAGGAAAACTGCTCAGGGAAGCGATGCTTTTTTTTTTTTTTCCTGTTGTGCTTAATATGATTAAACTAAGACAGAAATTAAATTTCAACCCCCTTTTGGATCCCTAGTTAAAAGAAAATACCTCTGATTCTGAAAGTTTCCTAAAATTAAGGTCATCAGTGCAAAGTAGACAATTTCTCTCCACCTGCTGTACCCTTGTTTTGACTAAATATGCATGCATTTTATTACCTGTGAATAACCACGAGTAAATATTAAGTCTGTAAGATACCTCGGTAGTCCCATATTTTTTTTATTTTTTTTTTTAGTGATTTACTGCAAATATATTCAGCATTTGACTGATTAAATAGACCTTCGGCAACCTTGAGGGTCACTGTGTGGAGTATGTACATAGAAAATGCATCAGCCCATTGTACCCTGGCAGCTAATGAGATTGGTCGTTAAGTAAATGACACAAAGCCTACAAAAAAAGCTTACAGCTCACTAGAGTATCACAGAGTGTCCCTGCACACCACACAACGACACAAACACTGGACTAACCTAGCCCACCCTGCTTTATTCTACATCACTGCTTCCCTGATGTCAGCGTGAGAGGCAGAACAAAGGCTAGGAGGCACCGGTAAGTCAGTCTGGCAATTAAGCCCTAGGGAGAAAGTAGAACAAATCTTAGCCTAACCGTGGGGCCGAAAGTCCCTTTCTCGACAAGTAGGTCAGGATGAAGGGATTTTGCTATCACTTTTGGAAATACTGCTTCAGTGATCAGTGTTCTTATTCTGTTGGTATTGTTGTTTTGTTTTGCCGATTCACAAAAGTTTGTAAATTTCAAGTCAAGTGTACCCAAAAGGCTAAGAGAACATGAATTTGAGATGTAGGCTATTTGTGGGAGAAAGAAGGCTTCACAAATAACTACTATCAGGTGTGGGTTCAGGTTTGAAAACTTTCAAATGCATGAGGCAACTTTGATTTTAGTTTGTCCTACTGCTTATAAAAGATAGTGGAAACGGGGGGCATGAATGTACACAGTGAAGTTCATCCTTGATGATATAAAATTGTCCCAGCCTCTCATATATATTTAACATCCTATATGGGACAGCCATTTCCTTGATCAGTATCTTAAAAATCAATCAATCAAACACCACAAAACAAGAAAATAAAAGCTCTTCATTTCCTCGTGTATTTCGGTCCTCTCAAATCTGGAAATAAAATCATTGCTGTGAGTCTGTAATATTGAATAGGATTAGTGGTTATTTGCTTGCTGTACTTGGGGAAAAATCAAAGCTATCTGACACTGAAGCAGCATTGGCTGTTTCCCTTGGAAAAAATGCATTTGCAGTATTGAAGTGTAACATTGCAGGATCCTTTTAGAGAAATATGGCAGCAGGAAGTTGCCAGAAAGTCTTATTTGCCTTGCTGAAATGTCTGACTGCCTTAGATGTGTGTGTTCTGAGGATGTTTAGTTCAAGAGAGGATGATTTTGTCACAAGACATTCAGGTAAATTAAATATTTTATTCTAAGAACTGTCAGCTAAGTGGGTTGTCAGCGGTTTAATAAACTCTTGACAATCTCATTGAAAACATTAAAAAAGTATTGTTATCCTAATTGTGGTGTTTCAAATAGGTGTATTCATAATATCATCAAGATTCAATTTTTGAAGGCACTGTCATTTGATATTAGAATGGCATTTATAATCATCTGTTCATGAATTAAAAGTCTATTATATAGAAATCAGTTTGCTAACTTGCATTCTTTACAGTGGAACATTTTTATTTATATAAGTATATGGAAATATTTTGATACAGAATAAACAGCTCATTAATATTCATGAGAGATTCATAATATAGGTTCATGATATAGTCTGGGTGATCAGAGGTCACGTACTTTATCATTTTTGTCTTGAAGTACTTTTGCTCTTTCAAATGTGTTCCCAACATTGTTTTTACTTATAAAATGTGTTAAGGACTCTCTGTGTGTGTGAATAGTGTACAATATATATTTCAAACTCTGAAGTATTCTTTTCATAATGGATTTCACAAGGAAATAAATTTCATAAAGAAGATAGCATAAATAGTGCCTTGTTCATTTCAAGTGAAATCTCTGTGGGGAAGATGTATTTTGATTTTACTAATTTGAGATCTTTCTAATGTCATCCCATCCTCATGCCTTTAGGAGTCATGGAATAGCAAGCCATCTGAAAATCACTACAATTGCTACCTAACAATATTAGTTTAGGGCAGAGTTATGCAGCTAGTTTACTCTTTGGGGCATTATAAATATATTCTATCTTTCTATGCTGAACATTTTTAATCTGAACCTTATGTGTTATAATTTATTTGTCTGTAGTTGCTAGTGTTCATCCTGTTAATGCAGGAGAGAATGCTTCAGAAAACACACAGTCCATTTGAATGGCTATAAATATCTTTTTCCCATTCTCACTGATACAGCAAAGGGTGTACAAACTTGACCTAAGTCGGTAAGTTGCACCTCTGTGGATAAAACAGAGTGGACTCACTTTCACAAAAATATAATTGTTGTTCTTCAAAACAAAACAGCACTGTGTTGTAATTAAGATTAAAGGGTGCAGATCGTTACTTTTGGTTTATGCAAACTAGTTTTCTAGTCTTGTATTTGAAAGGTTTTTGTTATGTTGTTGTTTAGTGTAAGAAAATTCACCTGGTTTTATTTGTTGTATAGCTTACTTCTTTAAAGAAATTTGAAAACCTTGATTTGTATTGATAGAAAAAAACTTTCTATTACTGAACTTTTATTTCAATTCATTTATTTAATAAATGAGTATTAAAACTACTTGGTTCAAAGGACTGTGGTAAGTGCTATGGCAATATTGGAACTTTTCCTATACCTAAGAATCCACCATTTAACGAGAGCAATAAAACATTTTCTAGAGAATAAGGCAGTTGTTACAAGTGCCATATGAGTGACACAAAGTTCCAAGTCCCTTCTCGAGTTCTCATGTTTGAAACCAAGTTCTTTCACTTAATCTGTGACCTTGGATAAGTTCTTTAACTTTTCTGATCCTCAGTTTCCTGGTCTGTTTGATGGGGGCCAAGAGTGAAAGTGGGAAATACATTTTGCTTTATAACTTATATGAAAATTAAATAATGTAAGGTGTGCAAAGCCCCTGGTATACATGTTTGGTTTTTTGAATTTGCCCTCAGAGTTTGAGACAGTAAACAGACATGCCAGTATCATGGTGCACACTTCCTATGATTTGCTTCCACCAATACAGAGTTCTCTCTTCTGTTTTCACTTTCAGAGCCCCATATTTTGTGAGATTCCTTGAAGGTTGTGTCAATTCCATTTTATCTGGCTGCGGGCTCATATCAAGGCTGAGGTAACATGTTACAAACATTAAATGTATATTAAGTATACGTGATTAAATTGACTTTTATGCAGAGTTTAATTGGTAGTTATCAAAAGAGGATATTAGAATTCCAGTAAACTTTCTATAAGCAGAAATATTTAATTTCATTTAAGTTAAAAAATTAAAATCTATAAGTAATTATATGAAAGTTCAATAACTATTGAGATCTTCGGGTTTATTCCTCATTTTTAGTTATAATTTTTATTTTTTACCCTGTTGAGATTTACTTAATAAGTTTTTGGCTTAAGTTATTTATTTTCATTCAAACTATGAATTAAGAATATATTTTTTCTTTGTAGACATTATTGGAAAATATTTTATTTATTTTATTACCTATATAAAGAAACTTGACCTAGTTTGTTGCTGAATGTTTAATCTTAAAAGATAAAATTCTATTCAGTGAGCTCTGAGATATCTGGATTTCTTTATAAGTATTAAGTATTGTTTTGCCAAATTTTGTACCAAATTTATAAGTTTTCAGGTGATAATTTATTCCCTGTAACTTTTCAGAATTGGATTGCAAGGAATCACTATTCTGATAAGTTTTGACTTATACATTTAAGACATAACTTTGTTAGAGTATTATTGCTAAGAGTTTCTGATGTCATAGATTTTGTATCTATAGAAAGATTTCATTGACTCACAAAAATGTTCAAGCTTTCAAAGTTTTATTAGTAACTTATTTAAGTTGAATAAAGTATAATAATAAAGTAGCTTTTTACATCAGAACACTTAAATTTATTTCATTTATATAGTGTAAATACAAAGTCCCTGGAGATATCTGCACTAAATACATGTTATCTAAATATTCTTAAATATGTTTTTTTGGTTTGCTAAAGTGGAATATATATTGATATTATTATAATGAACAGCTATACATGGTAATTCCATGAAAAACATGGACATTACTATTTTACCAAAAAAAAAGTATGAAAATTTTTGTGGTTCATTTTTTTTTACTTCTTCTAAAATTAAAAATTACACAATTAGTTTAACTAAATTTCCTAAATTTTGAGGTTTTTCAAAACCTCAAAAAAAGCATGGCTAAATGCCACTGTGTAAAAACCTCATCTAATTCCTTTTTCAGATCTGTTATATATATGTGTGTCCAATTTCTATATGAGTGAATTCATGCTTGCCCTGAGACAAAACTTAGTTACCATTACTTATAATGTTATGCAGAACCAGAGCAAAATTAAATGGTTAATTGTGTAAATAGAATAAACAGTATTTTCATTCCTGGAACATAGATTAAAGAGACTATGAAAACAAAACAAAAAAAAAACAATTTTGTTATTGAAAGCCTAATTTGTGAAAGAATACCATCATCCAGAAAGATGCATACACAGCTTGCTTTTTTGTTTCTATGTTATATTTGGTATGATTGGGAATAGAAGTATTTACCTCTTTTAAATTTACCTCTTTCAAATATCAAACAATGAGAGGGAACTAGTCTTAACATTTCCATTCTGAAGGGTGAAAATGAGGTGAGGATGAAATATGCTCATGAAGAAAATGAAATCAGGAAAAGATTGAGGCTGACAATAGAGTACTCTAGAAAGAGGGCAAAAATTAGAGTATACAACCTACTACATACAGAGCCCTTGATCTTTTTTGTGTGTGAAAGATACCAGTGCCTACCAAAAGGGTTAAAGAAAATGCATTCTGTTGCATCTGCTTACTAAATCCCTTACTTTAGTAGAAATTCAAATTTTGTAAAGATTATTCGTTTTATTGATGCATATAATTATAATCACAAGCCATCTGCTGATTTGGCAGGCATGGTTAAAATTCTCTAACTCTCATAACCTTTCAAGTACAGTGCCCTTGGGACTCTATTTCACTTTTATATTTTGGAAAACATGTAGGGACAAATAAGGGCGGTCATCTGCAGAATGTCAGACCTGGGGAAATGAAAGAATGAGGATCGGAGTTGCTGTTGTGGTTATTTTTAATGGGAGAGGAAGTTATTTTTTCTTTCTTTTTTGCTTCTGACTTTATGAAAGATTATCCTAGTTTCTATGATGTATTTGGAGATTTTTTTCCTAGGGATTAAAGCTCTGTCATTTTACTCCCAAAAGGCAAGTTCCAAGTCTAACCAAAATGAACACACAAAACCCATCGAGATATTTTACAGGTAAATTCAGTATATTTCTCCTAGATTTTTTGAACTAATGGCATACTCCACCAGTTTAATTTTTCTGAAATACATTCAGTTGACTAATCTTCCAGCCTTGGATTCCAGACTGTAAAACAGCTTGCACATTTTTGCTTGGACCTTTTGGTTTAAAGGTCAAATTTTCAAGCATTATTGTTTGTTTGTTTGTATTTTATGAAGTCATGCTTGCCCTGATCAGGTTTCCCACAGCATGTATCATCCTGTGGCCCTTCTTTCTACCATAAACACTTGAAGTTCTATGCCTGATTCACTTATTTGGGAACATTTCTTCTGTAATCAAACTTTATCAACCGTAGGATTCCAGGGATCAGGTTTTGCAGAAGATTAGAGTTAGTTAGTATATAAAGTACAACATAGTGGAATACAAGTAAGGGAAGGAGAATTTGGAAGAGTCGTAGGGTCCCGAGACTTGGCTTTATCACATAATTAAAACATGTACATACGTGGATCTCTTCCTCTCTGTATATATCTCTTTTTCTCCCCACCCCCCTCCCCCCACAACCCTGTCTCTCTGTCTCTCATGCATACACACCTGTGAAATCTTCAACCAAAAAACTATTTGTTAGCATTTAGCAAGTTAAAAGAAAAAAAAAAAAACTTCTGATACTGACATTGTGCACATGAAATTTTTTCACAACATTGAAATGTATGACTATACTTATTGTAATAATAATAACAATGATCTCTGACATTTACCAAGCGCTTACACTGTAGCAGGCACTTTGTTAAGTTCTTTACATGGATTATATCATTTAATGCTCATTGTAATCATATTCCATTTTTATAGAGAATGCAACTAAGACTGAGAGACATTGAGATGAGCTTCCTATGCCACCAGCTAGATTGAAACTTGAGCCCGATATGGACTGTCCCCCAAACTACACTCTCTCCCTGTTTTGCATAGTCTCTGGGAACGGAGTTTAGGTAAAAGTCAGTATCAACACTGTAGTTGTCAGTTGACACTGGGTCCCAGACACATCTGGGTTCTATCATGGTTAAATATAACTAAGAAGTTGAATGATCATGATGAAGTGACTTGACAAGTTACTTTATTTTTCTTATCAATAACATTTGTCACATTAAGGGTGGTCCCTGGGGTCCTTTTCATCCCACAAATTCTTTAACTCTAGAAACCTTATAATTAAAGCATTCTATATATTTGAAAAATAGTTCAAAAACAACATAAGCACTCATTACACCTCTCTAAAACTTACATATTTAGCACACCAATTAAGCTTGATATCAGAAGTTGTTTGTTCTAAGAACCACATGAGTTTTAGCTCTGATGCTAAGTATGCTAACTTTTGGTCTCAAAAGTTAAACATTTGGTCAAAGAGCCAGAAATCTTATCTCTATGAGTATAAACACAGATACTTAGAAGAATCTGATAATTGAATTATTCTTCTGAGTATTTTGGTGTCAAGCAGAAAACATTTTTTTTCTAAATAATAATATAACACTGACATAGAGCCAAGCACTCTTCTAAATATTTTGTATCTATAAATTCTAATTCTAAAAACTAACACCACCAGAGCAACAGTTTATAGCATGAAGTCTGCCATCATCCCCTACTTATAGGTGAGGAAACGGCACTATAGAGAGAACATGCCACCTGCCCTTGACTCAGGGCTGCCTGGTCAGAGCCCAGATTCAAACCACACACCATGGTTCCAGGAGAAGGTGTGTAACCACTACACATTCTGTTTCTGTGCTTTTTCTCTATGGGCTTATCCTTAAGATTGTACTTGAAAGAAGGCTCCATTGCTTGAAAAAAAAAATGTTAGAAAACATAGATTACAGGTTATAAACATGTTTAGACACATTATCTTATTTGTTTTTGTACTTTAGATCTTAATTAGGCAGTAACTGTTATACTACTTATATAGTTTCCTTAAATTATTATAGAAGATTAACCCGAGGGCATTTTTTAATCTTATGCAAATACCATGTTGAAAGTAGAATAATAAGTAAGAAGAGTCAAGTTAATGAGGTTTGGGAAAAAATCCTTTAAAAGAAAAACTGTATTTAAAATCATTTTTATTCGCAGTACCTACTGGAGAAACTGTGAACATATTGAGAAATGCATAAGTGTTTGTTAAAAATAGAAAGAATTTAACAATGAAGAGTTTCAACCACAGTATTATGACTCTTCCTAGGTAGATGCCACATCAAGTTTGTAAGAGTTCAAAATACTTTATTCCAGCTGGATAGGATTTGAAATGTTTCTATTTTTTAAAATGTTTTTAGATGTTGGTGGACCTTTATTTTACTCATTTATTTATGTGTGGTGCTGAGAATCAAATCCAATGCCTCATACATGCTAGGCAAATGCTCTACCACTGAGCCACAACTCCATCCCCTTAAATGTTTCTATTTTTTATGTACTACAGTTTCTGTGAGAGTGAAGTAAAAAATATGAATATAAGAGCTAGAAAATTGTGAACAGGTTAGTTAGGTTCTATATAATCAGTTGACTAATATTTACATGCCTAGAATGTTTTTGAAATATAAAGAATAAAATAAACCATGGCAGGTGCCTTCAAGAACATAATGAGTCAGAACAGAGCAGAATGTTCTAGGCAAAGCTCCAACTTTGGGTCATTGTTCATAGGATAGTGGGTTTGTACAATACCCTGGCCTGTGTAAAGTTAAAACAGACCATGGCTACATGCAATTCCACTCTACTATTCAGCCTTAAAGTATGTGAGTCCAGAGCACCTCACCAAGTATAGCCAATTCTGTTTTTTCTTTAAAAGATGAAGCTGTTGCCTGAAGCATAGAGTTGCTATCTTTGCTTAAAGGTAGCATCAGGAACGACTTCAGGGAAGAGGTACTTAAAGAGTCTTGAACCCATTCATTCAACAAATTTCTTGAAAGTCTCCTACATTCCAGCAACCAGTGAGAATACAGACATGAGCATTCAAAGAGCTCACACCATGGTGGGCAACCCAAGCAGACAGTAGACATGATATCATGGGAACTAAGCTATGCAAGAGGTAAGCCCAGCATGTAGATTTGAGAACTGGTGGAAAGTTATGACTGACCACCATCTGACTTGGATAACCTAGTGAATGGGTAATCATGATAGGTGATTCAGAATGAAGAGGGTTAATTGGAGAAGGAGTTGTTGAACTCTTTTGTACATACTGAATGTGGGGCAACCCAGTAGTGATGTTGAGTCTATAGCTGATCTATAGATATGAAATTCAACAGTGAGATCTGGGAAGGGGAGATGTCTGTTTGGATGTGGTTCCTGAAGAGTGAGAAAAGAATCAAAATTGGGAACCCTGAGAAACACCAACATTGAATGGGAAAATTGGAAAAGTGGATTTAACAAAGAAGGAATTTAGAGAAGGCTGAACAAAGGCAGAAGTATTAGGAAAACAGAGATATAAACATTTTCTTAAAGAATGTCTGAGTGATAGTGTTAATTGCTCAGAAAATGACTGATAATTCACCATTAGATATGTCAGAGAGGAACTCACTGGTGACCTTAGCCAGAGGAACTTCAGTGGACTCAGGGGTGGAAGCCAGATGGCCGTGAGTTGTGTAGAGAAAGCAAGGTGAGAAAGGAAATGAACTGTCTGGGAATTTTAAGAAGTTTGACTCAGAGGAACAGAGATAGCAACCTAGAGAGGATAAATATCCTTATATACTGAGAAGACTGAGCAGAAAAGTCTGAAAATATGGAGGAATAGAGGAAGTAGGAAGCAAATATAATGAGAGCATAGTAGAGAACCTACTGTTAGAAAGAAGGATATGTCTTCCTCTTCATCCACAAAAGAGAAGGTGTGGATGTGGACAGGTACATCTGTAAGTATGAGGATGAGTTATTAAAACCATTCAGAATTGATTGCCTGAAAATTTTATGCAAAATTCTACATTGACTCAATGTCAAATCATTTTAAACCGCAATTCCTTTCAACATGTTAGTTTTTATTTCCTATCACATTGACACCATATTATTAAAAAGGTTCCACCTAAGCCTAAATTTTATTTCTAATTGATTTTGGCATAGCATCTCAGAAGACTGCCTCAGAGAACAAGAAGAGCTGGGGGTTTTCCTCTTGGATTGGAGCTGTCTTAAAAGATGCAGGCAATTAGGAGGGTTAAAGGGAAAGTGGAGACTCTTCTTCCATCTGGAGCTGTCTGGAAGAAGGGGTAGGAAGAGCGAGAGAGGGAAGAGATTGGCTTCTCTCCACAGAGGACACGTGTTGGAGAGTTGGGAGTAATGAGTTTGGATCATAGCAGGCAACAGATACATTTCCGCTCTTAATTTCACTTCTTTCTGTATTTTTTGTTTGTTTGTTTGTTTGTTTCATGCAGGGGATAGAATTCCATTTGGTAGCTTTCTCTTTGTTTTACCCACCTCTATCCCAGTCTAGTCCCATCTTCCCAAGCTCTGTTAACTTCTGATCTAGAAACTGCTTTCCCTGTTTTACACCTCTGTTCACAGCTGTCTGAGAGTTTCCTATTATACTTATAATAAAATGCAGAGTTACTAGTATGGTCTGTATGGCTCCTTCTGTTTGTTTTTCCAGCCTTATTGAGATACACTTTGCATATTAGATAGTTTACTCTTTTAAAGTGAGTGCCTTTAGTATATTCAGAGTTGTGCATCCATCACCACATTCAGTTTAGAACATTTTATTCCCCTCACCAAAAAAACAAACAAACAAAAAAAACTCTGCACTTCTTAATCATCTCTCTCCTAAATCCCCTCCTCCTGGCTCTAGGCAACCGCTAATCTACTTTATGTTTCAGTAGATAGGCCTATTCTGAACATTTCATGACATTTAAATCATACAATATGTGATCTTTTGTGACTGACCTGTTTCACTTAGCATAATGTTTTCAAAGCTCATTTGTGTCTTAATTAGCATGCATCAGTACTTTGTTCCTTTTTACTGCTGAGTAATATTTCATTGATTAAGTAGACCACATCTTGTTTTCCATTCATTGATTGATCTACCTTTGGGTTGTTTCACTTTTGTGCTATGATGAGTAATGCTCCTACTAACATTTGTGCATGTTTCTTGTGTGGATTTATGTTTTCATTTCTCTTAGCAGTCAGATTGCCAAAATATATGGTAACATTGTTTAACCATTTGAGGAAATGTTGTTTGCCAATTATACATTCCAATGGACAATCTATGAAAGTCTGACTTCCTCGTGTCCTAGCCAAAACTTATTATCTGTCTTTCATAATTTCCATTTTAATGGGTATAAAGTGGTATCTAATTGTGATTTTGATTTGCTCACCCTAGTGATTAATGACGTTAAGCATCTCTTCATGTACTTATTGGTCATTTTTATATCTTTCTTGGAGATATTCAAGTCCTTCACTCATCTTTAATTGGATTCTTTTGTTATAGAGTTTCAATAACCTCCTGCGTATTCTAGAGACATGGATTCTAACTATTCACATTCTGGCATGTTTCTTGTACCCTTTCTCAAATTAGCATAGTTATTTCTCCCTCAGTCTAAAATAGCTTCCATTCTCTCACCCATATTATTTTTCCATAGCACTTTTCACTGCTGTAAACTGCATCGAGCATCTATTGATTCTTTGGCTTTGGGTTTGGCTCCCACGTGGGACTGTGCTTTCTGTGTTGTCCATTCCTACATCTCAAACCCATCATGTGAAGATGACAGGCTGCCATGATAGAACTTATTTGCCTTGGAACCAGAGTCCAATTCCCAGTAGGTGTGAGACCCTGGGCAAGGACTTAGTTTCCTAGTGTTTTTATCTTTTCATTTTACGGGTGGGAATAATTAATAGTTTTTGACTGATACAGTTGTGTGTGTGTGTTTACATGTGTACATATATATAATTTATAACAGTAGCTAACAAAGACATAATAGAATAAAATAGTCAATAAATATTTTTGAATAGTATATATCTATAAATGAATTCTCCTTCTATTAATGAAATTCCTTTATTTTTTGTACCAAGGATTACCCAAAGTTGCTTAACCACTGAGTCTCATCCCCAGCCCATTTTTTACTTTTTAAATATTTTTATTGATTTTTTAAAAAATAAATGACAGTGGAATGCATTACAATTCTTATTACACATATACAGCACAATTTTTCATATCTCTGGTTGTATATAAAGTGTATTGACACCAATTCAAGTCTTCATACATGTACTTTGGATAATGATGTCCATCACATTTCACCATCCTTGCTAATCCCCTGCCCCCTCCATTTCCCTCCCACCCCCCTTCCCTATCTAGAATTCATCTACTCCTCCCATGCTCCCCCTCCCTACCCCACTTATTTTTTATTTTGATGCAGGGTCTGACTAAGTTGCTTAGGGCCTCACTAAGTGGCTAAGGCTGGCTTTGAACTTGTGATCCTCCTGCCTCAGCTTTTCAAGCTGCTGAATTTCCTCTCAAAGCAAATACCTAAAGGCTCAATCACTTTCATCAACACACATCCTTATCCTGACCACACAGGGGTGTTCTTTGTGGAACACATACCAGTTTTGCTTTGTATAAGGTCTGATCTCTTTAGTGGTCTTGAAATTTTACGGACTGTCTATCATGTGCCATTCCTTCTGTGTGTTGCATCTGATGGAATCCTTGTAGCCCAGGGGACAGTTGTGTTATTGTCCTTTTTACCAGTTGAGGAACCTGAAAAATAGGGTGGTTACATGCAGTTCTGAGATCACAGAGCAGTAAGTTGTTGGTTAGGATTCAAACTTAGTGATAAGAGTGTCCACATTCTGACTCTGCTACCTTGGGTCAGGGCTCACGGTTCCAATTATTCACAAAGCATTTCCCAGGTCATTTGTCACTGTGTTCCCCAACATGCCAGCTTTATGATGTTTACAATATTTCAACGTCTCTGTTAACTTAGCCCTTATTACTGATTTTCCAACATTCTAGCCAGTCTATCTGCAGTCTAAATGCAGCACCCACATTCTCATTTCCTGAACTACTTCATTGTAGGTCTTTCTGTGATTTGCCCAGAAAAATACATTCAGGTATCTAGCTTCCTACTCCCCTTTAAGCCAGAGTACAGAGCAAGAAGAACCCAGACATTGGACATGGATTTGAATGTTAGCTCTTACTAATAGTATGACCTAAGGTCACTCACCTTAAGTTGGGAATAATAACGTCCACCTCCTTTGATTGTGGTGAGATTTAAGTAAGAAAATATAACCGTAAGAGGCCTTGTAAGTGCCTGAGTCAGGCATCGTGTAATTACTTGCAACCATTGCTGAAAACCTCGTGTAATTTCATTTTTACCTGTTGCCTTCTTTGGATCACTGTAAGCATCTTCTACTATTTCCTGCTACCCCCATGGTCTGATTTGAAGTCTCTCTGTCCCCCAGTACATTCATTTAAATGTTTGTGATAAATTATATTATATGTTTTTAAATATCTTTTTATTTCATTTTGTTCTTCAGAATTGCCCACTTAGTTTTGGGGGTTTTTTTGTGTGTTGTTGTTGTTGTTGTTATTATTGTTGTTGTTTGGGTTTTTTGGCATTTTGAATATCCCCGTCACTTTTCTAATTTTAACATGTTATTGACCTGCTCACGACAAAACTTAAAATGTGAACATCTCATCCCCTGTGCATTCAAGTTAATAGTTTTATGTGTGTTATAATATAGTGGTATTACATATACTTTTGTCAGTTTTTCTTAATTAGTAAAATGAATTTTAATTTGTAAGTAAACTATTCATAAGTTTCTTTCCTATTTCATTAGTTTCCAGATATAATATCAATGATATAATATTATCTACTTTGAGCATTGCATTTATTAATCTTATATGCTAAACTGAATGTTTTCACCAGCATCACTTTTTGCTCTCTACTGTGGATATTAGTACATTTTATTTATAAATATTTGATTCATTGTTTTTCTAAAATGCATATCACAGGGGCAGGGGCCTCACCATAGTTTCCTTTTTTTTCTTAGTAATTATTCAGTCCTCATTCAAAAATGCAGTGCTCTGACTGAGCCCCTAGTTGTGGAAGGGAAGCTGAGAGGGATGTCCTTGCCTGTAGGAGCCTCCAGTCTGCAGTGGGTTCTGAACATGGGAACAGTGGTCCAGGTGTGGGGACAGAGCAGGTGAAGCTTCTTCTAAGAACACAGAGCTCAGGCTGGGGCAAGAGGAGTTAATGAGATGAAGAAAACCTAGCCAGCTCACTCTGGAGCAAAGTCTTCCTTTCATGAGTACTGTTGTCATTCATTTTGAAAATACGTTTATGTGTAAGTTAGATCTTTAAAATCAGGGATTCCATAGTTTTTCTAAGGCATTTTACTTTTGTACATACCTTTTTGGAAAAAAATTAACATAGCCAAATGGTACATAATGTGATGGAAAACCAAGAAGGATTGAACATGTAGAAGCAAAGAACAGAATGATGGTTTCTAGAGACTGGGGAGTTGACAGGAAAAAAGGAAGATGTTGGCCAAAAGGTACAGTGTTTCAATTAGACAAGATGATCAAATGATAAGAATTGGAGGTTGATGGATATGTTGATGAGCTTGATTCAGTAAGTCCATCTTTTATACATTTATCATAGAATGGCTTTTACCTCATAAATATATGCAGTTATTATTTGTCAACATGTAACAAAAATAGCAGAATAAAAATTTAATTTCAAAAGAAAACCAAGAAGGTCAGATTCCCTCAGTAATCTGCCTCTGTGATATAGTGAGGAGCTATTGGTTGATGAAAACCAATGAAGATAATAGACTGCAATTGGATAGCATAGGACAAAGAGGCTCAAGAGGACAGTGCCAACCTCTGATTGGTCATGTGAGACAGCAGGAAACCCGGTGTTCAATGACCAGCTTTATATAGACAGATTCATTATAACTCTTTAAAACCACCCAAAGAAAGGGATCAGTTAGGATCCTGACATCCACCAGGCTCAGCATATGACATTGTATCTCCATTCTAAATTTTGAGGTTTAGGCATTCTTCTTCACTGTAGCTATGCACCCTAATGTTTGTACTTCTGGGGCAGAGGTTTTATCAAATCCATCAGTTGACACCCTAAGTCATCAAGAAATAAATTCAGCACCCATGTATCACTGAAGGTTTTTATTTTGTAGCCTCTTGATTTGTACAACAGAAATATTTTTCCTAAAAAGAAAAAATATATCTTTTTTATTAAGAGTGGCATACACCACTCTCCATTCACGGAGGACTTTATCCATTGGCATAGTTTCCCCTTTTCTCTAGGAGAATAGGTGCTTAATAAAGATTTGAGTACCAAAGTTAATTAATTAATTAATTAACATCATTCTAGTACACTGATATTCATCAAATTTCTTACTTGTGGTATTTTCTTACATTTTGATGAGATTGATACTTTTAAAATAGCTTTGTGGAACAGCAAAACAATAATTCAGAAGGGGCATTTATTTCTCTAAAATCTTTCTCATGTGCTTACTGATATGTTGTGCATAGAGCCCTATTCTCCAGCTTAAATGGAGTGATGGTAAATAAGTTCAGAACACAAAATAATCTTTCCTGGCCTGAGCAGATCGATGCTAACATGTCTAACTTTGCTCAGTGAGTAACTTGCTGTTTGAGAATCACCTTCCATTTTTTTACTAAAATACATTCAGTAGATGTTTCATTCTATAATTTCTCTTATTACGTCTCTCTTTCTAAAATATGTGTTCCCGTGACCAGTGTTGCAAAATGCCCTTAAGAGAGCCCTAGCGCTGAGATATTTACATGAAAAACAAGGCAGATTATATTTTTAGTATTAGACTGAAAGGTTTTTCCATCCTCCAGGAAGTTTTCAGGATAATGTGTTCTTCAAAATAGCAAAAATAACACATTCTTCACATATCAGTGTGTATGAGAAACACATTGTACAATTTAAAAAGTAAGTCAGAATTTACTAGGGGTGGTAAAACATTGAATATCTCAAGGAAATTTGCATCATTGCTTGACATTTAAATTTGTTTTTATGATATAATTATAATTAATTCATTTCCATATTTTATTTGCTTTCAGCAAATTTAAATATTGTGCAAAGTCTCAGATTTGTAATTTGTGAGCTTACATTTGATAATGACACCTGTAATGAAGAAGTACATAATTGCTGTTTCTTTCTTGACATGAATGGCTTTATCTGAAGGGAAGATCAAGTTCAATAAGCTATAAAGTGGTTCTCAGAATGTACTTCAATGATGAGCCAGACATTCACTTTTTATCTGTTCCTTTCTATCATGAAGTAGTAAAACCAGAGCAAATAAATGGCTCTAGAATAAAGTGGAAGTGCTTCTGTTTCATGTGGATGCAGAGTAGTTAGCCTTTGGGATTTGAGATGCTTCAGTGTAGCTAATAGTGAATAGTTGAGGCAAAGTCTGGTACCCAAACCATCAGCACAAGAATCACCTGGAAACTTGTTGGGAATGCGGATTCTTGGGCCTTATTTCAGAACTATGGACTCACTTGGACTTTAATAAGTCCTGCAAATGATTCTGGTGCAAGCTAATGCTTGAGAACCACTACTTTGAGAGCCTGCTCCGTTACTTTGCTATTCAGCATGGCCTATGCTTGAATCAGCAAGAGCACCCAGACCCTTAGAGAAATGCACCACGTCAAGTGGGACCTTGAGTGTCAGCATTAGAACTTATCTGTTAACAAGATACCCAGCTGATCCTGAAGCATATGAAAACCTGAGAACCATTGATTTGAGTTTTTAAGGTTTAGAGCTGGGAACTGACCAGTGGGAGAGTATTCTTAATCAGAGGCATTTTGGAAGCTTTCAGAGTAGAACTTCATCAAAACTTTACTGTTTGTATATCCCTGTCTGCCTCCTCTGGAGTAAAGAAAAGGAAAGATGAGTATAAACTTCTTGGCTACAGTGTTCAAAACTACATAAGGATGTACTATATTTACATCATGAGATGGAAAGCAAAGTGTAAAAGAGCTCTTATCTAGGTAAAAAAAATCATCTATTACACATGTATACATGCACATGTACACATATGTAATATCCAACAATGATCTAGATGTTTATAAAAAGCATTTTTTCGATCTGTGTTTTTAAGCTTTCAGTTCTCTAATTAGCTTTTTATGTACAAACAAAGCTATTTTGAGAGTTTTTTTTTCTTTTAGGTTGTTTTCTATCTTTGAATTTAATTTTCTGTCATACGAATTTTTTAAGAGAGTCTTTTTATTAGTGAAGGAAGCTGCAAACTTCCGAGGCTCTCCATCTTTCATCTGGATAGGGTGATTGTCATGGTGCTGAGGGGTCAGGAGACAAAGCTTTCTGTGAAGGTGATAAAGTTCGCCTCTTTCCAAGGCTTCTGCATCACTTTATATCTCCTGGTAGTGAACCCTGTGACCTGGCAGGCAAAGAATATTTGACCAAGTAAAACCTTATTGGTAAAAAATATTTTTATTATGGAAACACATGAGCATTAAAGGGTTTGAAAAAAAAATCCTTCTGAAATCTTTGCACAACCACCCCCCATATGTAAATAGGACTGTCACTCCTGTGTTTGTCCACAGCTAGAGCTCCAGATGAACCAGTGTAGTGTGCGATGACAGGAACAGCTGACTCATTAGTAGAGAGCAGTGAAAGGTAATTAACCCTGGGAAAAGTACAGCTGCCGTGCGGGCTGTTCCTTTCTGTAGGATCTGATTAGAAATTAGTGTTAAACCACTGATTCTTTTTTTTTTTTTTTTTGAAAGACTGTCATTGATAATTCACTTTCACTCTCAGGTGTGTCCTTAGAAAAGGTTCTCAAATGTACTTATATACAAAAGGGCTCAAATCTAAAAAGCATTTTCTGATAACAGTAGACACCTGTTTTTCTTGTTAAGAGAGAGTTCTTTCAGATAATATTATGTCTGACTATTGAAGATCAGTAGTACCCCAACCCATATTCTGATAGTCAGTAAATTACTTAAAAGGATTATTTTATATAGTTAATAAGATGTAGATAATTGCCATTTAATCAAGTTTTCTCTGCCCCCCCCCCATATTTTCTCGGATGATGCTTCTCTGAAGCAATGGACGCTCTCCAGTTCTAAACCAATAGCTGTTAGGGAAGGTAAGTGAAGACTGTTTAAAAATAAACTTTCCCCTCAAAGAGAAGTAGTCCCAAATGTTTCTTTTCTCTCTTTTTTCCCCCCTTAAATCCCAAATTTCTCATTGTCCTTCAAAAATCTGAGAGATTAAGGAAATTAATTTCAGAGGACCAGCAATGATGTTTGACTCGTTAAACATTGGTATCTTTGTGGTAATTTGGGCTATATTTGTATATTTTCATCTTGACTTAGGTCTTCATATATCTGATAATGAAGAACATTAGTGCTTTAAGACACTGAGAATTCACATAAGTGACTAAAGAATGTGATAAACAAGATAATGCCCCACCTCCCCCATCCCAGCAAGATGTCCCTGCCCTAATCCCTGGGACCTGTGACTGTGTTACCTTGTGCAGCAATGAATGAAGAATTTTAAGATGGGGAGAATGCCCTAGATTATTCAAAAAGGCCTAACTGTTCCCATGGCCCTTAAGATAAAGGCAGAATGAGTCAGGGAGCTATGGTGTGCCCAATCCACCATTGCCAACTATGAAGATGGAAAACAGGGACCATGAGCCAAAAGGATGCAGCGTTCTCTAAAGGGTGGGAATGGCTCTGTTTAGAGTAAACAAGAAAACAGGGACCTCAGCCCTGTAAGAGCAAGAACTGGAATCTGTCAATAATCCAAACAAGCAAGCAAATGAACTCTCCTGAGCCTCCCAGGAAGGAATTCAGGCTGTGAGACCATACCAGATGACCTCCAGAACCGTAAGATAATAAGTCTGGAGTGTTTTAAGCCAGTAAGTTTGAAAATTTTGTTACAGCAGCAATAGAAAACTAATAAATAAAAGAGGTCAACCAAGAGATGGGATATATTTTACAGAGAGCAGTACACAAACGTATGAAGAATTTTCTGTGAAGAATTTCCTGTGTTTGAATGACGAGAAAAATTTTTTGTTGTTGTTATTGTAGTTGGACAGAATACTTTTATTTATTTTTATGCAGTGCTGAGGATCAAACCCAGTGCCTCACAAGTGCTAAGCAAGCACTCTGTCACTGAGCCACAGCCCTAGCCCCAAGAAAAAATTTTTAAGAAACCAAAATGGATATTCTGTAGAAATTGAAATAGTTATTCTGTGGATCCTGAATGATGGTTATGGCCGACCCAGAGATTTTTTACTTTCTACTTTGTGATACTACTGCCCCTCCGCCACCCCAAATTCTCTACATATTTTTTTAAACATAGTGCCTATATCATGAGAGGTGCAAATGTGTACATGGTTGATCACACCCTGTAGTGAGTGTGCATTTAGCTGAGCGTGAGTGAGAATATCCAGGAGTATGCAGGGGTGGAAGGACACACCTCTGCCTCTGAAACAGAGCTTAGTATGTGGAGGCAGATGGGTGCTGTGTGAATCCTTGTTCTACCTCCTGCTACTGTTGTGAACACAGGAGAAGGTGGTGATCTTATTGAGCTTCCCTTTTTACATGTGTCTTCCCATAGGCCTGACATGATTGTAAAGGACAAATATTCAAAGAAGGTATAAGAGAATGCAAATGTGAAGGTGTTCGGTAAAGATGAGCTGTATTTATTTAGAAAGTACTGCATTATTTCTCTGTTTTGATAAAAAGATGGAAGAAAGAGAATATTTTTCTTTATGTCTGTGCCATTTTTCTCCCCAATACAAATGTCATCAGTTTGGAGTATATGGCTATGCATGGTTTAAAATAAAATGTAAGTGCACAATAGTCAGGACATTCTGGCAAATTTTGAGAGAGAAAAGGGAGGTTTTCAGAACTAGGGATGACATAGAGTTTAAATGAGTTGGAGGCTTTCCTAGACAGTTTTCTTTCCAAATTTGGAAAAATAAGACAAACCATATTTCTATTTTACATTGGGTTTTATTCCCACAAAAGGGCCAATTTAAATTGCCTTCATGTTTCATGTAAATGAAGTAAAAGTAGACATTGGGGAAATCTGACCATAAGATCTGTCACTCTTCACACTTGCACCTCTTTGCATTTTGTGATCGACATTTTCAAAATAAGGAAAGAAAAAAATTGTAAAATCTCTTCAGCTGGCTTAGTAACAAAAGTGGCAAACCCATAGTATCCCAGGTGTTCAACATCTGGGATGTTTTGTATGAAAATCCAATTAATAAACTATTATTCAAACACCTGAAAAGGATTATCTTTTGGTTTTATTACAATTAAATTCAGCAATAATTGAGCAACTGCTATAGACATAAAGTTACATTGCATCGAAAGGTCCATATGACACAGCCCTCATGGGGCTACTGAAGGCTTGGGAAAAGGAAATAGACTTGAGTAAGTTGACTATCAGGTAGAACACAGTAATGAAGATGAATGTGCCAATCAGAACACTGTTAGAATGTAGGATTCTGGGCAATGGTCTCCACTGCAACATGAATGACAAAGTGCATTTCCACAGGCATAGTTTACAGTTCTGACACTGAAGAAAAAAAAATCCTTGGAAAGTTACAAATTAAATCAATAGGTTCAAAACATTTAATTTCAGCTGTCTAATTCGACCATCTTGTCTCTTTGATCCTCTTGTAACTATATAAAAATATGGCTTTAATGCATTGTTTAAACCAAGCCAGTCTGACTACTGGTGTCCTTTCAATTGGTCTTTGGAGACATTTATTTATTTTAGTCAAAGTTCTCTGAATCTCTCTAGGGATAAATTTTTCAGTAATTATCATCTGGAAGCGTTTCTAAGTCTGTGCTCTTGTTTCCTCTGTTCTAATACTTTGCACATCCTATTGGAATCCTCACTTGCTGGTTTGTACTTGAGGACAAAAGTTGTGTCTTATATATCTTTTTATGTCTACTGTCTAGCATGGAGGAACATATAGATTGCTACTCAATAACTGTGTATTGAACCAATAATAAGTAAATTTTTAAGAGAAAGATACTTGTATTAAAATAATCTATATTAAACATCCTAATTTATAAAAATTAAAATCCAAGGACCATCCTGCAAAACTCTATTACCACATTGGCCTCAATGATTGAGGCAGGTCTTCTTTGTAAATCTCAGTAGATTCTCCCATTCCATATTCATAGTCAGATAATGAAGATAAATGACTATATTCTATTATCTTAATTCATATTTACAGAATATAGTAATGATGTTAATGAAAAGCAAACAGTTACTGTTGAGAAAAACAGCAGACTTGTTGAAAAATTCTAAAGAACCTCTTAAAATTGGATAAGGAAAATGGAAAATTTCCAAGGATATCAAGGATATTGTGTGACAATCTATATAATAAAACAGCTTAAATAGAGAAAATTCCCTTTACATAATGAAAAGCCTCATTTTTGAATCAACAAGTGCTCTTTGAACTTTATTAAAAGTGTTTTGACATTATAAGGTTGTTTAGTATAGATTTACTCAAAATAGCACATTTAGTTGCAACACAAGCCTTGAAGTTAAGTGGTTAGTTTAATAAAACAGAGTTTCCATAGTTACCGCAGGAGAACAGCGAATAACTTTTATTTCTTTGGAAGCCAGGAAGGGGCTTTAGAGAAAAGATTAAGCAAACAGACCCAGGCAGGTTCATTATGCGTGGCTTCACACCTGATTGGCTTTTTAAAAGAGGAAACTCTCGATATTACAGGAAATTAAAGTGTTGCCACTAAAATCTCCAGCAGCACATTGAGAAGTCTGGACACTGCTTTTCTCTGGGCATTTGAACTCTATTCTGAGTCAAGAGAGAAACTAGTTTAACCAGATGTCTCTGTGAGATGCATTTTTTGCTTATGGTGTTTTGTTAATAAACCATGTCCTAAATAAATGGTTAAAACACTACGCTGAAGACAGCAATGCATAGCTCTACATGACAGATCATGCAGCCTTTGGTCTAACTTTGTTATTCATGACCAACATTTTGATGAAAGGCCTGATGGGAGGGGAATTGAAATCTATGCTAGGGAAGATGTCTTCTTGTGCCAGCTTAGTCGTCGTCTCAGTTGAGCATTGAGATGTGCTTTCTGTGAGTGTTAATGGAGGTCACTGTCATGCTGTCCTTTGCTGAGTGTAACCCAAGGAGTTCTTCACAGTTGACTATTGAGAAACAAAATGATGTGGTTTCTAGAATCTCACCTTCAGCTCGCCAGCCTCTAAAGCAGCAGTGATTAACAGGACTTTTACAAAGTTTCTATGTAGTTACAAGGACAGTTTCAATCTTCTGTCATTTTTTTGCATTAGCTATGATTATGCTTTTACCACAAAAATGCATTTGTTTTAAAGGTAACAATACAGACTGGGAGAATAGCTTATGTTTCATCTATATTTATCAGCACTCACTGTACATTTGTGTCTTCATTACCAGGAAATATTAAGGGACATTGTGCCATCTATTCCTGTTTACAGTTTATTATGCAGAGATAGGAAACACTTAGCATGTAAAATGAATGTAGAAATTATTCCTGGATAGAAACACGGACATTTCCCACTCGTTGGCTCTTTCTCCTCCATCACCGGATCAGAGTGTAATTGTCAGTAATCAGGCCTGCTTGCTGCTGATAAAACCACTCTGAATGCTAGCAGCCTTCTTTGTGTGATGACTCAATTATTCCAGAAGTGCCTCATCAAATCTGCCCCATCAGCTGGGCTAATAAATAAGGAGAAGAAACTGGCCCCCCAAAGCAAATTATAAATCCATTTGCATTAACCATTTCGCTGGTCCATGATCTAGGCAGAAATAAGCATGGCAGATTGTGTTAAGCTTATTTGAATATGTTTATAATGTTTACAGCATGCAACTTTTTTTCCCACAAGGTGTTGAAATTATCAGTCATGAATGGCATCTAAATGCAGTTATGTTAATTACAGCAAGGCTTTAAGTATCTTTGAGGGCTATTTTGTTACTTAAATCAGGTGACAGTTAAAAATCTTGCAAGGAGAAATATAGGTCTTGTATAAGTTATTGGAATTGTTTAAGACTTTAAGGAGAAGAGATCTGTATTTTATTTTTACAGGGACTGAAAGGACAAACACAAATACTATAATGCCTACTAGTGCAAGTACAATTATTTCCTGTCTGTCACAGTGGAAAACCAGAAAGTTATTTTGATGCTCTGGATAACTTCGACAGTCTGCAAAGCAAAAACTGCCTGTTTTGGGAACAGATCAAACTTGCTCTAGCACTCTTTGCACTTAAAATTCTACAGAGCAGAGATTTCAAAAATTTGGGAAAAACCAGTGAAAATCCACTCAATCCTTCAATGGAAATTTAGTATATTGTTTGACAAATTTTACTTTGTTCTTCTTTCTAAGTGACTGTTCTGAGTTGCAAGAAGTTTCATTCATATTTGAACTTCAGAGATAACTCAGGGAAGCCAAAAGTATTAAAAGTGGATCATGAGGAACAATTTGATTGCCGATGTAAAAAATTTCATTGTATTGAACATATAGTGATTTAAAATCTGAAACATCCTTCCTAAAAGTAAGTGATCCCCCTGACCCACTTTGCTCTGTGAGCTGTGTTTCCTGCAGAGTGATTCCAGTTTTGCAGAAGCTCTTCCTACTGTGAGCAGGCACCTAATTATGGGCTGGTGGTAAAAGTAAAGCTTGTGGCCAATACGCAGTATTTTTCTTTTCCTAAAACATTTTAAATAAAACTCAATATTTATTTTCATTTGCTCCAGCCAATGAAGCACATTCCCTAATAAACTAGGGAGCTAAGCAGAAGAAAGTCATTTTCAACAGCATAAATATTAAGTAGGAGTAGTCTCACAAAAATTTTGTGCATCATTTTCTAAATATAGACTCTCTTGCTACGATGGAAAAACCAACTCATTGAAAATCCAAAATAAAGGATTTAAATTATCTTAGAAATTTCAAGGTGCCAAACGGCAAATGGAAAACTGGAGAATTCCATTGTATTTCCAGATAAAGATATGATCAAGATTATATATAAATATATGTGAGATATATAATATAATAGTACATATATGATACAAAATTGGCTGTAACTTAAATTATAATACTGATTAATATAAAAACAAATATGGAAACTTAGAAGTGTAAAAAACTTGCCTTGTTCAAAAAAAATGAAACAGGCAAGGATAATCCCCCTTTTCATCATTCTAACTAATGAACAATTGGTGACATATTAAAGTTAGAACAAGCGGGGCATGGTGGTACACACCTGTAATACCAGTGACTTGGGAGGCTGAGATTGGAAGATCCTGGTTAGAAACATGGATATTTCCCAATCATTGACTCTTTCTCCTCCACCATCAGATCAGAGTGTAATTATTAAAGGCCAGCCTCAACAGCTTAGCTGGACTCTGCTTCAAAAATAAAAAGGGCCAGGAATGTAGTATAGTGTTCCTAGGTCCCTCATACCAGTAAATAAACAAATAACAGTGATTGAGAGGTTAAAACTGTTCGAAATTGTGGAGACAGGAGTTCAAGGGATAGCAGTTCTGAAGTAAATATGTTGGCATTCTTATGTTTACTTTCTAAAGACTAAATCAGTGAGTGGTCTTTGGAGATTGTATTAACATTCCAATCCTCAGAGAGAACTGCCATGCAATTCCTGCCTGACTGAGAAAAAATGGGCTGGTTTCATTGGAAGGCAGACTGGGAAATTGGTGGTGGCAATGACCTCGTATTAGTTATATTATGAGCCATAAGTGCTATATATATTTCACATTAATTCATTTGTCCGTTCACCAAATTATTCATTGTGTTTAGTTTGGAGAATCTTTAAAATTAGTTCATCCTTTGGGATAAGTAAATCTGTGGACCTGCAGTCTATAGGAATGCAGTGGACATATGTATCATTTCACTATAGGGGTGGTAGTGCACACCTGTAATCTCATTGACCTGGGAGGCTGAGACCTGTGGATCCTGGATAGAAACAAGGACATTTCCCACTCATTGACTCAATACAATTTGATGTATTTTCCTGTTTAAAAAAAAAATAGCACAGCAGATTCATTACATTGTATCATATGTTTGAAGATCTGTCTTTTTCAGAAGCAGGTACTCATCCATGAAGCAGCTATAAAGGCCTGAGAGTCCTTAATTATTGGCAGATAGAAAAGCAGAAAAATGGAGTACTTGGTGATGACTATATGTAACAAATAAAGCCAAGTTATGATTAGAGATCACACTTAAGAACTGTGTAACTCATTAGGTTACTAACACCTTGGTTGTCATATAGTTTCATCTTTTAAGATTGCTGTTTCAGAAAAATATGGATTTCCATGCAAATGTGTTCATCCTGGAAAGTTTTGGGAACTTGGTCAGGTTTCCAAGTTTTGGGTTAACCATCTTAAAAATGTGTATTTCCCATGAATATTTTATTAAGCCCTTAAGTTTTATAAAACAATTTAAGATCTTCAGAAAAAAAAAGATTAAAGAAAGGCAATTAATAAAAATGGAGTTTTAAAGGTATCTCCTGATATAATAGCACACGTGCAGAGGGGAGAGGGGACATTTCAGTGGATGATTCCTTCTGGTATCTGCCAAGAATGGCCTTCCAAAGAGCAGGTGGGTGGAGTTGTTTATGACAGACGCTTGGAATGAGAGCACATGAAGGGCTCCTGGTTCCCATTTGTATTTTGGTGTGCTTCGACTTCCTGAGCCCTTATGTGTCAAATCATATTCCTAAACTTATATTTTCTCCATGCCCTCTGCACACTTCTCCAAGCCGATCTCAGCTGTGCTGCCTCCACCCTCCTCCCCAGGGAGGGGAGCCACAGCAGATGGGGTTAGGGCAGAGGGCTGATGCATCTGACAGCAAACGGCCGGGTTGTTGAGTGGAAGCTGTGAGCGTCAGGAAGCTCCTTTTCCCCTGAGACCCAACTAACCACTGAAGAAAGTTGAAAATGAGCCCTTTGAGAAACGCTATTAAAAGTAGTAAAAAATTGCAATTGTGCAGATGATGTGCTGCTGTGCGCTTATTCGGATGCTAATGAGTTTGACATTAGGGAACTCAGAGGCTTTACAGCTACTCCCTTATGTGATTCAATTCTTTATTGGCAATCTTTGAGAAAATAAATGGAAAATGTATTGCTAATAAATACATAACACGATAGGGTATTAGACAAAAAGCCATTACTTTCAGGATTTAGAAAGAGCTTTGTTCACCAGTGTGACTATTTTCCAGGATCTTTTGTTTTAGGTTAGTGTATGGCAAACAAAAGGGAATAGGCAGGTGGAGAGCTGCACAACTCTTTCTGAACTGAGGGTGCAGCAGAAAGGGCCAAAAACATTTGTAGAGAAAGCTTTTTTTTTTTTTTTTAAGTTACAATCAAACACAAACTAAGAATTCCCAAGCTCCTCTGCTACTTTTCAGTTGTTACACCATGTGCAGCAATCTGTTATGTTGTATGAGAGTTTTTATCTTCATGTTTCCCCAGGAACTACAGTTGCAGACTTAGGTTGACGAAGCATCTGCTTCATGTCTGGTCAAAGACTACAAGTAACACAGACATCTATGCTTCAGAGGCGGGGCTCTTCAGTATACTGCAAGGGGTAAAAGACCAGATGACAGAAATCTTCTGAAAGGAAGGTTGGTGGCTTATGTTTTAAAATTCCAGAACTGCCAGCCATAAACATTTAAAGTCTGTGGTATCTGTATACCTGGCATTGCTATAAACAGGCCGTCTTGTGCGTGTTGAGTACACTACATGGAATTTCAAAGTTTTTTCTCAAGGGCCAATGGCCTCTGAAAACAGATTCTGTTTCCATCCCTGGGGCCAAATAGAGGGGATGCAGCTCTGTGCATTGTGACTGATAACCAAGTAAACCAAGGGTGAATTGTTGCCTTGGAAAGCAAGTTAAAACACTTGCCAAAAGATCAGTAGCATTTTATGATGGCCTCATTAGAAAAGTCTAAGTAACAAAAGGTTATATTTTGTATTTTGTGATTTCTTGAGCAAATCTAGTCTCAAGTTTTTCTTTTTGGTGGTTAAAAATGAAAATAATAGAAATACTAGGGTTCAGAATGTAATCAGTGGTGGATGCTTTGCCTAGCACATGTGAGATCCTGTGTTCAATCCCCAGCACCACTAAAAAAATAAATAACAATAATAGAGCTGGATATAGCTCAGTGGTTGAACATCTATTTAGCATGTAAAGAGCCCTAGGTTTGATCCCCAGCATCATAAAATAATAATAATAATAGAGAGTCCCTTATCCAATTTCTCAACTAAATAGAAGACCTGATATATATATATAATGTAAAAATATTTTTTTCTGATTGATATGTACTATCAAGTTTTTAGTATAATCCAAAGTACCAAGTATGTAATATAATCCAACCAAATTGTCAACTCATTGTTTTTCATTGCAATGTTTATTATTACTCTTCTATTAATTTGTCCAGACACTTACTCCTTCCTTCTTTTATTTTTTCCTCTTAACAGAATGAGTTTCAAGCTTTCTCACTAAATTGGACAAAGACATTGAGTCTCTTTGACGGAGCAGGGTGAACTGAATTGTTTACAAGTTACTGGAGAAAGAGAGCGGTATGGCTACATTTTCTATCTATTTATTAAGAAGTAGATATACTGAAAGAAAATGAGATCAATTAAAGAATTTATATAAAGGCTCTCCTCTTCAACACTGTTTCATCTCTGTGAATTTGATTTTGAACTTTTGTTAATGCTCAATTTAGAATTGTGATTTTTGTTCTAAGCACAGTCAACTTAATATTTTAAACTACTGAACAGGTAAAATTCTCTGAAGAAACCCTTTTGCATATTGGTTGGTATGTGTTATTTGTTCATGTATGTTTGTCCTTAAAGAAAGGTTCATTGTTAAAATAGTTTTAAAGATCCAATTTGAATTCATTTGTATTAGAAATTTGTTTGCTTAAAGACTAAGAGCAATTATAAGATATTTGAAAAGCAAGATTTTAAAACAGGTGACTATTTTAAAGCTCTATACATGACATCTGCAATTAATTCCTACAAACAGTAAAAAGTAAAAAGTTCAATAGTCCTTGGGAAAAATCTATTTAAAATAACGTATCCCTTTAGGATGAAGCTTATTTTCTAACACATATTTTATAACAGATGCATCTCAAACTATCAGCAAGAAAAAAATTCAAAGGCCCTCTTAGTGGATTACTTGCCCTATTTTTAAACAGGGCATATTTAAAAAATATATATAGATATATATATATAAAAAGAAATCTCCTGAAACATAAAGCTGGTGATTGCCCCCTAATGTCACAAAGCTGTGACTCTGAGGCCATGGTATGGCAACTAATAGAAATCCTTGGCACACATTGGTTACCTAAGGGAATAATAGAACTATTTACTGGAGTCGTTTGGCAAAAGGACACAAACATATGGCTTTGGTTTATATTCAGCATTGCCAGTTGTACAAAGTTACAGGACAAAGTCTACAACAGCAGTGAAAACTCAGAAATCAGAAGGAAGAGTCAAAATAAACCCACCTCCTTGTAACAGTACCCAAGCTTGTCTCAGGTCTAAGATGTCTTTTTTGCCCAGTGACTCTAGAAAGTTCTCTTTGAAAAGCATCTCATCTGTGGATAATGTGCATGAATGAGGCTCTCAGGTAGAACCGTTTCCCAGGGAATTATATGTACTTAATCTGATAGCAGACTGAATCTGCTTCATCCTTGAGGTTTGTATTCATGGGAGATAAGAAGAATTAGGAGAAATAAGGAGAATTATCAAAAATCTAAAGCATATACAACATTGAATTCACCAGCATTTATACAGAGATTAAAGACAGTACAGTAAGAGACATGCAGGCACAGAAAGTTGAAATCAATAATAGTGTGCCCCAAACAAAGGATGGAAAGTTCAAAAAATTTACAGATGTCATCATGGGTGGTATTTTTTTAAAAAAAGAATTTGTAAGTATATATTGTTTAGTTATTGATGGACCTCTATTTTATTTATGTATTTATTTATTTATTTATTTATTTATAAGTGGTGCTGAGAATTGAACCCATTGCCTCATATATGCTAGGCAAGCGCTCTACCACTGAGCCACAACACCAACCCCTAAAAAAGGATTTTTGTTACGATTCATTTTTTAAAGTTTATTTTTTGAATGTACTCCTATTCTTCCTGAGTAATGGATAAATATATTAAAACTAAAAAATTAAAGAGAGTAAGAGCAGAGAAAAAAACAAACTTAAACATTCTAGATTAACCTTGCTCTCCAAAAGTCAACATTCTCCTTCATTTAGCCTTGAAGCTCATTTCCCCATAATTTTTGCTTATGTGACAGGTAAGCATCTTGCCTACCATTTTAGGCTGGTCCAAAGCTATGTTTAGAACAAATTGAGGCCAGCATTATCAAAAGAAAGGTCACTCAATGTAGGGTCCTTTGTTCCTCAATCTGGACAAATTTCATCCCAACATAATGGCATCATCTAGTTGCTTCATTTTGAAAATTGCCTTTTCCTGCTTCCTGGGTTTCTCTTTCTCATTTTTTGTGACTTCATTTGTGAAAAGTATCCACTGAGGAAAAAGTGTTCCTCCTGGAGAAGATCCTAGAACCTTTTCTCGGCAGCCACAGAACTTCCTCTCACCATTGCCATGAGTTCCTCAGGACTGAAAGAATATCTCACAAGAATGATGTTCTACAACATACAAAAGCACAGTGCCAATTCAAATGTCTCAGGAGAAGCACACAGTGAAATCTGCTGAAGAGGGGAAATCACTGCAAGTTCAGTGTATGCAAAGGACTTCTCAAATTAGAAGTCTCCGCATGAACTAACTAGACAGCATTAAGATTAATTGTGTAAGGGTTTTCCAAGAGTGCCTTCAAAACATGATCACCAGGACTTCTTCTACAAATATTAAAAACTCAAGACTATTAGTAAATGCGTCTTATAAATATATGTTGAGGTCATTGTACAGAGTTCTGCTGAAAGGAGAAAAAAACCTCAATATCACCAAGGAATTTGTTTTACCCAGTTTTTAAGAAGCGATTGCATATTTATTTGGAGAGATAAGGGTTGTTTGTCTGTTTGTTGGTTCAGTATTGGAGATTGAACCCAGGATGCTCTACTACTAATCTACATCCTCAGCCCTTTTATATTTTGAGACAGGGTGTCACTAAGTTGTCCAGCCTAACCTCAAATTTGTGATCCTCTTGCCTCAGCCTTCCCAGTCACTGGGATTACAGGTGTGCATCACCTCATTTTAAATTTTTATTTATTTACTTATTTGTCATTAGGTTAAAATAGAATTTTGAGTGAAAAATAAAATATAAAGGAATTAAATACCAGTTAAGAGGCTTGCATGAATGAAATCAAAATTGATTTTTTGAGTTTTACATATTGCTTCTTGAATCTCTTCCTCCACAAAGAAGCAATTCTGAAACTTTCTGTTCAGCCCCAAAGAAGGTCCCAGATCTGTGGCCTGGGGTAACAAGAAAGAGAACTCTTTGATGCCCCTGATGTAAAAAAAAGGATGGGCAAGTACAAGTAATTCAGAAACCACTTTGTACACTTCAATATAGGTTTATAAGTATATAAAGATGTTAAATGGGAGTTTTCCACATTCAACTAAATAGTTCATGTTATTCTAACGTCAGGTTTTCTTCTTCACTACAAATCTACTTATTTCCATTTCTAATTCTTGTGCACATCCTTCCTCCAAATTTTGCTTTTTGACATTTGGTATTTTATAAAATTCTTTCCCTCTTGCAATTTTTTTCATGTGTTCATTTCTTTCCCCTGGAGAACTGAAACATGAAGCCTTTTTAAAAATTTTCTTTGTGACTTTATTATGAATTAAATGCTGAGGGGCTGGGGATGTGGCTCAAGCGGTAGCGCGCTCCTCTGGCATGCGTGCGGCCCGGGTTCGATCCTCAGCACCACATACCAACAAAGATGTTGTGTCCGCCTATAACTAAAAAATAAATATTAAAAAAATAAATAAATAAATAAATAAATGCTGAGCAAGAATACTTTTTTCCTTCTTTCTATTTAAATACTATATACAATACGTCCATATTTGTAGGTTAAATGAGATTTTTCTTAAAGTAAGTGTTACAGATCAGGAAAAATTAGAATAACAAAGGTCAACTTCAGTCTTCTTATCCCTGCTGAGAACTGGATTGTGAAAGCCAGTAAGAGCTCATTATAGGAATCTCGGCCTATATATTCTATTGTTCTCATCCTTAAACTATGAAATCTGGAGAAGGACAAGATTTTAAAAAATAAAATTTCCAATCAAGAAAAGGAATAACTCAAAGTTTACAAAGTTAATTGCAGTCTTTTCAAAACTATTGGGTGGGGGGTGGTAAGCAATATAGATAATTAAACATTATTTTGAAGTGGAAAAAAAAAACTCTCTAAGAAGTGGTATATTCAAGATTGCAATACGTATTGTTTAGGTCATTTTCTTGAACCATACCATGAACTTGTGACTCTTCTATCATTCTGGAAGAATTAGAAAGTATGATAATTGACCCCTAACTCTGGGTCTTGAGACAGGTACTAAAGTAGAAATCTCTACCTTGAATGACTCACCACCTGAGCAAGGTACCTTTGAAGACAAGGGTTCATTTTATGAAAATAAAGTCTTTCCATTGGCAATTTACTCATGGAAATAATCCAAATTAAGAATACTTTGAATTTTCTACTTCTATGTACAGGAACAAAGACCTGTTTTTGAGTTAGGGTGGATGAGGAGAGAGAACCCTCTCATGAACGTTTAAATTCCCCACCCCTAAAAATAAAAATACATATGCTTTAGATGTCTGATACATGATTAGAAACTAAATTTAGTAATTATTGTTCCCCAGTTATGAAGGACAGAATGAAGGTGAAATAGATAGCTCATAAATAATGGCCTTGATCTATTTTACTCTTACTCAGCCCACAAGCTAAATTTGAAAACTTAGTTTTATGAATGACTTATCAGTTTTTAAATGTTTATAGAGGGTGAATGTGCTACACCAACAGGAGAACAATAGCTTAACAAAATACAATTATGAGACCAGCATTCCAAGCACATTCATGGGGAGGTCCATGAATATTTATGCATTCCTTCCAAGGACTTTAATGTGGAGATGGTTGCATGGGGTGGAGACAAGACTCAGACCCTTGAATAGAGGAACTGCAAAATAGAATCTAGTTAAAAGTTATTAGAAAAAAGGTTGCATTTGAGTATGTGTCTGAAACTTTTATGTATAACTTCTGGCATCCTTTGCAATGTGTGCTTCGGTTTTAGTAAGAAACTCATGGAACTCAACCTCCCCTTTTTTGGGGGGGGGTATTTTTTTTTAGGTGGCTGGGGAGAGTTAATAGCACCCATGTGGCAGGATGATAGACTTGTGTTATGTGGATGCTCTCCCGTGGGAATAGCTTCCTCAGAAATATTTGATGGGTTTCATCTTTTTAACCCTCACATGCTACTGATCTCTCTTAATCTAGTTATTTGTGTAGCACACGGAAGGGCCTTGCATGAGTTGAGCCACTTTATATGAAACAGGGATGTTCCCTGGAGGAGGGGGATTTCACAAGGCAGTGCTCACCATCCTGAGTAAACCAAGCCATTTTAATCTTAGGCAGTGTCATATTTGTCGTAAACTCGTGCAGTTTTAAAAGAAGGAAAACTGACAGGGGGAAAAAAATCACCTCTGTTTTATTGTTGTTTTCTCTTATTGTGTAGTTTTAAAATATTCATAACAATGAACCATTTTATTTAGACGAAAGCAACTGCTGTTCAACCAAAGTGGTGAACACTTTTTGTTTGCTAATTTAAAAAGCAGTTCAACGATTGGTATGGTGTTTATTATGAAGCAATGACAAAAGAGTTCTGGTGGTTTTAATAGTTTTAGCTTACGAGAGGTGTCGTTAATTTCGTCTGTAGTGTTGCAGGTGAAAAAATGCACAATGGATAAATAGTCTATATTGGTTTAACTGAACATAATATATAGTGTGTTCTGGAGTTGTTTGTCTCAATAGACTATAGTAATCAAAAGTAATGAACCTATTATGTGCAGGACCTTGGAGAGCGTCGAATGGCAGTAAAAGTGTGGCACATAAAAGGTTTATTAAAGGAAATTAAAGTCCATCATTGCCACACCTGCTCCCCTATTATAAGTCTATGGCAGGTCAGTGCCTTCAATCACAACCTAGCCTCAGAGAGCAGAGACGCAGCTCCCATTACCATGGCAGTCACACTGCCTCTCTGCTCATGTCAGGATTTAAGGATGGGAGCCACGGAGTGCGCCTTCTGCCTGCCTCTTATTTTCAATGGACACAACAACTTATTTATATTTAAGAATTCTTTCTAACAGCGTACAGAAGTGAATTAAACTAAGAGAATGATAAGCAGATTCTAGTGAAATGGATAGATGTCTTCAAGTCAGAGTCCATGAAACTAAAGTGCCTTGAAAGTCTTTGCATCCCTTTGATAATTTATTTGATTGCATTTAAAATATTTAGTAATGATGGAAATTTGATATTGCCACAGACCTTCACTTTCTGTTTACATTCAGATGACTATAACCAATATAGTTTTTTTGGAATTTGGGGTGTAAATATAGGTTTTGTTGATAGAATTTTCTCATTCTAGGGGAATTACATGAGTTTGGCTTCAAGTTGCCTATTTAGACAGTTATTTTTCCTTAGAAAGACGTATGTATAGGGAAGGGTCTATAAATGTAAAAGAATCAGATTTTAATAAATCCATCTGAAATATTTTGATTTAGCATTTGAGGTTTTATCCCTTTCATAACCACAGTAATCATTCTTTTTTTTTTTTTAATCACTATACATTTGAAACACTTAAAAACACTTGTGGGCAAGGATATCAGCCTTCTTGTTGACGTTCTCTCTGGTTTCCAGCATCTGTAGATGTGTCTCTTAAACTAGTAGTATTTGAGGGCAGTCACAATCAGTTCCCCAGAGAGTCAGAATGGGATTCAAGGGCAAGGAAGGGCACTCTGTTTTTCACCGTGACCTTCAGAACTTCTAACTGCATATTTTCGTATTTTCATCAATGTCAAAGGCATGACCTCAGAACTTTGTGTTCATGTTACAGATGGATGCAGAAGCTGAAGATAAAACGCTGCGGACTCGCTCTAAAGGAACGGAGGGTGAGTTAGCAAACAGGTTTCCTGACACTGTGCCCACCATACCATGAAAGATGGGAGTGCCAGTGTCCTCTGTCCCTAGCGTGTAGTCAGAATGATTACACCTTCCTTGGGGCTTTTTTTTATTCAAATCAAGCCAGAATACTGGCTCTTGGCATTGAGAAGCTAAATATTATGAACTAAGAGTTAAAGGACTCTGGAAGGTCCAAATGATATATGATGCTCATTTTTACAAAATACAATCATGAGTGCATTTGAACATCATGCAAAATATCCTAAGGTTCAGCAAGGGAGGAATGTTTCATGGAGACCTTCAGATTTTAAAAGTGACCTTAAATGACCAAGGGAAAAACTGAATTGTTAGTTTATTGCTAAAGCGGATTTTGATTTTCATGTTATCTAGTTTAGTAGCTCCCAATCTATACTTTGTTCAAGTAAAATGATGATGTTTGTTTTTTGACTATTCCTGCTGGGAATTTCCGGCAGCTCTGCAAAGTAATGTTTGGAAGGTTTAACTTGCCGGTTATCCCTCTCTTTTTGTAACCAACAGATGGTAATGTAATATTGAAATATAAACAGGCCCTTGATGATCTAAACATCTGGAAAACAGGATTGACTGGCAATAACACCCCTTAAGGAAAATAACTTTTATTATAATTAGCTATATTTTTGTGACCCTTAATTCTAAGTGGGAAACTGTAGGTTCACCATGGCTCTGACAACACTCTGGATAGCTGTTTTCCCCACCCCACCCTCCTCAGAGTCTACCTTGCTTAAGAAGAGCTGAGCCCAGCTGTCACCCTGCACTTATCTGGAAAGGTTTTGACATTTTCAGTTGAAAATGGCTAATCAAGTTGAACACTTTTGTTAGCTATATGTTTATATATGTCAAGGTACTTAATTGCTGTTTAAGCAAAGTCCAAAATCACAAATATTTTTAGCAAATTCAAGAATGCTTTCATTTCTTTATTTAAAATGTGACCAGTGCTTATCATCAGCGTTGCTACCCAAACTTCAGAATATTTCTGCACATCACATAGGACTTTTCTCTACTCAAACATACTGTCTTGTTTTTCAATTTTAGTGTAGATTAGTTTTAAAGTAACCATATTTTTTACCCTCATAGTAATTCTAGACTCTAAATTTTTACCCTCATAGTAATTCTAGACTCTAAATTTTTACCCTCATAGTAATTCTAGACTCTAAATTTTCATGAAGGTAAATGTCTCACTATTATACAAATTTCAGAGTTTCTTTCATTAGTTTCATATCTTTTTTTTTTTTTTTTTGGTGCTGGGGATTGAACCCAGGCCCTTGTGCATGCGAGGTGAGCACTCTACCAACTGAGCTACATCCCCAGCCCTGTATTTGGAGTCTTCAAATCTCTTATTTTGACGTCTCAAAGCACACTACTCTCTCATACTTTCTAAATGAGGGTCTTTAAATTTGCAATTCTTTTTTGGACTTCGAATTCTTTTGGCACATGCACACATGTCTTAAATAGAGCCAAAATGTTCTTCTAGAAGTGAAATGACTGTTTCTTGTGAAGCGTGAGTAATCTTGAAAACCACCTGTTGCCTCCCTCCATATGCTGCTTATCCTGGGTGTAGGCAGGTATTTATAAACATGAACTCCTATAGTTCCTAGCATCTCAGTCAGAAAAACTGAAGCCCTTTTTCTCTAAGTTTCTTATTTTTAAAAGGTCATTGGTATTAACATTTTTGAAGCTTATGAGCATTCCTTTCTTCCTTATGTATAAAGTTTATGAAATAAAATCTTGGGATATATTCATTAGTAAAGCCTTGCCAGTTTTATTTGAATACTTGTTTAATGTCATTAAATATGTTATCTTGGGACTGGGTGTAGCTCAGTGGTAGAGTGTTACCTTAGCATGCATGAGTCCCTGGGTTCAATCCCCAGTATAACCCAAACATACAAACACACACACACACACACACACATCCCCACACAAAGAGAGAGGATAATATTGAAATTCTTTTGAATAATTTCCTATTAAAATAAATTTTATTTTAAAAAATAATTCAGATCTTCTACGTTCCTGTAATTTTTCAATGAACCTCTAAAGACAGATACTTAAAAAGTCCAAACTGTGACTACAAGGCCCCAGGGCCACCCAAGATACTAAACACAATGAGCCATCCTGGGACATACTCACCTGTCCTCTTATCTCCAGAGGACCAGAACAGAGAAGAATTAAGCCATACAGTGAGAAGCCACGTGGGGTCTATACTAACAATTCATCATTATTATCTTTAGATGGGTAAATACTTTCAATCACTTTTGAAAATTATCAGCTGATTCTTTCTCTTCTTTTTTTTTTTTTTCCAATAGTACCAATGGATTCCCTAATCCAGGAGCTCAGGTAAGATCTTCCCTACATTATTTTTTCTCATATTGATTGGTTTTATTATTAGAATGATTTATACTTTTAAAGCCTCACAATCCTTGTTTTAGAATAAGAAACAGGCCAAAGGACTTACTAGTCTCTATCTAAATACCAAAGAAGCAGAGAAAGGGAACATCTATACGGATAATGGATCCAAAACAATTTGCTCTTATATTCTAATAACAAAACATGGAATCATTTTGGTATAATGAGAGTAATTTCCCACTTTTCTTTAAGGAATGTAGGCTGCCACACACTTTTTATACACCTACATGGTTAGATTTTATACCAAGGGTCAGTGAACTGAACTGCCATCTGTGACCTGATTAATGGATCACCAAGATCCTAAGTTATACACTTTTTATTTGAAATAATTAGATAATTCCATCAGGTAGCCACAATTTGTTTTTTTAACCTACACATTACAAGGTAATGTGACAAATAGGTTTTTTGAATGGGTCCATATGTTTCTACCTTAGATATCATAACACCTCAGACCTAATACTCTGAAAATTCCACCTGGTTTTGCAGAATAAATTTCAATTAGATTTTCTTTTACAGAGTCTTTGTTGAGATATAGTAAAAAAAAAAAAAGAAAAGAAAAGAAAAGAAAAAAAATGATGAAAAAATATACTTAAGAGGAAAAAAATAAAGAAAATATGCTGATGATACATTTTCTGTCAGGAACAAAATGATCCCCTTGCCCATTTTCAAGGTTTGCTATTGCAATTTCAGAAAGTTCTAAATTCACTGTTTAGTCTGCCTTTTTAAAAACAGCAATGGTCTACATTTGTCCTTAGGGAAGTGTTTGAAAAATAGAGGATGTGTTATAGTATCTGACGCTCTTGAAATTTAGAAGGTATGCATTAACAATTTACATAGTTCTTTTTCCAAGCAAAGGTCCTTTGTGGTTCCCTGGAACACAGGTTGTCTTAGTTACTTCCCTGTTGCATATGACTCATTCTGCCTTAGCCTTGGTCCACCTGTTTAGAGGAACACATACCTATTACAATTCATCCTGATGCTCTTTTCTGTAGAAGTTTGCTTGTAGGGAATTTATGGCCATGACTGTGTTGTTAATCTTATCATTAATTTTTTTATGAACTATTTTAATAAGAGCAGGACATGTAGTACATTCACACAATTGGGCAGGATTAAACTATTGAAATATTTGGCTCATTTAAATTCTTGCTTTTAAAATTTACTCTCATCTAAATTTCTATCTTTTTGGAGACTTTGTGTCTTCTGTAAAAGGATTGAGAGAAATTTAAAACAATCAAGTGCTCAAAATGTAAAAGATGTTTGCAGCACTATGAGAGGGTTTCCTGATGGTCTACCACAAAAACAGTGTCCATGACCATGACCAGCACCCCAGTGAACATAACTGTCAGGTCTTTTAGGGAATCAAAGCTTTCAGAAGGCAAAAAGAAATCTTTTTAGTGATATATCTTGAAAATAGCTTGAAAAAAACAAGAATTTTTAGGGAATTAATATGTGCATTGACCTAAGGAAAAACACATAATTCAGAAAAAATGGAAGGAATTAACAGAGAAACAAATTTATGGGGAAAAATGTTTAATATGACCGTAGTACAGAAATGGAAATTACTCTTTAAGCATGTTATCAGCATAAATGATTATAATAAACTAATATTTATTGAGGTCTTACATGCCGTACACTCAAATTTTGTCATCCAATTATCTCATTCAATCCTCAACAATAATCTCATAAGGTAGAAACTATGACTATTCAAGTTTTCAGAAAAATGAAGTGAAAATAAGCATTATCTGTAAATAGCCCAAGGCTGCAAACTAGTAAGCAATCCAAACTTTAGACTCAACAGAGCAGCTTCTCTATCACTAGGCTATGCTTTCCCTCATCCATAATTAGTACTATCCAGAACATGAAATCAAAAAGAAGTAATTCATTGCTTATGTTTTTTTTGAAATTCCACACTTTAACCTTCAGAGTTATCTTTCAACAACTTAGTTTTCTAAAATTTGGACAAAGAATTTATTTTATTTAAAAATGATAATGTTTCCTGTTCTCTTAGTTCTTTAGAAATCATTTATCTGTCAAAAATTCCATTAGACCTAATTCGTTATTAGACTAATTCAGAAAGATGATGGTAATTTCTGGGAAGATTCATGCATGAAACAAATTCCCTTATTTTTCTTTAATAAGAATGAGTTAATAGAAATTACTGATAATTTTAGAATTTACAAAAAGTTATGTTAAACAGAATGATCATGTTTAGGCTGAAGAGGTACCAAGCCATCTCTTAAGTGGCTTAAATTGACCTAGGCATAATCCCTAATTATTATTCTATATACATCTTGGGGAGGGAGAGTACTGGTTTATTTTTAAAAACTTATATTTTTAGTTTCTTTTTTAATTTTTGTGCAACTTTTGTACAACTTTATTCATTCCCTATGATGTTCTTCTAATTTATTGTACCGATTTATTGTGATTCAGAATTGCAATCATGTGATTGAATTTCTGAGTACCCTTGGGGAATGTGGCATGTTTTCCCCAGTATGAAAGTTATGGCTATTTTGTAGAGAATACTGGCAACTTATTTAGTCCTTCTTTTTAGAATACATTGGACATGTTATTGCTTCCAGAGAGACTACTTACAAAAATACTAATACAAATGAAGCTAATTTAAATATACTGTATATTGTTCATGGCACTAATAAAAATTGATACTGACATTCTCATCTTCTTATTATACTCTATGTCAGCTACTATCATCACCATTAAAAAAGCAATTTATAACCACAGGCATACCTTTAATCATATTCCTTATTAGCATTTCCAGTCTTTCCTCTAACACAATTCAGGTTACAGGTGGTGTCGAGAAAGCTCTCTTGCGTCTTTCTAAATCATGCCCATTGCATTATCTCTGCTCTTTTCTTTTATTACTATTATCCTTAATCTGAACCTCATGCTATTGCATCTACTAATATTGGTAATTGTCTCATGCATTGGCAAAGTGTTTTATATCAGTCCAGCCCCCTTCCTCTAATTAGGAAAATATATTCTCGCTTCTGAAATGGCTTTTCTATGTGACTCCTTAGAGAGACAAATGAATTCAAGGCTCTTAAGTATTTTAGAGTCAAATCCCTCTGTCTTTTTGTGGTTTATTACTGCTTACCACTTGGTTGGCTTAAGTTTTGTAACAAAGTCTTTAATTTTGATGTATTTTTATTATTTTATATTATTTTATTTCATTTTTCACTTCATTTAAAACTCTCACTTGGGAGGTTGAGGCAGAAGGTTTGGAGGATTACAAGTTCAAGACCAGCCTGGACAACTTAGTGAGACCCTTTTTCAAAATAAAAAATTTAAAAAGTGCTAGGGATGTATCTTGGTGGTAGAATACCCCTGGGTTCAATCCTCAGTACTACAAAATAACAGCAACAAAAACAACAATAAAACATCATTTAGCATTTTCTTATAACTTTTTAGTGTTAAAATATTTTATGAGCTCTTCATTCAATAGGTAATAAGATTTAATAACATTTTATCAGTATGTGAAAGTTTTATGATTTGAAACTTTAGATGGATTTTTCTTTTTCCTTCTATCACATTTTATTTACTATAATCTTTTTATCAGTTAAATATAGCATTTTTATGTTTAATAGTTTTTTCCAATTTCTTTTTTTTTTAATAATATTTACTTTAGTAGTCATGATTTTATTGGAACTTCCATGTTGAGTAAAGACTTCCAGAGATAACACCTAAAGAAAAAATGAACAGGAGTTTATTCCTGATAATATGCATTCTATAAATTCATCATTCCGGTTAATTAATAGTTTTAATGACAAGTTTGGCTGAAACAACAGAGAAATCTTCCTCTTTACTTTCATTACTATCATTTCCAAATGCAGGAGTGTATATTTTGGGTATTTAGTGGCAGATTACTATATTCATGTTGCCAGTATATCTTTCTAAATATTATGGACAAACTTATAAATTACAATCTAAGAAATTGACATTTAAAGAAAACCCATTTTTCCCATAAGTCACTCTCAGGGAAAGTAAAGCTGACAATCACAGAAGATGATGATATGGATTTAATTTAGAAGATCAATGACTATCCAAAGCAGGGGGAGGCACCTATGGTCAGTCGGTCCCTCTCTTCACCTCCCTCATCTTTACCTCTTAGTAATAGTGGGACTCAGAATTAACAGGCAACTTGGACTCCTGACACTGGCACTCAAGGGAGATTATTTTGTTTTTACCATGCTATACTGACGAGGGTACAAAAGTGTGTTAAAATATATCAGGGAAGCTTTTGAATAATGAAACAAAAGGAGTTTGTTGTTGAATGAAAAAACTTGACCAATTGTAATGCTATCACGTATTTGTCTATTTGCTAAGCCTCTTGCAGCATTTAGCTTGCTACGGAAGTAGACCCTCAATAGGTGGGTGTTGAATGAGCTGTTGAAGCAATATGTACAGTATCTAAGTGAAGACATAAAAAAAGGCTAAAAGGTATTTTTCAAGGCAAATGACATTATCTATTTTTAAGTCATGAGCTGAGTTTAGGGAAGAGAAGTGCTTAATACATGCTCTTTTAACTAAGAAGCAACTGAGCCAGCATACCATTTTTACCCTCCACGTTTTGGATGAGATCTTAATTTAAACTTTATCAATAAGTTAATAAATCAAGTTGAAACACATCCTGACCTACAAACAAACCCTGCTACATTTTTTTTAATCCTTGCACAGCCAGTCACAGAGAACCTACTCTTCTTTCCTTCTAAATTGTTTTTCATGCATGTGATTTTAAATCTGTGTGAAAATATCTAGAAATGACACAAATATCTATTTTTCCCCCTCTCAAAATGTCACCTCCCAGGTGATGAGCTAGTAAGGGGCTTTTACTTCAGATTTTGCAGTGTAGGAGGCGTGAGTGACTTAACTTCCATGTGAGGCCCTTAAGAATCATTTTTAAATGGGCTAACAATGGAATCCATTCCTTCTAGCACACTCAACTCAGAAGACTAAATGATTTTGTTTTCTTCCGTTTGTACACAATATGTATCTAGTTGGCCTTCAGTATCTGTAAGTTCTGCATTTTCAATTCGATCAACCTTTGGATGGGAGATATTTAAAATTTCTAGTATTTTTAATTTTTAAAATTATATCTGTACTGATTACATACAGACTTTACTTTATTGCCATTGTTCTCTAATCAATATAATAGAACAACTAATTACATAGCATTTACATCGTAGTAAATATTAGAAATAATCTAGAGATGATTTAAATGTAGGGGTGGATGTGCATAGGTTATATGAAAATAATACAGGATTTTATATGAGGAATTGAGCCTCTGAAGATTTCATTATCTGAGGGGGTCCTGGAACAATCCCCCGAGGACACTAAGGGATGACTGCATGTGTGTGTGTGTGTGGGGGGGTGTATATGTGTGTGTGTGTGTGTGTAAATTGGAAGTATAAGGCCCTTGATAGCTCATTACCTGGGAGGTGATATTTTGAGAGGAAAAAAAATAGACATTAGTGTTATTTTTATATATTTTCATGCAGATTTAAAATTACATGTATGAAAAACAATTTAGAAGGAAATGACAGTGGCTTGTATATGTAAATATATATGCATATATGTTTATATATGTACTATATATAATATAGACTGTATGTATTATATATCACATATATATGGCCTATATATTATATGCTATATACATTTGGTATATAATATATCTAAGTGTATATAGATTATATGTTTATATGTATTATATATTTTTTTACATACACAGGACATCCCCCAGTTTAAGTGTATATGTTCTATTTTAAGTTATAACATTTCTGTTTCCAAAAAATATTATGAGGCTAAAAAAAAAGTCCATAGACTTAAGATACTCAGAAACAAAGTAATAACAAGAAAACATGCTGTATTTTCTTTACCTTTTTTTCCTCCAGGTTCAAATATTATCACAAGGATATTGGTGGCTTCAACCAACCATTGGTTTATAGAAGTCAAAAGCCCAAGGCACTGACATTTCTAGAAATCTGAGCTGAGGCAAAATATCAACATTGCAGACTGCATGTGAGGACTTACTTGCCCTATTGCTTTCAGATTTTTAGAGCTCACTTACAGAGATACTGTGTACATCCATTTATCATTTTTTTCTTGTAAAATAGATCTTTTTTTACCAGCAGAATTTACTGCTCTTGACTGAGGAGTGACTATATCTTTCAATATTTGTCCACTCAGTGCTTCTTCTGTGCCACTGTAGTATAGGTATTTCAGTGGGTACATATGAACAGCATTGATAATAAATTCAGCAAATTACATAATAACATGATGGGAAGTGACACAAACAAAGTGCTATACAGGCATGGAGAGAAAGATCACTTCCCACTTGGGACTCAAAGGTGACCCTTGAGCTGTCTGTCTCAGAGCAACAGCAGCAACCCTGGGTACTAATTAGAAATGTAGGCTTTCAGGCTCCTCCACAGACTTGCCTTTTAACAAGATCTGTAAGAAACTAAGGTACCTATTAAAGTTTGAGAACACAAGACTCCATGGTTTACCCAGCAAAGCTCTTCTCTCCATTGCTGTTGTTCAGTGGCAGAGGTTAGCAGAAAAGTCGAGTCTGGTTTCTTTTGGAATTATCTTTGAGTTATGAATTCTTAGGGAATGTTGTTGGTTGTTTGCATTTCTGTTTGATGAAGGGGAGCAGAATAAGTTATGTTAACAGTCGTAGTAAAAATCACATGCTTTTTGGTCTTTTGTGAGACTTTATTTTTACCTCTTGGAAGTTTTTGAAATTAACCAGATCTTCCTTAAATATTTGTCACATATCATTAGAAAGAAAATTTAGGTAAGGACACGTTTCAAACTCCATTTTATATGCCTCCATAGAGGGCTCTATAACCATCTAGATTGTGTTCTCAATATTTAATCATTATTATGCATCAAACAAAACCTATAACCTGTCAATTTCTGTGTCACACAACTCCCTTGCAACTCTGGTATGTTGATGACAGATGATGCAGAGGCTTCTTTGAACTTGGTCAGGCATTTCAGAGTTAGTTTGTTCCTTTTGGTCCATCCCCAACACAACACAAAATTATTTAACACCATTTCTCCTTTACCCTCAGTCCTCATTAACTTTAGTCATCAGAAAGAGCTCTTTTTATCTTTGTGTTATATTTTAAGTAAGACCTATCTGAGGTCCTATTTCAATTGTATTATATGCTTACAAACATGTTTCTAACACCTTGTAATTTTTTTCCTACTCTGTGCACAGAAATAAATATGTGCTATCATGTTGACAAAAATGACTTCTCCCTACAATAAAAACTTTGTATTTGGGTGACTTCTTCTAATTCTAATGTGAATTCTCACGTAGAATTTGACTGAGTCATGTAATGGAAAGAACACTGGGTTAATAGCTGCATTGGGTTCTGAGAGAACTTACTAGTTGTGTGACCTTGGAGATGAGTAAAAAGGTCAGCACTTGCTGCTCTCTTGATTAAGGAAATGCTTTTCTATAAAGCACTTTTACTCCTAATCTGTGGGTTCACCCCCCACCGCCCCCGTCCATCTCAAAGCATACTGAAATTGAACCTGTTGCTTTATTCAGCAGTGTCTTCTGAGTTCCTTTCTGCCTTTAAACTTGGGAATTTTCCTTGCTTAATTTTTCTCCTTGTTAATTTTTTCTTCCCTATAAAAGGAAATAATATTTTTTTAAGCACCCACAGTCTACCCCCAAATTTTTGTTCTTCTAATCTTGTCACCATACTGTTTTCTAAGGAAATTCTATACCTAAGGGTGCTTCTCATTTTTCATTTTATAAAACACTCTTTCAAAAAAAAAAAAAACCACTCTTTCCATCTCAACTCTGCAACAGACTGTGCCTAACAAAATTCCCTCCTTTGTCTTTTCCCATGTGGCATTTTTGCTTATCATTTAAATCTCAGGATTCACATCATCTCCTCCTTGAAGTATTCTGTGACCTCCCAGGCTGACAGACATTTTTTTTTCCATTGTGTTTCCAAATCACCTCTCTACTTGCCTGTTTTAAAGCACTTATTACTTTGAATCACAGCTCTTTGGTTATTCATTCATCCATCTGTCCACCCCATTCCGAATGAAGCAGGTCCTCTGCCATTGCGTTTATAGCTTTGGTTGGGGAGATGATAACAAAAGGAACACATCATATTAAAAAAAAAAAAAAACTTTAATTAAGCATATGTAATTCTGCCTTCTTTATATGCCACCAACTTCTTAAGGGCAAGGAATCTATTTCATTCCTTTTAATCCTAGTACATTCACTTGAGAAATGTTTATTGTACATTATCTAGCTGCTTGTTTTGGGAATAGATTATGTTAGTGATTCATTGTAAAGACATTTCAGTTGAACCTATTGATTCTCTACAACTAAGTGTCTTAATAGTGCCTTCAACTTCTTTCTTTCCAAGTTCTTAGGTTCCTTTCTTGGTCCTTTTCTGCCACTTAATTTTTAAGAAAATTTTATTATATCGTGATAAGAACACTAACATCAGATCTACCATCTCAGTAACCTAGTTCTGCCACTTTATAACCAGGACTATTCAGACAGAAAAGCTCCCATGGTCCCTCAACTACAAATCAACCTGTTTTCTGTTGAATTGTTTCTAATTTGCTTTTCTACTACCCCTAAATGTTTTCCTCCATCAATATATTTTATCAATATACCAAATGTAAAAGTGAGGAGCATGGGCTGAGGATGTGGCTCAAGTGGTAGCGTGCTTGCCTAGCATGCGTGAGGCACAGGGTTTGATTCTCAGCACCGCATAAAAATAAAATGAAGATATTGTGTCCACCTAAATCTAAAAAATAAATATTAAAAAAAAAAGTGAGGAGCTATTCTAGTATAATCTCCCTTGGTCTCATTTGGTCATTTTCATTCAGGAAGAGAATCCAAAACTGAAACAGAAGCGCATGCTGGCTTGTGAGTTGCTTCTCTGAAGGGGTCAACTGAGTAAGTCTGTGGGCAGGAGTAGCCTTGCACCATAAGGCCACAAAGCCAAGATACTTCCAGGACTTGTGAAAACTTAGAAGAAATCAAGAATGAGGCATGTAGTTCAGAGCATGCATGAGACCCTGGGCTCCATCCCCAGAATGCAAAAAATAAAAATAAAAGTAGAAGACAAAATCAAAGGCTGGAACAGCTAGCTTCAGAAAAGTGTAGATAACAAATAACACCATTTGAACTGTATTTCCTTTAGGATCTTCATGGTGGTTCTCATCACAGGGACATACCATACCATCTGTGGGAAGACTCAGATAGGATAGGGAAGCTATCTCTAGAGACTCATAGCAAAATCAAGGGCAGGAGTAGGGGTGCAACCTGTAGGGAAACAAGGTGCCTGTGGGAATATGATCTCCACCTTCCCCCAGTGTAGAAATCATAGAGTACACTCTGTTCTTCCAGGTTAATCCTGTGAGAATTGAGTAAACGTAGACTCCTGGATTCCTTAAAGTGCTCGTGGTAATTGCTACACAGCCCCCAAGGACTCTGAGTCCTTGTTGCATGTGGAAGTGGCACAAAGCCTGCAGTCTATCCCAAAGGATTACTCAAGCTTGAAGGAAGGACTGGAAGACTCACCTTCTTATGGCCACGAGAAACTAGATATCCCAGTACTACAGCCTCCCTGATTTCCTCCTACCTCTCAGACTATATCTGCTTAGTCCTCCTTCCTGGTCCCTCCTCAGTTCCCTAGTCTCTAAACACTAGATTCCCAGAGGTATATCCTTGATCCTCTTTGCTGGTGATTTCATTCACTCAGGGCTTTCAGCACATTTGCATGTAAATAAATTTACCTCTCCAACTCTCCTCTCCTCCCTGAACTTCAGACTGTGGAGTCCCCAAATGGGTCCCCAGGGAGTATCTCACACCTCATACAACAGAACTTGAGATAAAAATCTTCTACCATAAATCAGACATGCCTTACAGCCTTTCCCTGTAACAGTAAATGGGGAAGTCCAAGAACTTTGAGGACATCCTTCCTTGCCTCATCTCTGTACACTGTATGCAGTCTGTCCACATGGGACAATACCTCTAACTCCAAGTAAATCTTCAATCTGACTGTTTCTCACCACCACCACTGCCATTACCAGGCCCCCCGGTCACCACTGCTCACCTGAATTATTACTTTTGCTTCTTCAAGAGTTTCTCTGCTCCAGTTCTTTCTCACAGTTACTTCATCAAAGCATCCAGGAACCCCCCATTTGGTTTCCTTTTTTTTTCAGAGGAAAAGATGAAGTCTTTACTCTGGTCTGTTCTCTCTTCTTTCCATTGCCTCTTGCCTTCCTGGGTTCCACAATCCAACCTCCCAGACTTCACACTGCCTCTGGCCTTGGAATGCTCCTCCTGGTGCCTGGATGCCATTACCCACACAGCTGAGTGTCTCCCCCCCTCACCTCTTCATGTTTTTACTTAAATACCTCCTTCTCAACACAATCTTGCCTGACCTTTAAAGTTGCAAGTTCTTAGTTTTCACCTTTCTCTATCCCCCTTTCCTTATTTTTGGTTTGGGGTTTTTGTTTTGTTTTGTTGTTGTTTTTAGTGTGCGCGTGTGTGTGTGTGTGTGTGTATGTGTGTGACCTTCTGACATGGAATTCGGCCGTTTATTTACCTTGTTTCTAGTCTGCCTGCATTCACCACAATGTATGTTGTGTGAGAACAGGAATTGTTATCTCTGAGATAACATCCACAACACCTAAAATAGTGCCTGGCACATATTTGGTGCTAGAAAAAAATGTTTAATAAGTGAGTGGAAAAATTTGAATAAATATGTTCTGTATACTCTAGAATGAGACACAGAAATTCACAGGTTTTGAAAACTAACAATCTAAAAAATAATAAAAATTTACTGTAATAATTCCTGTAAAATAGATTTATGTTGGGAACACAATGGAAGGAGCAATTTATTCTGGCTGGGAGTTTGACCAGAGTTTGCAGGAGAAGCTCCTGCTGTCACAGAGCAGGCACTCTGTAGAGATGTATTAAATTAGGCTGAACTACACATTCTTCAAGCAGCCTGGTTCTTGACTTGCTGGGGGGTTTCTTGTCAGCAGGAGGTGAAGGTGGGATCAAAAAAGGAAATATAGATAATAATAAAGATGGTCCCTTGAGTCCACATGAAGAACACTTCTCTCCATTGCTTTGAACTCACTTCTTCTTACCCATCTTTAATAATATATTCCCACATTTTAAAAAGCAATGTAAAATCATACATCAGAGAAGGCATATATTTTAAGGGCCACATATCTTAACTTTTTATAATTTTGTGTTTTAATGGCTTGGCTTTGATTTGCTTTTTGCCATATTTAAAACAAATATAGGGCAATTTCTTGATAATGCAGTAGGGCCAAGCCTGCAAATAGGTTTTAACCTCATAATGCTTATTTACCATGGGAACATCCTTATAAATAATGATTGACAGAAGAGCTCTCAGAAGTCTATCCAACCAGTGTGTGGGTCACATAGGAAAGTGAGAATCTTGAGCCCTTCTCTGACTTATAGTGCTTCTTTTATGTTAGTAACTGTGCAGACACTTTCACATATCCTGTGTCACTTGATCCTGAGCACCAAAAAGTGGGTGCTACTGCCTACATTGCCTGATTGAGTGAACTCTAGTTCGGAACCATGTTACTCATAGGTTGCTTCATTCCCAGGGAAGGACTTAGTCCATCTTATTCTGCTATAATAGAATGCCACCAAGTGGTTAAATTATCACAATAGAAGTTTATTTGTCTTATGGTTCAGAAGGCTGGGGAGTTCAAGTCCAGGGGATTACATCAGGTGAGGACTTTGAGCTGTCTTAACATCACAGAAGGCATCACACGATGAGACAAAGAGGAAAAGATGGCAAACTCCACCTTTTTAAACTAACCTATTCCTGAGATTGAGGCCTTAATTGTTCATGAGGCAAGTTCCCCCATGACCTAATCACCTTTTCAAGGCCCCACCTTTATGATGGCAGCTAAATTTCATCATGGGTTTGGAAGGAACATTCAAATTATAGCAGGGGATAACCAGTTTATATTAATGTGAATGAGAATATAAACTGTTAAAAATATAATATGAAAAATGTTATGTGGTGGAATATTAAATCAGGGTGCAAACACTGGTAAAATGTTCTGTCCTACCCTCATTGATGAATGGAAATGTTGGGGCACCCTGTGAAAACCTGCAAGGCCAGCAAGGTGACCAGCCTGCCAGGGTAGATAAATGACAGGCATAATAGGATCGTTGCATTGGACAGATTTGGGGCACTTGCAGTTCCCTAGAAGAGGAAGCAGGTGGATCAGGGAGGGGCCATCCCTTCCAGTTGTGTTGGTTGGGAAGAAAGGCACAGATATACCCAGAAGGGGTTAGGGTTACAAGAAATAACATATGGAACACTCAGGCTTCATTTTTAATTGAGTGACTCTAGATCATGGACAGCCTTTAAAAGCTGTTATTTCTGATTCAGTAGGATAGTTGGCTGTTAAAACATTTAACAGATTTGTGTTTATACATATGTATGCATACACACACAATCACACACACACACACAAAGGATACATTATACATACATTTATATATGCATAATTATAATAATACATCAAAGTAGATGATCCCTATGAATTAAATACTCATTTGACTATTTCAACACATGGTCCTCCTTTTACATATTATTCCAGTATGCTAGCAAGGCCTATTGAATAATTTATGGTGTGTTTTGGTGAAGGTGAGGATAAATGAGAGCTTTCCAAATATCGAAAAATTCTTTCTCATATTTAGCAGAGATCTTGTATATATTCTATAGGTTTCTAACTTTTTAGTTCAAATGAAAAGAGGAATACAGAATTATGGGCCAAATCTCTGCAGTCAGGTAAACATCAAGAAATGAAATGGACATTTATGATACTAGTTTCAAGCAGCCACATGATCTTGAGAAAGTCTCTTATCTATGTTACTTTAAATCCCTGAAATTACTAAATTAATCATATTACTGGAAAAAAATTTTTATAGGTGTGTATGTGTATATATTTATTTTGTCTTGTTTTCCTTTCCCTCTCTGGGTCTTAATCTCATGTTCCTGTGTCTCTGTCTTCTAGACTTTCTTTGGTTTGCTATTTCTGCCACTTTTTGACTAATTCATTCTCCCCCATGCCCCCCCATACACACACCTTCATTTCCTTCCTTTTTTTTTAATTTTTTATTGTTGGCTGTTCAAAACATTACATAGTTCTTGATATATCATATTTCACACTTTGATTCAAGTGGGTTATGAACTCCCATTTTTACCCCGTATACAGATTGCAGAATCACATCAGTTACACATCCATTGATTTACATGTTGCCATACTAATGTCTGTTGTATTCTGCCTTTCCTATCCTCT
>NW_026000093.1:5172085-5179181 GCF_001458135.2 Marmota marmota marmota | reverse complement strand
ATCTAGGTTGGTTCCACAGTCTTGCTATTGTGAATTGTGCTGCTATGAACATCGATGTAGCAGTGTCCCTGTAGCATGCTCTTTTTAGGTCTTTAGGGAATAGACCGAGAAGGGGAATAGCTGGGTTCTTTCCAGCCTTCTTGCCTTCATTCCTTTTATTCCCTTCCATCTCACACTGTGTATACTTACACTTCCTTCTTTTCATCTTTTTATTTTCTCTTTCACTCAAATTTTTGATTCAAGCATTCATTCTAGAGAACAGAAGGATATCAGTGGTTTATTCTTTTTCAGTACTAATTAGACCTTTATGTTTCCAGAACTTCATTTAAAGCCCTCCTAAACTGACTCCACTTTCCTTATGTGGCCCTGGTTTGAGTGTTTCTGAGGATGATTGACCCATGGAAATAAGGATGGATGTTCCAAACTCATCACCAGTTAATGATTTTTACTTTGTGGATAAGTGAGATCATTAGTAAGGATGTGCCTGCCTCCTAAACAGAAACAGAAACTTAATCTTTGATAGGTTTGGATGTAGTGCCTAATAGAGATAATTTTTTTTAAGTTGTTCACAGTAACCTTTCTTCCCCCTTGACTTGTCTAGGTAATTCATTTGAACTCAAGTTTAGGTGCATGCATGAAATATTAATTACCTTTGGTTGTTTTGTTCAAGAGTAACTTGAGAGCAGACTTTTTAAAAAAAGTGCATTATACAGTCATTGTCAGTTATTTCATTCTGGCATCCCCATTCAGAAATGAGAGCTGAAATTTTTGAAATGGAGTTTTGCCAGTATGTGGATATTGGTTCTGCAAAATATAAAGTTCTTGCTTTAAATGAAACAATGAATAACTGTTATTCATTTTGAAGTTCAACTCGTATGAAAAAGTTAACTATTTCTCCTTCTTTAGAAATATGCATGCAAGTGTTCTGTTTCTCCATAAACTGCAGAAAGTTCTGGCACAGTGCCTAGAGGATACATAACAGATAGCCTGTGGCCTCCAGGAAGTTTCAGGCACTGTTCTACAGCTGAGATACAAAGTCAGGGAGAAGATACCCAGGATGTCAGTGCTCACGAAATTAACTCAGACATTCATCAAATAAAATAAGCTAGGATGTTGATTAAGTGGTGGGATGAATGAAGCTTTCTGCACCATTCAGGAGAGTGATTTGAAAATATAAAATTTCCTCCACTTATGATGGAGTTACATTCCAATAAATCCATCATTAATTGAAAATATTATATGTTGAAAATGCATTTAGTACTAAACCTCCTCGCTTAGCAACACTGTAGAGGGTAGCTTGTTCACCCTTGGGATCACATGGCTGAATGGGGGCTGCAGCTGATGTCCAGCGATTTTCCCTCATGGCAGTAGCCCAGAAAAGGTCCAAAAATCTAAGTTACAAGTGTGATTCTACTTGAGAGTTTATCACTTTTGCACCACTGTAAGTCAGTTATTAAGTTGAACCATCACAACAAGATGGGTATGTTGAAGATATTCGTTTGGGTTTGTTTGTTTATTTATTTATTTATTATTGATTTTTAAAAAATGACAGTAGAATGCATTACAATTCTTATGTATATCTCTGTTTGTATATAAGTATGTTGACACCCAATTCGTGTCTTCATACATGTACTTTGGATCACATTCTACCATTTCCTTGCTAATCCCCTGCCCTCTCCCTTTTCCTCCCACCCCTCTTTCCTATCTAGAATTCATCTATTCCTCCTATGCTCCCCCTCTTTATCCCACTATGAGTCAGTTTCCTTATATCAGAGAAAACATTCGGCATTTATTTTTTGGGATTGGCTAACTTCACTTAGCATTATCTTCTCCCAATGCCATCCATTTACCTGCAAATGCCATGATTTTATTCTCTTTTATTGCTGAGTAATATTCCATTGTGTATATATGCCACATTTTTTTAATCCATTCATCCACTGAAGGGCATCTAGGTTGACTCCACAGTTTAGCTATTGTGAATTGTGCTGCTATAAACATTGATGTGGCTGTGTCCCTGTAGTATGCTGTTTTTAAGTCCTTTGGGTATAGTCTGAGGAGAGGGATAGCTGGATCAAATGGTGGTTCCATTCCCAGATTTCTAAGGAATCTCCATACTGCTTTCCCTATTGGCTGCACCAATTTGCAGTCCAGTCCCACCAGCAACGCATGAGTGTACCTTTTTTCCCCACATCCTCGCCAACATTTATTGTTGTTTGTCTTCATAATAGCTGCCATTCTGACTGGAGTGAGATGATACCTTAGAGTATTTTTGGTTTGCATTTCTCTGATTGATAGAGATGATGAGCATTTTTTCATATATTTGTTGATTGATTGTATATCCTCTTCTGAGAAGTGTCTGTTCAGGTCCTTGGCCCATTTGTTGATTGGTTTATTTTTATTTTATTTAGTTATTTATTTGGTGCTTAGCTTTTTGAGTTCTTTATATACCTAGGGATTAGTGCTCTATCTGATGTGTGAGGGGTAAAAATTTGCTCCCAGGCTCTCTGTTCACCTCACAGATTGTTTCTTTTGCTGAGAAGAAAATTTTAGTTTGATTTCATCCCATCTATTGATTCTTGGTTTTAATTCTTGCACTATAGGAGTTTTATTAAGGAAGTTGGGGCCTAATCCCTCATGATGAAGATTAGGGCCTACTTTTTTCTTCTATTAGACACAGAGTCTCTGGTTTAATTACTGGGTCCTTGATCCATTTTGAGTTGAGTTTTGTGCATGGTGAGAGATAAGGGTTTAATTTCATTTTGTTGCATATGGATTTCCAGTTTTCCCAGCACCATTTGTTGAAGATGCTATCTTTTCTCCAGTGTATGTTTTTGGCACCTTTGTCTAATATAAGATAATTGTAATTTTGTGGTTAGTCTTTGTGTCCTCTATTATGTACCATTGGTCTACCAATCTGTTTTGGTGCCAATACCATGCTGTTTTTGTTACTGTTGCTCTCTAGTATAGTTTAAGGTCTGGTATAGTGATGCCACCTGCTTCACTCTTCTTGCTAAGGATTGTTTTAGCTATTCTGGGTCTCTTATTTTTACAGATGAATTTCATGATTGCTTTTTCTATTTCTATGAGGAATGCCATTGGGATTTTGATCAGAATTGTATTAAATCTGTATAGTGCTCTGGGTAGTATGGTCATTTTGATAATATTAATTCTGCATATCCAAGAGTAAGGTAGATCTTTCCATCTTCTAAGGTCTTCTTTGACTTCTCTCTTTAGGGTTCTGTAGTTTTCATTGTATAGATCTTTCACCTTTTTCATTAAGTTGATTCCCAAGTATCTTAATTTTTTTTGAGGTTATTGTGAATGGGGTAATCTTCCTCATTTCCTTCTCAGATGATTTATCACTGATATACAGAAATGACTCTGATTTATGGGTATTGACTTTATATCCTGCTACTTTGCTGAATTCATTTACTAGTTCTAGAAGTTTTCTGGTGGAGTTTTTGGGGTTTTCTAGGAATAGAATCATATCATCAGCAAATAGTGCTAATTTAAGTTCTTCTTTTCCTATGCATATCCCTTTAATTTCTTTCTTCTGTCTAATTGCTCTAGCCAGAGTTCCAAGAACTATGTTGATTATAAGTGGATAAAGAGGGCATCCCTGTCTTGTTCCAGTTTTTAGAGGGAATGCCTTCAGTTTTTCTCCATTTAGAATGATGCTGGCCTGAGGTTTAGCATAGAGAGCCTTTATGATATCGAGATATGTTCCTTTTATTCCTAGTTTTTCTAAGATACTTGTATTTAAGATTTTTTTCTCTTATATTTGAAGTTTGGGGTGTACGCTTACTCCCAAGGAAAAACTAAGCTAGTGAGGCTGGTTCCTCCAGGTGGGGAGGCACAGTCTTACAAACCTAGCCCAGAAGGCTGGGAGACCAAGGGCATCTCTTAATGCTCCCTTCTACCTTCCACCCAAGTCCCCACCCTCCTGTACTTAAGCAGCCCCTGAATCATTTGCTTTTTTAACTAACCATTTTTTGCAAGCATATTCCGCTAACTGAAATCTCTACTGGATACAGTTACTATTTCCAGTTATACAAAACAGTGTGCTAGGGAAGTTGAAGGAGAGAAGATTTCATGGTCAATATAAAAAAACCGAATGTGGGTGGTCTTATATATAAAGATTAAAGCATGAAATTTTTAGCTCCATTGTTGTAGAATTTCACAACTCCCATTTTACTTTATTTTTATTTCCTGTTAGAAATACAGAAGTGAAAAAGAGAATTCAGATTATTGAAAAAGAGTCACTTTGAATTCAATTCTGTGAGTTCATTTAACTTCAATTGTCAAGATGTTCATTACTTATTTTTGTTTCATATTAATTTTTAACAGATATAATAAAATACTTAAAAATGCCAACTAAAATGATGCACTGGTCTCTTAATATTTTAAAGTATGGTAATTTTAAATATCCCTTTTTTAAATACAGTAATTATTTTGGTAAATGAAACATTATGAACTATGTGAATTTCATATTTGTATTTCTCCATGCTAAAATGATTTCTGTTTAATTTTTCTTTATACTTTTAGTTTTATACTGCTATTTGACAAAATATAAGATCATGTATATTTCATTATTTTTTATACTTAAGGGAAAATATTTTGAAGTGTTACTTAGTAAATTAAAATAATTAGCAGTGTGGCTTTACTGAAGTAAAATTTACCAGTATACACTAAATTTCTATTTGTATTTAAATTCTTTCTGAACTCTTTCAGTATCTTGATTCTGAAATCTATATGATGTCCATCTCTTACTTCCTTTTATTTTTTTTTAATTTCACAATGATATATTCAACTTCCACTTTTTGAGGGAAATCCCCAAAACATAATCCATCATATTATGTTTCCAAAGACACCAGTGAACTATTTATATTTTGCATCACAGTATGTTAACTGAGTTGGTTCATCAATCCAGAGGTAATTAAAAGAAGCTTGACAGTATGCACAATATTTAAGTAAAATCCATTGTTTGTCTTTGGATATCAATTGGAGAAAATTTATATTTTGTAGTTGACAGTTTTCCAAATCTTGGAGAATGTTGTGTTTTAGTTAATGATTGAATAGTTATTTGTTGAGAAAACTTGGACTCTGTGAAAACTTAATCATCTTTAAAATTCCTTGTTTGTTCTGCATTCTTGGAGAGTATAATATGGGACTGGTCACTCCATAATATTGTGGTCATTTGGCCAATCTTTGTGTAGGCCTAGTAGGATTTCTCAACTCTCAGTCTACTGCTAACTTACTTCTAGCTTTTTTTGAGCTGTCTTGCAAGCCTTGGTGGCAAGGAGAGCTAAGCATAGAAGCTCACATGGATCAGTAAGCTCTTGTTCTGAGAAGGGGGGGTTGGCCCTCTGATCTGTACATTTAATGGGCTTTTTTATGTATCTCCTGTAGAAAGGCAGTTTAATAGATTTGTGTTTGCACTGAAGTCCAGTTTTATATGCTTACATCTGGATGGAGTTCAACATTAATGAACATTTACTGAGCATGTTACTAAGACACAGGCCTTATACTATGTATAGGAGATATAAAAATGAGCAAGAAAAAGTTTCTGTTCTGTTGAAGATGTTTCCAGGTTAACTAGGGAAACAGCTATAATTCGGAGAGGTAAGTTTTATCATCAAGGTAAATGCCACATGCTATGGCAACATAGGAGCAATGGGTTGCAGAGAGTGTTCACCCAGCACAGAAGGGCAACTGGAGATTTATGGGAAGACTTTTCTGGCATGTGTGTGTGGTGCTGGGGATTGAACCCTGAGCCTTATGCATGTAAGGCAAGCACTCTACCAACTGAGATACATCCCTAGCCTAAGACTTCTTAACTCCATGTAACTATCACTTCATGATTCAGAGAAAGTTTCTTATTATTCCTCTTTCGATTTTTATTACAATATAGTTGGTTTTTTTTAACAGTTTGACTATTTTAAGAAAGACCCCTGTTGTTACACAATTAACTTATCATTCATAAAACTTAATCTTAAAGGAGGGAAAAAATCATCTATTAGTTCTGGCCTTATGGGGAAAAAAATCATCACCTCTTATAAACCTGATATTATCAAATAACCTTGGCAATGGAATCACTGTTGCACAACAGCAAAGCAACCATTGATAAATAGCAACAACTTATTAGATACCAAATTTATGACATGAGTAATAGGAGAAGCTTGAATTACAGGTCTACTGTTGGGTACACTACAGCATGACAGAGCTCTTTAAACAAGAGCATGGTTCACAAAGTTTCTAAGACACAGCCAGAGAATCTGCTCAAGAATTTTAGGGAGTATCCTACAGAATGAACAACAGCTCCATAGTCTTCACAGCATCAAATTAAATTTATTATTTTCAGTGACCTGTTAACTCTCTTAGAAATCATTAGGCCTTGTTCAAATGGGTGTGCATGACTTGGTCTTCCCCCAATATCCTGTCTCTGGTTTACTAAAAGTGCAGTGAAAGGAGATGTGTACAGGTTGTTTATATATCCTATAGCACTGTGCACCATGGCTGAGAGCTTCAGGAAGTGAATTGACACTTTTCTGAAATTTAAAAAAAAATAATAGCAAGAGAATATAGAATTTTACTGTCATGTAACATGTGGGGGATGATTACACATTTGTCTGAATGCTTAGCATAAATGATTTAAGCACTTAGGTTTATCTTGTGAGATGTGTAGTGGGAAGAAAATAAACTCAGTTTCCTAAGGTATAATATCATGTTTTCTTAAAAAAAAAAGTTAAGGTTTGTAAATTTCAATGAGGGATATCTTAGATCAGTGTAAGTAAACTTTCTTATCTACTAAAACAGAAAAATGTCCAGCCCATGTGTTCCTTAACCCACATATATTGTCTGTATCACTCCTTTCAAATTTAATTACATATTCTTTTGTTAGTTACTGTTGTCTTATGTATTTGCTTTCTATCTCCTTAGATTATGAGTTCTTGACAAATAGAGAATATCTCACACTTCTGGTTTTTATTATATTGATCTAATAACAAGTCACATATATCTGTGATTTTTTTTAGATTTTAGAATTGAATATATATATATATATATATATATATATATATATATATATATATATATA
>NW_026000093.1:5028828-5172060 GCF_001458135.2 Marmota marmota marmota | reverse complement strand
ATATATATATATATATATATATATATATATATATATATATATATATATATAATTAAAGACTGACCATGAATGAATATTCTAATGGAGCATTATAATAAACATATGTCCAAGAAACCCACCATGCTGTCACTAGACTAACATGTTTTTCACCATAAAGCACTGTTATGTATTGGCTTTCTAAATGGATTATCATGAATTTTGTTCTTACCACCTTGCTTAAAATGGAGTCAAGAGCAAACCAACATACTTCAGCCAAGAACACATATCTTCTAGACCTCACCTCACCCTGGCATCCAAAATAGAATCATATGATCAGAACAAAGACTGCAAGAGGAATTATATTCACACTCCCCAAGGCATCTTTGTCTTTGTTAACAAAGGTCAAGGGCAAGCTCCATAATCATCAGCACATCCAGCCTCACTGCCAGTCCTTGCCTTCAGCCCACTAGGGCTCATCTCCACATACCCATGCTGCAAGTTAGGTTCCCCTGGAGTCAGACTCTGAGGTAGGAATTTGTGTGCACAATATTTGGGGGGTATGCTCTTGAGAACATTACCTTGGGGTATAAGGGAGGCAGGTCTGGGCAGAGGAAGAAGACCACCTTCAGTTCAGGTGAGTTGTAACACAGTTGAACTGCAATGCAGGACGATTATAATACAATTGTGAGGGAAGCTGCAACCCATCCTGCAGAGAGCTCAGTGCTAGATTGCTCTTCAGAGTCGGTCCTACCTTAAGGCAGGGGTGAATATGGGATGCCCCCTGGAGTAATACTTTGGGTTAAATTGTTCTCAAGCTGAGGGCAGTTCCTAGAAATGGATTGATCCAAGGTCTGTCAGATCCTAGTAACCTCAGCAGATGGAGAAAGTGAATACCCTAGTCCTAAAGAGAGGAAAGGGGAGTAGCATATTACAGTATCTGCTGCATACTCATACCTATTCTCTTCATCCCTGCCAAGTACTTCTGGTTTACTTGGTGGCATGACTCAGATCTTCATCACTGAAGTATCTGAGCCTCTCACCACCATGACCTTCAGATCCTCTGGGTAATTAGCTATTGATTTGCTGTCATATTTGGGCCAGAAACATCTAGGAGACACCTTGGTGTGCCATTTGGGTGCCAAATATATCTTTTCCTGTCCCCAGAGCCTAGTAACTGCTTCCAGTGGTCAGTATCAGTAACTTTTTCTATTCCAGTGGTCAGTATCAGTAACTTTTTCTGAGATAGTGAATTTTTTTTCTTGCCTGCTGATACCTCAGCATGAGAAGCCCAAGTGAAAGACAGTTAGAGCTTAAAGTTTAAGAAGACTTACAGTGTCCCCTGGCAGAAGCCTTTTCCCTTCGGGAAACCAGGCTCTTTAAACCCACAGAATTTAAATTTGGGGGTAGGAAATGTACAAATCTTGCAAGTTGGTCACTGGGAATCATGATAAATCTACTTCAAATTCAACCTTTTAGTTCTTGGATTCATGTATTCAGACTAGTGAGGACACAGCATTATATAATGGTCTTCCATATTGCCTTCCAGGAAGGCACCTGATCTTGACAGGGTATTTTCTCCAAGCTAGTATTTCAGCCATGTCTTCTAGGGGCCCTTCCATCACTCCATTGTACCAGCAATTTCTGGACTGTCTAGTGCTTTATACTATCAATGGAGCTTGTGATTGTGTTCCCGTGGTTATTTTCATAAGTAAGTTCCTGGGTCCAATGAGTGGTATGAGGATTTGCTTATAGAGAAAATATTCTAGATGCCCTCACACAGTAGTACTGGCTGAGGTTCTGAAGGCAGGAAAGACAAACTCATACCTGAATATGTCAGTTCTAGCCAAACTGAATTGCTGCCCCTTCTAGAATGGTAGAAGTCCAGTGGCTGGTTAGTTTCCTCAAGAAATGAAGTTATGTTGGAAGAATCATTATATGTTTCTTTTGTAAGTCAATTAGACATTGGGCTGAGGGAGTAGAATATCAGTATTAATGGGAGTTTATGCTGTTGGGTCTAACAATGCCTCAATCCCCTACCAATAATGCTACTCCATGAATAACTCTATGGTTCCAGTTCTGGGAAGGCTGAAGACAAGCCAGTCATTCTGTCTGGTTGATGATTCAGTGATTTTTCCATGGGGTGTGTGTGTGTGTGTGTGTGTGTGTGTGTGTACACATTCTGGCATGTGTTACCATGCAAGATTAAGACCCCTGCATTCCATTCTAATTATTATAAGTCCAATAACATGCCTATGCCTCAGGCCTCCTTGTCCCTGACCTTCCAGGTATACCATTCACTCCTTACTCCTGACCGACAAGGAGCTATTCATTTGCACCAGGGATTCATATATTTTCTTACCTTGGCCAATTTTATTTTCATACAAAGTGGAGAATCATATGTGCCCCTGCCCAGCAGCTTTGCCTATCAGGATTTCTTCTGTCTATGCCTTTCAGAGCCCCTATAAGTATTGTCCAACAAATCATTTTCAGATTACACTGGATACAGAGACAACCATTTAGAAACTAAGCTTATACTTTTCCTTCCTGTGTAGTTGGTATGCAGGAACCCCACAGGTACCTCTCTGTGGCAGTTGAGGATCAGACACTACCACCACAGTCAAGAAGGTCATGGGGACTTGGCTGTCTACTTACATGGCTTACTTGTTCCCTCTATACTTGTTTCAGTCTGATCTTGGACCTTTAATATTATGATGGATTTTTTTAGATCTGCTTGACATTATGACGTGAAGGATCTAATAGAATTTGGTTCATGATGGTCAGCTCTGACTTCATGGTGAGGGATTCTGTCTATACTAGGACTGTGTTTCTAGTAGTATTATTCTCTGTTGCAAATGACAGGACTTACTCCAGTACCCTGTAGGTGTTCATTGTGATTCTTCCACTCAAAGCTAATTATCCATCTCCCTTGTCTCTCAATGCACATATCAGAGAAGCATTCTCAATTGTGGATATTCCAAATTCTGGGGTTGCATATTGCAAACCCCAGAACCTAAAAAGGACAATTTGGCAATGTGTTCCTTGTCAGTTTTAGGAAATGAAAAATGCAATAATTTGTCCTTTTTTGTAAATGAGCACCTGTTAGATCACTGGGCCCATAAGCACTTCATCAAATGAATTTTGGCTAGATATGTGTTATACCTCTCAAATGCAGATGTCTTGCCAAAGCCTCCAAAATACTAGTCACTTCTTACTTACCTGTTTTCATCAGCATAATTCCATCAACATAAATTACATTTTTTAATTTTTCATTTTTGTTCTTTTTTAGTTATACATGACAGTAGAGTACAAGTTGTCTTAGCTATACAAACATAGAGTACATCTCATTCTAATTAGGATCCCAATCTTGTGGTGTGCATGATGTAGGGATTCACTGTGGTATATTCACACATGTACACAGGAAAGTTGTCAGAATCTTTCCGCCTATTCCCATCCCCTCTCCATTTCTCTCACTCACTTTTATCTAATCTACTGAACTTCTAGTCTCCCTACCGTCACACTTGTTGTATGTTAGCATCCACATATCAGAGAGAACATTTGACCTTTGGCTTTGGGGAATTAGCTTATTTGGCCTAGCATAATAGTCTCTAGATCCATCCATGTTTTGGAAAATTTCGAAGCCATTCTTTTTTATAGCTGAGTATATTCCATTGTGTATGTATATTACATTTTCTTTATCCATTCATCTACATCAACATAAATTATTAATGTGGTGATGTAAGGTGGGTCTGGATTACACAGGTCCCTTCGGAATGTACATGACAAAGGATAGCAGCAGCATTAACAGAGCAAAAATACAGATCGATGCTCTTTTCCTTATCATTGAAATATTAACTGCTCTAGATTCTGCTGCTGATAGGGATGGAAAAGAACACATGTGCCATGTTAGGAACTTCAAACTATGTACAAGTTGAGTATCCTTTATCCAAAATGAGACCCGAAGTGTTTTTGGAATTTTTTGGATCTTGGTATATTTGCATATTCTAAGAAATATTTAATGTTGGGGATGGGACCAAAGTCTTAACACAAAATTCATGTGTTTTATAAATACCTTGTACAGACAGTCTGAAGGTAATTTTGTACTAATGTTTAGTGTACTTATGTTTTGATTATGACCTATCACATGAGGTCAGATGTGAAATTTTCCATTTCTAGTGGCATGCTGATCTTCAAAAAGTTTCTGATTTGGGTACATTTCATATCTCAGATTTTCCAACTTGGAATGCTTGATCTGTATTCAAGTCCGTGTTAATCTCCTAAGGCAAAGATCTTGTATTTTGGCAAAGCAGCTTCAGTTGGAATTATTACTTATTTTGAGTTTGTCCACTTTCAATCTCCTGAGTCACACTGTAGGGTGAATTATATGGAAAAATGATATAGACAATCAACCACATATTCTCTAATTTTTAAGAGTGGTACCCGTCTTTACCATATCATGTTTTGGATTTACTTCTTGGGTTATAGGAAGGAAAACATTTTAGAAAATTCCATTCATGGTTCCCACTTAATAGACTCTTATGCCACTAACCAAGAAGCCAATATATTTCTGTTCCAAATATGCATACAGAGACTAGGCATACCACCGAGGCAGGTTTATAGAACCAAGATATCCTCTGGGACAGGGCTCCTTCAGTCCTTTGGTATCGTATCAGACAGTATATAACAATTCTTGAAATGCTTGCACACTCTTTTCTATCCAGGGCCATTATTCTCTAAGTACATGGCTATAGGTCTTTATGGGAAAAGACTAAGTGGGACAATTGCTGAGTAGACTTGACTTGCTCTTGTAAGGAACTCCCTTGAGGGAAACTGGCTTGTCTTTTAGTCCGTGGGTTCTAAAAATGAAAACTGCATCAAGCCCAGAGAGTTGGCAAGAGATCATAACATGTTACATGTTACCAGGGTTTCCTGGCCTGGGTAAGATATCCATTCCAAGGATTCCCAGCTCTCTGCCCACTTCCTGTCCTAGTTTGCAGTGGCATTTCTGGAAATTCTGCACTAGAGTGAACCATTGCTTTTCTAGGCTTTGAAAAGCCAATCTAGCAGCATGTTAGTACCATCTCCCAGGGTCCTTGACAGAGTGTTAAATCCTGTAACATGAGAGATGGCTTCCACACCGACTTTCCCTTATCCAACTTGATGTTCCATGCCTTTGATCCAGCACCCCTGGGATCCAGCCCATATGTACTCCTTCAGCTCCTGCCATGAATATTAGCTAGATCCTGCAGCTCCTTTGGCATATGGACTATTTCTACCCTTAGCAAGCCAGATGATGTTGTATGTTGACCTTGGTTTTTGTTCAGAAGGCAAGACAGGGAGATGAAAGCTTGTATTATCTCGCAAAATAGAAATTTGGAGAAAAGGACAACTTCTGGGGCTCAGAAGGTCCAGGGCACTCTTAGGATTCAATACTTTTGAGTATGTCAACCAAAATATCCCTATCTTGCTTCCATAGGGAGTGAGCATGTATATTTAGCATGTTCCAGAAGGCACTTCTGACCTGTAACCTTCCCAAATCTTGAGTCTTTGAGTTCTTCCTTCTCAGCAATGTAAAACACACAGTTTAACCTCTTAACCTAAAAAACTTGCAGTTATCCTTGACTCTACGTTTTCTCTTACAGCCCCCTCTAATCTCTGAATAATTCCATTTCTCTTTATTTTCCAAATATATTCAGAATCTAACCACTCTTACCACCCCCATGGCTATCACCATAGCCTAAGTCACCTATCAACCCTTATCTGGATTATTGTAATACCCCCTAGTCACTTTCCTTGTTTCTACCCTTGTGACCTACAGCCTGTTCTCAACACAGAAGCCAGGGTCACCCTACTAACATGCAAATCAGTACGTGTCACTCTGTCAAAATAATGCAAAGTCTTCACATCTCACTAAGGGTCAAAGTCCCTAACATGGTCTGTAATTCTCAGCACCATCTGAATCTATTATTTTTCTAGCCTAATGTCCTATTGTACCCCTACTGACTCGTCGTGCTTGAGCCTCTGTGCTTTTCCTCAAAATTCTGTGCACAGTATTGCCTCAAAAACTTGGTGCTGGCTTTTCCTTCTGCATAAAATTCTGTGCCGCCATCTTTCTGTATGTTTTCTCCCTTATTGCCTTCAGATCTTTACTAAAATTCAATCTTCTTAATGGGGCTTTTCCTTATCACCCTGTCTGCTATGGTTTGGATCCTCCTCTAAGGTCCATGTGTTAAAGACTTGGTGCTCAGGCAAGTGCTAATTGGAAGTGGTGGAACCTTGAAACAGTGGGGCCTAGTTGAAGGTCTTTGTCATTGTAAATGAAGCAATGAGGTGAAGAGTTTGGACATAGTGCTTCCACAATATATTGCCTTGCCATAGGCCCCAAAACAATGGTCTAACCAGTCATGGACTGAAACCTCCAAAACTATGAGCCAAAATAAACTTTTCCTATTTTTAAGTGGACTATCTCAGGCATTTGGTTACAGTACCTGATGCAAAGCTGACCAATGCACTATCTGAAGTTCTGACCCTTTTTTACCATACATTCCCTGTTGCTCTTTTCTTCTTTATTTTTGTTTTATAGAGCATTTATCTTCAAATTTTCTGTTTCCTTTTTCTGTATAGAAACTCCAGGAAAAGAGACTTTTTTCACCTTTAATCAATGCTTTTCCTTTATTTGGCACTAAATATGCATTTATTGAATGAATATCTTCTTAAGTATATAAACTGAAAGTACAGAAAGGACTGTCCATATACATTGAATCCTGGGATGGAATGTAAATGAACACTCAGACATGATTTCTTAAAATAATTTACAGATTGGTTAATTATGCCAAATGTAACATGAATATCATTTGAGAACATATGCAAAAGAAACTTTCAACTAAAAAAATCACTTTTCTTCAATCATGCTTTATTCTTTACTTAGTGCATGAAAGCTGTCTTTCTATTTCTAGGTCAAAGAAAATATTCCCCACCAATATCTCAACATAATGGTGTTATCCTATAAGAAAAAAAATTCATTGTAATTTAAATCAAATAAATTTTGTCAATGGGTTTCATTTCTGGCCTCTACATGTAACATCATCATTTGGAAAGCTCTTTATGATTGGCTACCATGATAGACTGTGTTCATTCCTTGGATTGTTGTATCTGTTTATTAAATCACTGAACACTACAATACAGCTTTTGAAGAACAGTCTTAAATAATAATTAATAAGTCAGAATTTAGGTCCAGACTTGCTGGGTTCCAATATAGACTCCTCCATTAATAGCTGTTTGAAAATTGATAAAACAACCCCCCTAAGCTTCAGAGACAAGAAGCCTAACCTCAGAGTTATGAGAATTCAATGAATTGACACATGTAAATAACTCAGAACAGTTGTTGGCACATTGTAAATACAGACAGCCCTCTTTATCTGTTGGTTCTGCATTCAAGAATTCAAACATTTAGGATTAAAAATACTTAGAAAATGATTGTATCTGTACCAAACATGTACAGACTATTTTTTATGGCTATTGCCTAAACAATACAGTCTGAAAACTGTTTACATAGCATTTATAATAGGTATTATAAGTAATCTAGAGATGATTTTAAATATATTGAAGAATGTGGGTAGTTTATATGCAAATTATATGTCACTTTATATAAGAGACTTCAGAATGTCGGTATTTGGGAGGGGAGGGTTTCTTGAACCAATCTCCCAAGAATACCAAAGGACAACTGCGCTCACTGACTCTTAACTGACTGATCATTAGCTCCACTGGATTACAAACGTACACTTGAAGTCTGGTCTTTTGACTTTGAATCTGTAAGTACTTATCAGTACTTGAATCAAAGAAACTTGCAATTCACATTATCCCATGCTGCAAATTGACCTGCTAATTGATTTTTAAGTAACTTTTTAAAAAAATTGTTTTTAGTTGTAGATGGACATGATACCTTTATTTTTATTTATTTTTTAAATTTTATTTATTTATTTATTTACTTACTTACTTATTTATTGTGGCATCGGGGGTTGAACCCAGGGCCTTGTGCATGCTAGGCAAGCACTGTACCAACTGAGCTATATCTCCAGCCCTGATACCTTTATTTTATTGGTTTATTTTTATGTGGTGCCAGGGATAGAACCCAATGTCTCACACATGCTAGGCAAGCACTCAACCACTGAGCCACAACCCCCCAACCCCTTAAGTAACTTTTTGTTGAAATATAACCCACATGCAGAGAAATACACAAATTATATTATGCATAGCTTTATAAATTTTTACGAGATGAATACAAACTTTATTAGCATCCCAGGGGGAACCTTCATGATAGCCCCAGTCACACCCTCACTAAAGTAACCAGTCTCCTGACTTTTCCCACAGAGATTAATTGTGCTAGTGTGCTGGTTTTAGACTTTATGTATCTATTCTTCTGTTATTTGGTTTCTTTCACTCAACTGTATGTTTACGGAATTAACTGGTCTTACTCAATTGCCTTTTCCTCATGGCTGAGAATTATTCAGGTGTTGTAATATTTCACCACGTTCTATCCATTTTACAGTCAAAGGACTAAGTCATAGTTCCCATTTTGGACATTGTGTTCCTGTGACCATTTTTGTGACACACCTTTTGCTGCATATAAATACACATTTCTCAGGCGTACACTTAGGAGTGAATTTCTGGGTCGTTGGTTACGTATATACTCAGCAAAGCATTTTTCCAAAGCCACTGTAACAGCTTACCTACACAGGCAGTGTGTGAGAATTCCAGGTGCTCCAAGTCCTTATGGATATTAGGTGTTGTCAGCCTCTTTATTTAGCCATCCTGGTGGATATAAAGTGTACCTGATTGTGTAGAGACAAAAGAAACAGAACACCTCTTCATTTGGCCAATGTCCTGTTGTGAAGTGACTGCTCACATCTTTTACCTTAAAAAAGTTGGTGGCCTGCCTTTTTCTTTCTTGGAGAATTATTTACACATTCTGAAATATATACCATCATTTTTGATGTATGTATTACAGTAACCTTCTCCCATCCGGCGGCTTACTTTTTCACTCTTAAAGGTATTTTAGAAATGGTTTTGAAGAGTGTGCACACATAGAATGGAATACATTTAGGAAGAACAGAGCTCAATGAAACATCACCAACCTGAACATGCTTGTGTAAACTGACCAAGAAACAGAACATTGATAGGAAGAGCACCGTACTGGTTGGTACCTTCTGATACACAAACATTTTTAAGTTTAATGTGTTCTGATGAATCAGTCTTTTCCTTTAAATTTGTGATTTTCTTATAAACGTGACAAATCTTTGCCTAAGTCCATGAAGATATGGCCTTACATTTTCTTTTAAAATCATTATTACATTTTTTTCAAAATCTTTAACTGTGTTAAGTCCATAATTCTTCTGGAATTATTTATTGAACAATCCTTATCTACAGGTGATTATTCATTGAGCTCCATACGTACTGTTTTTTCCTCAGTGAAGAACATTCAACTTTTTGCTTTATTAAAGGAGGTGCTTTACAACTTCTGTTTGGCTTCTTCATATTGCCAGCACCACTGCTTTTTGGGATCTTTATTAAGTAAAATAGGTTACTTGAAAACAAGCACTGTGATACTGCTATCGTTGATCTTATAACCAAGATGCCTACCAATTGACAAGTGGGGGGTGGGGTGGAGCTTTATATAGCATGGATCTTCTGGACAAAGGGATTCACATCCTAGGCAAGACAGAGCAGGATGGTGGCAGATTTCACCTCGTTACTAAGAATGGCATACAATTATAAATTTATGAATTGTTTATTTCTGGAATCTTCTGTTTAATATTTTTGGATCCTAGTTGACTATGGGTAATGAACTAGGGGACGAAAAGAACTAATGAAGGAAGACAGATGTATATACTGTGAGTTACAAGTCAAAACATTATTTTTAGATGGACCTAGCACCATTCACCAAAGAAACAACCCTTTCCTCAGTGACACCTTTGTCATAAATTAACCATACATGTGTAGGACTATTTCTAGACCCAATATATGGGCCATTTATTCTGTCCCATCAGTCTATTTGTTTATGCTTGCACTAATAACACCTTATCTTGAATATTATAATTTTATGATAAGTTTTTACATCCAAGACTGGCAGTCTTCCAACTTTGTTTTGTTCTTCTTCAAGATTGTCTTTACTGTTCTTGCTTTTAGTAATTTCCACAGAAATTATAGAATTAACTTGTTAATTTCTTTTTTAAAAATGCTCTTAGGGTTTTGATAGGTATTACACTGAATCTAACATAAATTTGGGGAGAACGGAAATTCTGCTATACTAAGTAATTTGTTCTATGTACATCTTCATTTATTTAGATCTTCTTTAATTTTCTCAATATTTTCTTTGCTTTGTATGGATTTTATACTTCTTTTGTAAGACTTACCCCAAGGATTTCATATTTCTATGCTGTTGTAATGGTTTTTATTTTTCATTTTTATTTTCTAATTGTTACAGGTTTAGGGAAGTACAATTAATTTTTAATAGTAACCTTATTAGATTTATTTCCTTACTATAAGATTTTATCTGTAGATTCTTTTGGATTTCCCTCAAACACACAATCATGTCTCTGCAAAATAATACTTTTTCCCTTTTCAGTCATTATACCTTTTTCTCTACCTGTGAGCCTTTTTATTCTTGACTCAAATTCATACTTTTTAGCCCCTTTTGATGAGTCTGTGATATTCTGCTTTATTCAAAGAAATCAGTAGAAATTCCTGCATTGAGTTTTCCATGAAAATGTTGGAACATAATTGGTTTCCTTAGACTCAGGGTTTTATAATCTCCATTTCTTTTTCTGTATAATTCTTTTTTTGAGGGGCTCAGGCTATATCAATTGGTGGACCTACTCTTTTTAAATTGGTTTCTTATCTTGTGATAACTTGCATTGAGAATATATTACCAGAAAAGCTGGAAGACTGCTTATTGGATAGAATTTAGGAATCTGCAGTTCTCTAATTTGTTGTTGTTGTTGTTTCTGAAATCTGAAAGTTCAGTGAATTTGTCCTAAACATGATTCCAGAACTGAATCTGGGTCTATAAATACAGATCCTTTAAATATATTTTAATAATATTAAAACATGAAATATGGTGTTGAAAGTATTTGGTGCACTGATAAAGTTCCCTGTTGGGGGGCGGGCAGTGTCTGGATGTTTAAAGCAACAGTTTGATTGAATAGAACAATAAATGCAGAGCTGAATGTATTTTTTTTCTCTCTTTCTTTCTCATCTACTAGAAAAATATAGATAATAGAGCTCATTTATTTCCTTAACATTTCAGAGCTCCGCAGATGGGAAAACAACCCAGTGGAAATGATTTCTGGCAACCTTGAGAAGATATGTTAGCATTTTGTGGCATTTCTCTCAGTGACATGTAAAGCATGGCTTTCCCTCATTGCAGTGTCACAGTGAAGTGTCACAATAAAGCCAAAATAGTGTGCCCTCAGGGAAAACTCAGAAAAGGGACCATTTTCCATGCACACACAAAGGGTAATATTTATTATGAAGCCTTTCATTTTAGCTCCAAATGCTGCCTGGGCTGTGAGTACTTTGCAAAGGAGAAATGTACAGAATGTGAGATTTAATGCAGATGCTATGTGTAAATCTGATGTAATTTATGTAAATATAAATAATATGTAAAAAGGTATAATGCACTTAGAGACATACATGCAATCATACTCTGCAGTGTGCCAGGTGAAGCTGCAGAGCAACAGCATGTGGCGGTGTTGATGGAGTCCAGGGAGCACTGGGCAGGGAGTCAGACGGCTCCATCTTTACCTCTTTTTTTGTCACTGTCAACACAGATATTATCTCCTTTATCCTCAAACATGTGATATAGAAATTATCGTCTCCATTCACTAGAGGAGAAATTTGATGTTTGAACAGATTCAACTGATGTTGCAGATTACATGGGTTAGGATTACTGAAGATATTTCAGATGCCCTTAGTATCAAATACCATGATTTATTTTAAACCAAACTTGTACTTTTAATAAAACCTTACCTATTCCTTTATCTTACATTTGCACAATTATTATTCTGACATAAATATTGAGCCCAGTTTTTATTACCGTTAAAAATCATCTTGCTAGGTGTGAGGTGCACATGCTTGACTAAGGCAGGAGGATTGCAAATTTGAAGCCAGTCTCAACAACTTATTGAAACCCTATCTCAAAATGAAAAGCAAAAATGATCAGCGATCTAGCTCAGTGGTAAAGTACCCCTGAGTTCAATTTCCAAATCCCTTGTCCCCCCAAAATCATCTCATCAGGGTCAGCTACTTTTTCTGTCCATTTAAGGAATTGTTGTTTTTTGTTTTTTCCTTTTATTGATGCACTGAAATTATACATAAGAGTGGGATTTGTTGTTACATATTTGTATTCACACACATTACTACTGTAAGGGCATTCTTTCTTTCTTTTTATTTATTTATTTATTTTTACTGGGGACTGAGCCCAAGACACTTTACCACTGAACTGCATTCACGGTCCTTTTTTATGTTGAGACAGGAACTAGCTAAGCTGCTGAGGGTCTTGCTAACATGCTGAGACTGGCTTTGAACTTGACCATATTCCTCCCTCTGCCTCTCAGGTGTGCCCTACTGCACCCAGCTAAGGGGATTCTTAATTATTTTTGCATTATGTTTTTTCATTGCTGCAACTCAATAAAATCTTCAGATTGTGTAATTGTCCTGTATTTCTACACCCAAATCAGTGGGCAAGGCCTTGGGGTGAGCACCTTCCTTCTCATTAGACAGGTCACTGTTTTATCCAGGTTCTAATTCAATGAATTCTCAAATGCATGCAGAATTTGCCCAAAATCTGTTTTCCCAATTCAGCAGCATTAAAGAGGCACCATCAGTTTTGGAGACCAGTAAACTTGGGTTCAAATATCAGCTTCATCAATTAGTAAGTTATTTGATGATGGGAATAATATGTATCCTTATAAGTAATATTCACAACATGTGAATATTATCATCTATTATTACCTTGCAAGGATCAGGTAGTCCAATCATTAAAGAAAGAAATGATATTTTCTCCTGACTGACCAGTCCTTCTTAACCATCCCCACTATGCCTCTCTCATGAATGCATGCTTCCTGATGCCAACAAATCTCCTCCTCCCTCCTCACCCTTCTCCTCCTCCTTCTTCATTGTCTTAAATTTTATTGTGGTAAGAACATTTAACATCATATCTACCCTGTTAACATGTTTTTAAGTGTGTAATACACCTCGTTGTTACCATCCATATGATGTTACACAGCAGATCTATAGAATTTATTCATCTTGTTTGATTGAAATTTTATGCCTATTGATTCTCCTAATCATTTCCCCCTTCGCTCAGCCTCTAGCAACCATTATTTCATTCTTTAATTCTATGAATTTGACTATTTTGTATTCCTCATATAAGTGGAAATATGGATTTTTTTCTTCTGTGTCTAGCTTATTTCACTGAATTTATTATTAAATTTTCACGTACCTAAAAAAACTTTTCTTCTGGATGAGTAACCTTACCTTATCTCTGTCCCTTCTCCTTAAAAAGCGAGTCTCTGTTGACCAGAAAGGCAGGTATGGGGTAGTTCTGTTTGTCTGTTCCCACTCTCCACCGTAACTATGTCGTGGAGACCCCCATGTTTTCTTTCACAGGTCAGCAGACTCAGTCATGCCCATCTCTATTCTCTGCCAAGTAGTCTTACATAGTATTTTTGGCTCTCATAGTTATCTGGTTATATCCTCTTTTGCTCCATCTTCAAGAGCACTTAAATTCTGGTCACTTTAAATTTGGGTTTGAGATATTTTGTGAAAGCACATTAGTTTATTTAGGGAACTCACTCATTTCTTCCTGTCAGAATAATTTTTAATTTTCCAATTTTTCATATTTTTTTGAAAGATTTCTGACTCTTGAATTATCTCTGCTTCCAGCATCATTTTCTTTTTTTTTCTGAGAAACAATGACATTTTCCCTTCCCTTAGATGTTTTTGCATCTGTTCTTCTATATTCAAGAATCCATATACAATCATAACCAAATTGTTTTCATGAACAGGCCATCATCTTTGCACTGACGTTCATGCAAGAACAGTTTAAGGTCTTTGACTGTTTTGTAATATTGCTGAGAATTCAATCATCTTTTAGAGATGGAGTTAGTAATATTACCCTGAGTCCAAGATTCTTTCCTCTGGATCTTTTCATCTAAAGCTTCTGCATTTTTCTTTGGAAAGCATTTAATAAATATCTCTCATAGACTTACTGTTGGCTAAACTCTCTAGTCTTCAAGGATCTTGCCAAGAAAATGTTTGTCTTAACTTCATACATAGAGTGGCCTGCATTTCCTAGCTATATGTAGGAAATCTGTGTTGAAAGGGCCACCCCCTCAGGAGCATTTCCAAATAAAACCATGTGAGAACAGAAATAAGGATAAACTGTTGTCCATTTTTGTGAAATCCTATCTTATTTCTCTTCTTTTTATTTGTTTGTTCTGTGTGCCAAATGGATGAGAATCAAAAGGCAGAATATTATGTAGCATCTTTTCACTTTGTGTGTGTGTATGGGGGTGGGGGGGAAAGACTGGGAATGGATTGATTAATTAAATGTTCATAGCTTGTCCCCTCGTTCAATGGCCCCTTCATTCAAGTCCTTGCCCAAGACCTGTGGCATCTCCAGTCCAGGGCACAACTGTGGAAGAGATAAGCAATTTCAGTGGTAAATAACTATTTGAAAAACCTTGTGATTTATCCATAGTGGATGCATATTTTGTATCTGGTAGTATATTTTTCACATTAGCTGTTTCTTAGGATTAGCAAACCAGTGCAAATCTTGTTTCATCCCTCCCTGGGTATTTAGTGTCGCGCCAAGCAAAGCACAGATTAACATATGCTTACTTAGGATTAAGGATGATTTTTTTCAAAAAAATATCTTCTGATAGACAGTAAAATAGAATACACACAGTTCAAGGGATTCCACGGATGGGCTGTTTATGTTAGTGCCAATAGCTAACCCTAAACCTCCAGTCCCAACTTTCCAAAGGCTTTGGGTAAAGCCAAATTCCTAATACCAGCAAATGCTCTTTTACCATGTTCTTAATTTGCCCCACTCACTACAGTGTTGCATATGATTGCTCCATGGCGAAGAAGAGAAGGGCTGAAGAGCAGGCTTTGGGTGTCCCAGTCAACAAAAGGAAATCCCTGCTAATGAAGCCCCGACACTACAGCCCAAACATGGACTGCAAAGGGGACCGAGACGACAGGACCGAGGATGATGGCCTCCCTGAAACAAACGATCGCGCTGCTGCAGGTAGCGAGGGACAGTGGCCCTGATTTTATCTACTCCTTGGCGTCAAAGATTCAGTCTTAATTTATGTAGAAATTATGGTTGGTATGATGTAAAAAAATATACTTGGCATTTGGAAGAAAAACCAAACATTGATTTCATTCACTACTCACCTCTTGAGGATCCATTTTTCAATTAGTATCTATAGGGAGGGTCTATAGATAAACAGCATAGTCCTTGCCCTGAGTTCCTTCAAAGGCACTGGACTGGGCTATGACACTTTTTGAAGAAAATAAAAGCCTTAAAGGTGAAGAGTATTTTATGTATGTAATATTGTAAGTATCTAATTGCTGAAACACTCCTTCAAATTACAGGGCTTATTTAAGCCTTAAAATACCTTTCAATGCTCAAATTCTCTATAATGTTCATTGTTGATTATCATTAATGATTATTGTGTGTGTATGTGTATACACACATATATATATAGCTTAACATTTATTTTTATTTATTTATCAACATATATAATCACATATAGTATTATTTAGAGCCCAAAATATAATTGGTAGTTGGCAACAACAACATAGACCAAGGCAGATGGTTTGTGACCTTAATATTTTTCATATTTTTGAATAAATATTTATAGCAATGGACTGTAGAAATAACCTGAAGTTATCTCCTAGAGGCTCCTTCAATAGTAAAATTATATAGAAAATGTATCACCGTGTCCATTATTTCCAAAATAAATCATTTAAATTTACCTTTAGGTACACATTATAATTCATGAATTTGATTCTTAACTCTCCTTAAACACCCTTTGCATGCTAAGTGAAATGAGGTTATTTTGAAGCTTTAGAATTTCTTTCTCCCCAGTTCATAGCTATTCTCACTGGTCTCGTGAGCTCACATGCCTATAGGAGTTGGAAAATCACTGATGGCTTTGTGCATGAGACTGAAACTGAGGACATGCAGAAGTCCCAAAAAATTATGAAAAAGCAAATTCAGAGCTAAGGCTTCACTTAGTAAGAGATGAAATGAGGTATATGCATGTTCTAATAATTCTGAACATGACTTTTATGGAATCAAAATATACTAAATAATTTGTTATTTGAAAAGAAATTATTATACAAACAAAAGGGCTTAATATTCTTAGATCATAATTATTTATTATAAATAGAGTTATAGGTATTAATTTAAAAGATATAAAAGTATATTGACTGAACACAAATCTCAGGTCATATTTATCCTATCTTGACTATCTTAGCTTAGAAGCAGTTGAAGATGCTGTGTTTAAAACAAAGTTGATTCTGGTGCAATAAATCGTCTAGCTTTTCTGTATTTGGTAGATGGTATATATGTATGTATGTATGTATTTATTGGATACTGAGGACTGAACCCAGGATCACTGTAACACTGAGTTACATCCCCAGCCCTTTCTACATTTTAAGACAGGACCTCACTAAATTTCCAAGGTTAGCCTTAAAAAGGTTGATCCTCCTGCCTCAACCTCCCAAGTTTCTGGGATTGCAGATGTCCAATATAGTTTAAATACTCAGGGCTCATCTACAAATTATAATCATTCTCCACATTTTTTTAAATTTTCTTGAGATGGTCAGTTTTACTTGTTGATTCATGAAAATTACAGGTTGGGTCTAGTTTTAGGGAAAGTCATTGAATCACTGCAAATAGAGTTGAGGTTCAACTCACCTAGCTGGCATTAATTAGCCAAATATTTAAGAAAATGAGTCTGATTTTGCATCAAATACCCTTATAAGTCAATGTGTCAAAGACTGTGTCTAGCTTGCTGTCTTCTCACCTTCTACTATAGCTGTTGATAATCATAGATACTTAATGTTAGCCAAGTGAATATATTGCTCAAATGTATTTAGTTAAGCATTTTTATACTTAATATTAAAACTACTTCTGATGATAATGAATATACTGAAATTGCAGCATTAGTGACCATTATTTTTTAGTTTTTCATATATTCCAGGCATACAAATTATATCACTTAATCCATACTACAGTGCCACAAAGATACATAATTATGGTCACAGTTTTACAGTTGAGATCATTGGGAATCAAAGAGATTCAATGCTGAAGGTAACACAGCTTATAGGTATTATAAATAAAATAATTAGGAAACAATTGGAAGGACAAGCAAAATAATTATTTTCCAGTTAACCATGCTCTGTAATCCAATTCTCCCTTTCCTCTCATACCTTCAGAATGCTGACCAGGCAAAGTTTTACCATGTCAAATCATTAAGTCTCAGTTTCTAGAAATGGCAGGTCATAGTTGTTCCTATCCCTGGTAAACAGAGCAAAGATTCTAAGTTGCTTCAACCCTCTTCAACCCTCTGCACAAGTTACCCCTACCCCCCAGAAGGAACCAGAGCTAAGCTAGTGCCCAATCCAGCAGAAATGCTTTCCATCTAGCTTCTCATTTACTCTGGGTACTCCAGTGCCTTTACCTGGCCAGATGTGTGCCAAATTTTATCTTCAACTGGGACATTCAGATAATGAGGGTATACAGTGCTCATGAAGGCTAAGGTCATTTATAAACATCTTCTTCCATTTTATGGCACAAACTACATTCCATATTCTCAACTAGCTGTCTCAAAGAGATGCAGGTGGGCATTTAAAGGGACTGAAAAGAGTGTGGACAAAACCATACAAATATCCCTTCTTCACTGGGAATTTGAGCTTGCAAGCACTATCCAGAAGCAGGACAAGAACAGACTGTCCAATGCAGACAGGGAGAATGAGAATCAGCTCAAAATGGAATTAACCAAGAAAGTGCATAGAGTTCCCAGTAACGTGACCACATGCTCATGATTTGAGGAAATCTATCCCACTCATAGAAGTATTAGGGGTTGGAATGATATTTTTAACAGATCACCTCTCAATGAATAGCAAATAAGGAATAAATCACTGCAATCTCAGAATTTTGAATGATGAATTAATTTTTCTGGAGCTTTTTATTCCTGGTAAAATCTGCAACTTCAAGAGGCCTTGAAAACTAAGTTGCCTATAAAAGTAAACTTGATAGTTAAAGAAACAGAACTAAAATACAGTGATAATAATATCCCATGACACAGAAGAAGTCTATTCAAAACATGTTGTGATTTTCAGAGGATTTTTTAAGTTGTTTTCAAAGTAGAATAGCCAATGTGTATGTAAGAATTCATCAGTGTATTGCTATAGGATTACCAAAGTATAGACCTTGGTTTAATGTAAACAAACAGGTGTGAACTTCTATATATGAGGAAAAAAAGCATTTTTAAAAATCTGTATACAAGGAAAGCCTCCCAGTCCCACTTCCTTCCTCCCCCATACTTTGAGATGCACACAGAACAGATAAAGGCCTGCACTGTTCACAGTGACCCAACTACTTGGCTGTGTCCCCAAGGACACAGGAATTTTCCCACCTATCATGTTTATAGTACTAGCAAAGTCAAGGTTGGTTTGCTTGTTAGTTTTTGTGTTGTTGTGTTATTTGTTTTGTGTGTTTTTTATCTGTAGGATATGGATTATCTTTTTCCATATTGCATATTAACAATGGTATTCCTAGTTCCTTTGTGTAAATTCACTCTTTTTTAAAATTTTTTTCCACATTTTTATTGGTACATTATAGTTGTATATAATGATGGGATGTTGCTACATATTTATACATGCACACAATATAATAATATAATTTGGCTAAATTAACTCTTGAAAATACTCAAACTTAGGAAAAGAATTGGCCGTGAGTAATGTTAGCAGTTTTTCCTGGGAGTGGCTATGTTTGGTAAACATCAGTCATGGCACTGGTATTCTTAGGCTTTAGGTTGTAGAGTAGCATGTCATAGAGGGAGGACATAGAATTGAAGCCAGGTGTCCATGAGTCTAGGGCCCAACCCTCTGCTAAGTAGCTATGTGGTTTTGAGCAAGCCCTTAGCTCCCTAGAACTGTGGCTTCCTGTCTATAAAATGGACTAGAAAGGACCTTTCTCATAGTTATTGTGAAGATTAATTGAAATAACAAATGGAATACCTTGCCAGGGACGTATCAATTTATTGTCCTAAAAAGGGTCGTTGAGTCATCCAGTCATTAGGTCATTGAATCATCCTTATTTTGAAGACGAGGAGTCTGTACTGGGGAGACCAGGGACCTGGTCAGTGTCTTACAGGCGAGCAGCACTGTATGATACTGCTTGAACCCGGGCTCTGAACTTCACACCCCATGGATTTGTGCATCGTGCACTGGCTGCCAGTTTTCAAAGACAACTGCTGAACCATTCCAGAGTCTGCGTAGGTGGTGAATCCACTAAACCTTCTCATCCTGTGGACCTTGCTTTCCTTAGGCATTAGTTTTCCTGGTCATTCTAAAAGAAGAACAGTCCCACCCTTCCACATGCCCACTGCCATTACTACTGTTTTCGAAAATAATATCCAGGAAGGGGAAGAAGAGCCATCATTTACAGAATGCCTGTTAGGTGTTCCCATGTGACCTCACAGAATGCACACAGGGTGACACTGCTGTCCTCGGGGTTTGAATAGAGACACCAGGCTTAGATGAGCTGAGCTACCTGTCCAGTGGTCACAGAGAGGAACACCAGCATTAGAGCTTGACCCTTGCTCTGTGGGCTCTATAGACATGGCTACTTTAGTTATTTCAGTGGCAAAAGCTCAAAATACATCACGGTCCCACCCAGGAAAATAAAAAATAGCCTTTAAAAAAAAAAGGCAAGTGGCCCATCACAAAATGAGAGAAACCCGCATGTGCTCACTGATCTGTCAAATTCAAAAGCAAACTCAGATTTTTCCTTATGACCATAGAGAAAGCCAGGTAGGTGTTTGGGAACGTGGAAAGTTGGTTTGCAGCTTGAAGAACATCCCCAGAAACCAGCGCATGAAATGCACGTAGGCACCTCTGTCGGCGGGCTCCTCTTTTTCTGAAGAATAATTAATAAATATTTTCTTTTAGCATATAACAAACAGTTGAACCAAACAATTATGTAAACTGGAAATGACCCAAAATGCTAGCAGTTGGCAGCCGCACAGTGAAGTGCATTGTCGTGCACATGTGCATGTTTGTCACACCCGCCTCTCTGGTGATCTGCACTTAATAGGAATATTTTAAACTATGTAGCTAAGCAACAGAGGTAATTGTTGCTTTCTAGAGCTTTTGTTAGCACTCTAACACAGCCCAAATATGCATAATTAGGTATAATGTCTATAAATCATTATTGTACACATGTGGGTAGTTAAGTGGAGTGAGAGAATAGTTCAATGAATTGAGCATATTCACTGAAAATGCTTTTTATTTGTTTTCTGTAGTTCATAATACTTTAAAATTATCATAACCCTTTACACTTTCTCTTAATAGCCAACCGTGATATTGAGAAAAACTTCATTTGCATTTTAGACTATGTTTAATATATTATTTAAACCTGGAGTTCCTCTGATATGAATTCAGGAGAGGATAGGCCCATCCTATCAAATATTGTGTGCCTGTTTATCCAGCCTCTTTTCTAGGAACTAAAATGTTAAATTTTTCAGTTTACGTTGAATAGATCCCAACAAAAGACTGCACCCTATAATCAGCATTATTTACAGGGGCCAGTGTTGTGACTGAATTCTTCCCTTCATCCAAAAATGCTTTTAGTTACTATGGCAATATTTACTTGATCCTGGCAGTCCAGTGTTGATTTAGGAAGATAATTACCAGAAAGGAAGATGATGGAGATGTATTTTTGAGTGTCCTTGTCAGAGACAATGTTTATAAAAAATTAAATGAGACAAAAAAGGCACATTGTCTTCCACACAGACACCCTCTTCCACAGCCCTCGCACCAATAGCTGTTCTTTTCTTCCTCCAAAGATGTTTATTAATACAGAATACACTTCACTTGGTGTCTTTAACAGTCTTAAAAGGGGCTTATTATTTTGTATTTCCCATCCCCCCATCCTGCCTTTCAGATACAGAAACAGTTCATCTTTTTCCTCTTTGTGTGTGTGTTGTTTTATTTGTCCTAGTGGGTGTCAGAGAACCATCCTTGAGGTATTTGGTGCATTCCATAACCTGCTGTTTGCTGGGCACCACTCCACATGCTTTGGGTTGGGATTGGTGTCCCTAGACAGTCCATACCATCAGTTGGTGCCTATGCACTGGGGTAGGATTGAGTAAGCTCACCACTCTATATCTAAACTGTCACCCTCAATCAGTGAAGGGATGACTCTGACAGCTATCTTAGGATGGCAGCCATTTCTCTGACTGTGTTGGGCAGACTGGCTTTTGGGGCCTGCTCCAGGTCACAGGATACCTTGACTTTCAGAACCCAAGATGGTTCTGTACAGAGGACAACTAGCTTGTCTCCAGCCTCTCCAATCAACCCCTCCCCTCATCTCATTTTCTTTTTACACACATGCACGCAAGTATCAAACCAGGAAATGTGTTACTATTTAAGCTACTATCTGATAATCCTTATTATTCCTGTTTGTGTTTTCCTCAATATGAAATTTTAGTGTGACAGTTGCAAAGTAAACAAGAAACCTGAAAGCTTCAGAGTTCCTTCAATTATCATCTCTATGTAGATGTATTTTGTATCTTAATTAATATTCCATAAAATCTGAGAGTACATCTGAGAAAAATGGAGAACATCAACCAAATAAGCTTTGAAAATATAATCCCACGCTAACACAGTGATCTGATGAATATTTTATTTACAATATATAGTATTATGTATATTCAATTTTTCTCATTGGCTAAGATGTGGGAATTCATATAATAGGTACAATGGCAATCATTTTACATCTACAACTCTACTGTTGTTAAATATCATCTTTTTGTCTTGGTCAGTACCCCAGAAGCACTTAGCTCTTAATGTATGAAAATTATAATAGTTAATTGATTTAAAGACAATTTCCGAATATTAAGCTTTAAGTTTTATTTTAAGAGCATGTATATTTTTCTAATGTTTATAAAATTAATAGCGACCACATATTACACATATTAATTATGTATTTGTGTGTATACATATGCATGTGCATGCACATACATATGCATGGGGCTATATATTTGTGTATATGTGTGTGTGTGTAATATTTTTTATTCTTGATTTCCAAATATTGATGTTCTTTTTCTACAGAAGAAATCATGATAAAACCTGCGGATGAGAATCTTCATTCAACTGCACAAGAAAACTCCCCTCGGAAAGAAGACCAATATACTTGTTATCAAGAGCTGGTAGTCAAATCTCTAATGCACTTGGGGAAATTTGAAAAAAATATGTCTGTCCAGACTATAAGTGAAAACCTCAATGACAGTGGCATCCAATCTTTAAAAGCAGAGAGTGATGAAACAGACGAGTGTTTTATGATTCATTCTGATGATGGAAGAGACAAAGTGGATGATTCCCAGCCCCCATTCTGCTCTTCTGATGACAGTGAAAGTAACTCTGAAAGTGCAGAGAATGGGTGGGACAGTGGTTCCAACTTGTCAGAAGACACCAAACCTCAGAGAGGCCCAAAGTACATGTTAGCAGATAAGAAAAAAGATCTACTGGAAATTCCTGAAATAAAAACAGAAGGTGACAAATTTATCCCTTGTGAGAACAGGTGTGATCCTGATGCAGACCTGAGAGAACCGCAGAATGTTCATGTGGAGCCCTTGGATGGCAAAGCCCAATCTGCCTTCCCTGAGACTGAGGAAGAAGACAGGGAGAGCCTGGCCACAATGACAGAAGAATCCAGTGATCTGGAGAAAGCCAAGGGGAACCTGAGTTTGCTGGAGCAGGCCATTGCTCTGCAGGCTGAGCGAGGCTGCGTTTTCCACAGTACTTACAAAGAGCTGGACAGATTTCTGCTAGAACACCTGACGGGGGAAAGGCGGCAAACCAAAGTTATTGACATGGGTGGAAGACAAATTTTTAACAACAAACGTAAGAAAACATTTTTTTTCATTCATTTTAGGATAAAATTACCTTAGGATTAAGAGATTAAATTTTGTTATTTCTTCCAGAAAGTTTTTGACTGCTGAATGCTCTTTTAAAGTCCCAGTTCATAACTGGGAAATAAATAATTTCTTATTTTTACCCCTACTCTCTAGATTATTATTGAATCAAACTTGATTCGTTTTGCAGGAACTTCACACCAAAAAAATATTCATTGCATGTATTTTTAAAATGTAATTGCTTTTTTTTAAATTTTATTTTTTATTCTAGCAAACTAGACACAACAGCATTTACCGTGTAATTGCTTTTTATAACAAATCATACCTTTAAAAACTACTTTATTGGATATTGTTAGTAGTAGCACTTGTTGCATTTCAAATCATTTTAATTATCAAATCAATTCCAGAAATTTAATTTTTCTTTCCTACTCTCCTTCAAAATCATCTGGCCACTTTTGAGCTTCAAAATGATATTAAGTTACTTGTAAGCCAGGCAGGGTGCTCTGATCCTTCTTGGGATAAAACTGGGTTTAAAATGTGTTTGTAGTCTTACCAGCTTTCTGATGCAGGGCCATAAATATCTGGGTCAAACTCGAATTGACAGAGTGAACATACTTTGAGGATACTTTAAAATTGCTCCTCAGTCTTTAACAAAATTATGTCTCCTTTTCCCCATGGAGTATTCTGCCCATTTTTCTACCAGGTCTTGCACCAGATAGGTCCAGTGGATTCCAACAGTTATGTGGAATTTTCTAGTTGTCTCGCAGGGCCTGGAAGTCCCATTTAAGATGGTTATTTCCAGGAGCCAGATTCAGAGCTCCATAGTTTGCATTTGTTTTCAATAGTTCTTAGGTGATTCTCAGAATTAGGGGAAGAATATCTTAGAGAAAATCAAGATCATAGATCTAAAGGGCTTATAGGAATGTTATCTTGATATGGTTTAGAAGTTCTGATTATCTAGAAATGAATTGTAAATTTTGTCATTTAATTCCATTTGCGTACTCACCTGCAATCTTGACAAATAATGTCTTTCATCTCAGAGCTGAGAAAACAGAAAAGACTAAAATAATGTCATGTAGTAAGGAGCATGATCATAATGCGATGCAAACATCCTACAAGGGTTGGAATAGGGACAGAATACTAATGACTAATGTGTGGTTCAGGACAGGGCATTGTATTTAGCTCTGTGCATTCCCACTAATATACAGTTTTTTAAAAATTTGCCTGTTTTCTTTTAATGAACTACAAATCTGACAAAAAGATGAAATTTATTCCAAATTTTGCAAATCTGTAACTTCGTGTGTGTGTGTGTGTGTGTGTGTTGCCGGGGATTGAACCCGGGACCTTGTAAATGTGAGGCAAGTACGCTACCAACTGTATCCCCAGTCCAAATCTGTAATTTTTAATATACCATGTTTCATTGATTCTAAGATATATAATTTCCCGTTCTAATGACTCTGAAATCAGAAAGGTACACACTAGTTTCTTAACTGCATACAAAGTGATCTTTCGTCTTATGATTGATATCTTACAACCAATGAAATCCAGTGTTTGTAGAAACTTTTTGAGCCATAGCTTAAAATACTTGATGATCTTCTGGCTTTTTTTTTTTGTAATAAAGCTTTTTAAACTTTTTTTGTTTTCGAAAACTAACACAGCAGTAGAATCTGTATTTGTAAATGGTGGGTCACTTGGAGACATGACTCTAGGAGTCAATAAGATGTCCTGTGGCATAGGGTCTGCTCCTGCTTTAGGGTGTGTAAGCCTCTGCAAGATCAGGGCCAGGCTCCTATGAAACAGGTAAAAAAAAAAAAGTGAAACCCATATTGCAGGGGAACTATAGGTTTACATAAGGATGCTTGTGAATCTAAATTAAGTATTCACATTTCTGTTCCTTATTCCTGGTGAAGTACAAGAGGGATTTTTCTTCTCTAACATGCACTCCATATTAAGTGAGCATCCATCCCGACTGATAGCCATCTTCTTCAAACAATTCTGACTTTGTGTACACCTTGGACATACAACTCCACTGTTAAGAACACTAGAATTTTAAAATATCATTTTACCCAAGCCTTCAGATGAGTCATTGATTCTACAACAAATTTCAGCATACTATGGCTACTAAGCATTTAGAGACCATAGGTCTCAGTGTAAGTAGAGTCATCATGTAGTTTATTGCCCAACTGTGATACTTTTTAAGTAAAGGGGGACAATAGGAACAATATGCAAGTCTACCAGTTACGAAGACAGTCCCAGGAAAACTAGGATCTAACATCACTAGAGTATAAGGTCACCCTCATTGTGCAACACTGTGCAAAGAAAATAAAAGAAGAATCAGCTTGAGAGTTGCCCCGAGCTCATGCTCTGGCTTCTTATCATGCGAACAGATTCTGCCCTCCAGAGCATTTCAAATCTGCATCTTTGTTTTGCCCAGCCAAGAAGAGGCTTGAAGACAAAGGTGCATGGTGGACTGTCAGTGGCCCCACCTGGGCAGGTGCCAGCCTGTGTTATCTCCAACACCCTCTCTGGCTTCATGCAGACAAACAGCGTGGCAAGGACGGGAAATGCTCAGCGCCAAACCTTTCAATGCGGAAATGTGGCCTCGCCTGGAGGAGATCCAAGAGAGGAAGGGCATCAAAATACACATTGTTGCTCTTCTGCGTCCTGTGAGCAGCTCTCTGTTATGGTGTCAGCCCCTCTCCGTTCACTTTAATCAAACTTCAAGGTTTTTGACTAGTGGTCTACAGATTTTACATACCTAAATCAACTTGAAATTTGGCACCAAATTTAGAGTAAATGGAAACAGACATGCACAAAGTCACAGAACATCACAAACTCTTAATATGCTTTTTTTGGTCCTTTATAAAATAAAAAGACGGTAGTCTCAACATCAGTCATTGCTTTTGAATCCTATCTGTGGTTACTATAAATACCTGCTACTGAATGCGTCCGTATCTTTGGCTGCTCACTGCTCATTTACAACTCAAGCTTTCTGTGTCCTGACCCTTCCTCTATGGGTAGTGCAGGCGGCAACTTGAAGGATCCTTGCTCCTCCCTCTTTGACTGAAACCATGCCCCCATGTAATTGCATTACATACAACCTGCTGTGTCCCATCTGCCCAGGACTGTTTGTAATCCAACAACTGGGGTGACATGGTGTCACAGAAGCTTGCCTACTTGCCATATACTGCCCCAGTGATGTTGTTCACATCCTGCAAGAGTAGCCTGTTCTGGGTGCCCCACTTGGAGCCAGGAGCATGCGAGGGATCCACATCCTTGAGCAGCAGGGCCCTTTCTCATACTCTGTCACCAGCAGCTTCTTGGGCAGAATCATCTGGATTTTTTATTTTTGCTGTCAGCATCAAGCATTATGCTTGTTGCTTGGCTTTCTGAGAATCCTGAAGCCTTCCTGCAGTTCCCTTTTCCCTCTCTCCCATGGCTCACAGTCTTCTCATCCTTCTTCCAAACACCCTGAATGCTGATGAGGAATAGAATTCTCCATGATTGCTATCATTCCAAGCATGAATTAGGGGCAATTTGGGCTATAAGACAGTATTTCTGTTTAAGTTTATCAACCATCTCAATCACAAATATATACATTTGTAACTAAGGCCTCCACTGCATTAGCTCTGACCTCATCAGTATTCCTGTTCCATACTCATTTATGTTAAGTATTTATATAACCTTTTATCTAGACCTCCACACTGTGATGCCAGAAAAATTATAAAACTCCTGAGCGTGTCTTTGGCCCTCTTCTCTCCAGGCTCTTTTCCCATAGCAGGCTGACAAAATATGTTACAAGGTAGCCCTTTCCATGCCTAGCTGCACCTGAGAACCACACCACACCCGGCTGCACAGTAGCACTCTCCACACCACCAGGAAGGCAGCCCCTACCCTGTTTTCTGAAAGTCCCCAGCAAGATCATTGCTTTTCTAAGTCTCAGTTCTCAGTTCCTGCAGTCAGTAAAATCAACAGCTTTTCACCACAGTCACTGTGCGTGGAACCTAAGTAACAACCCGTTGGGGTTTGGGAATCTCAGGATTTTGCAGTACTACTGGTTAGGCAGAACACAAGTCTTATCCAGACTCTTATCAGTTGCTCTGAAGGAAGCTACCTCTGCTTGTTCCTGAGCTTCTGGTTGGCCCTCAACCCCAGGGCCACCTGCTGCTAGTGACACATGGGGACAAAGCCAGAGAATCCTTTCTCAGATATGGTAGTTTGTTTTGTAATTTTGAATCTGGCTTTTTCCAGACTCTTTCAATAGGAGATGGTTTGGGATTAAATAAATATTTTTCTTCTTTCTCACTTTTCTTTTTCTTTCTTTCTTTTTCCTTTTCAGGAGCTTGTTCACCCTCTGGCATAGGGGTGATTTTTCATAATGAGGCTTTAACTATAATACGTGACATGACAACTTGAGACCATCTTTGTATTTTAACAGCCCCTTGCCCTGTGTCAGCCTTTGCTTAGGAAACCAAGAAAATTGAAAACATGTTTTATGTTTCCACAGGTCTTAGTTGAGGGTCTTATTCAAGGCAATGTGAGAAGAATGTTTATGATGGTAAAACTGAATGAAGTGAGAATGTCACCCTGCAAGGCCACTATTGAATAGGAAAAGAAAGAAGAATAGCCAAATGAATTTCTCAATTTAATTTCTCTGTAGATTCACCGAGGCCTGAAAAGAGGGAGACCAAGTGCCCTATCCCCGGGTGTGATGGCACAGGACATGTGACCGGGCTCTATCCCCACCACCGCAGCCTTTCAGGATGCCCCCACAAAGTGCGGGTTCCCCTGGAAAGTGAGTACTGCCTATTCCTAAAGATGTCAGTGCTTTCTTAAAAGTACCAGAACATCACAATATTGGTTGCTTTCTCTCCCAATTTGGAATTCACAATGGAAACAAAGTTTTCTCTGTGTCAAGCAGTTTCCATCTAGCTGTATGTTTTAAAATGGAGTGTATTGGTAGAAAATTTGAGGGACAATAAGTCCAGCAGATAAAGAGAAAATTGCATTGAGAAGATAGCTTGCTACCCATATTTCCTAAGAGAGGTGGTCTCATCATGCCACTGGGGTCATATGCAGAATCCCCAGGTTGTGTCAGGAGGCAAGGGCAGGAGGAACTTTAGGCCAGAAGCCTTTAATTTCTATGTAAAGGAACATACAGGGAAGGGTAAGTGGACTAAGGGTTGTTGGTTCCTCTAGCTCTGGGGTATAAGATTTGTCCCTAGTTCTTTGGTCCATGACCCTAGGATAATTAGGGTAAAGGACTTTGACCTAGAATATTAGAACCAAATGAGCTCCTTGGATGTAGGCACCAGAGTTTAAGAGTGTTCTCAGCTGGTCAATTGTGTGCCTTCTTTAGGAGCTGGCTAACTCTGGGAGGGGCAGTTCCTCCTGGGTCAGCAAGTCCCAGGTGTCAAAGCATCACAACCCCCAAAAATAAGCCATATTGCCCTGCGTGACTGCACAGTTCTTTCTCAGCCTGAGGTCTGACCTCCAATATATCCAGGGTCAAGCTTAGCCTCAGGACATCACAGGGAGGTCTCTGCATCCTCCTGGCCTCCTCACATTGTGAGAACACGTACTCTGTAGTGTTGTCTTGGGACATCCTGTCACAGCTAAGAGCCCTGAGCAAAGGCAATCCTCAGTACATCACCCCATCCCTGTCCTACTATGAACCAGGTCTCTACAGGTAAATAAAGGGCTGCCACCTTCCAAGCTACAAAGATATAACATACTGTTTGAATCTATTGAGACACCTCTTAGGCCATACAAACTGGAAGAATAGGGACACCTTAGCATTCCCTTCCTTAATATTAAGAGTTAGCAAGTCACTAATCTAACCAAATTAGTCCTGTGCTGCTGAGTTAGCAATTCCTTAGACTAATTCTCTGATAGTTCAGTCATCCATACTCCTCTCCCTCCTGCCCTCCCTGGTACTAGGCGTTGAACCCAGGGACACTCTACCACTGGGCTACATCCCCAGCCCTTTTATTATTAATTTCTTTATGTTGAAACAGGGTCTCACTAAGTTCTTAGGGCTGGTCTCAAACTTAGGTTCCTCCTGCCTTAGCTTCCCTAGTAACTGGGGTTACAGGCAGGTGCCACTCAGCAATACTTTCTCCAATACCACATGGCAGTGGATGGTGGTTGGAGAAAGAATCAATATAGCATCACTTAGGAACTAAAAAAGACTACAGGCAGAACTTCAAATGGGGGAAAAGGTGGAAAGAGCTATTTGGCAAATACTGTTCTCCAAACACTCCTCCAGGGGAAGCACTTGAATGTGGAAGGAAGGTGATGAACTTTTCAGTTTAAATTAAATATGAGCTGAATAGAGTCGTTTAAGTCTATGGTTAAATATAACTTGGAGTTCAGAGCAGTTAACATGATAAATCTTGCTAGATTTAATTTTTGAAGTTCTGGTGTTCTTATTTTTTTTTTTCAACTAAATATATCTGGGGAGGGAGCATAGTGGATTATGTAACAAGTCATTTAATTGCAAAATTAAGAAATGAACATGTTGATTTTTTATATGTTTATGGTAAATTATTCTTCTCTTTAATGTGCTATTTTGTGATTAGTTCTTGCCATGCATGAAAATGTGCTCAAGTGTCCCACCCCTGGATGCACAGGAAGGGGTCATGTGAACAGTAATCGCAACACTCACAGGAGGTAATTCTGATGATTTGCTAATGATTTTACATTTTAAAAAATTGAAGCTTTCCACCAATCAAATTATGGGCTGTGTGTTATGAAAATCACTGCATCACTATCAAATATGTTGCCGCTTGAAATAGATAAGGAATAGTCTCAACTTTTGCAGAGTCAAAAAGAAAGAAAAATCACCTCATTATTTCCTTACATAGAAGTTTTTATATTAGCAGCCAATTTCAAAAATGAAAAACTGTTAAATTTGAAGATGCTGGGGTTACATGTTCATTTAGTCAGACAAATAGAATATATTCTCTTCTACGCTGGAAGCCCATCATTATAGTGTTGGTACTGAAAAGAGTTGCTTATGGGTTATCTTGGATCCCACCCCCTAGGCATTAAGAAAGAATCAAAAGGGCTTCCACATACAGTGGTTTGACTGTTAACCAGGCAATGAGGTAACATACTTCCATTGAGACTGCAACTAAAATAGAACATTTATGTGCATTTATATACAAATGCATTATGTGTGTGTATATATGTGTATATATTTGCATATGAAAATGTGGATTGTTTTGTGTGTGCATTTTATGTGTGGACTGTGATTATGAGGTACTATTTGAATTATAAGCACATGGCCAAGAAAACTTCAATTTAAACTATAAGATTCAATCCCTCAAATTTGCTGAATATCCTAAGATAAATTATAGAGTTACCATGCTAATATCTATAGTTAGACCCATTGCATTTGGAATGAGCACAGACTGCTGAAAATATTAAAAGTTTCAGAATAATTTAATTATTGGTCCCTTATGTAATATTTTGATTTTTTAAAATGAGCTTGTTACCTTGCATCACTGAGATGGGGTTGGGGGACAAGTATTGACAAGGTAGTTTGAAAACCGCTTTGGGATCTTTTCATATGAGAATAGTGCTAAGTGAACTATTAATATGACTTAACATTTAGTGTGTGCCAAGTATGCTGCGAGGCACATGCCAAAGCAAATCATATTATCATTTTAACTCACATCCTCCCGCTTTTCTTTTTTGAAACAGTCTTTCTGGTTGTCCAATTGCTGCAGCTGAAAAATTGGCAATGTCCCAGGATAAAAATCAGCTTGATTCTTCCCAAACTGGGCCGTGTTCTGACCAGGCACACAGGTAAGAGCTCCCAGGAAGTTCCTGATGTTCTCTTCATGCCAGGATCCAGCTCAACAGGACCTCATGTCCCTTATGTGTCACTTCATTGTGGCCTGACCCTCATTTTCAGCCACCAGTGGACCTGTGTGGGCAGCTCATTGGAAAGGCTGGTCTAGAGAATGATACTTTCTCTCTTAAGTGAGCTAAGAGACCCTCCAGAAGTTTAACTTGAAATTGGTCTCTTTGCTAAGGCAACACAATACGGGCAGAGTCTAAAAGGAATAAAGCCTTCAATAATATACAATGATCAAAATTCTGATTCATTAATGTAACACATCTCTCAAGTCAGGTAAGCTTCCCTTTGTGATTGACTTCACCTTCTCTGCCTGGAGAAAATACATCATAAACTTCTAATACCCCCTCAAAATATGTGATATTATATTTTATCCTTGAGCTCCCCATATACATGTAGTTTTTAGAGCAAAATTTTATTCTATGATGGATAGCTATTAATAAAATATCTTCCATTTGTCCTTGTAGCTCCCATATTCTTTGTATCTATTAGTTTGGAAGATCTTATACCTAAATAATAAAGTATGTACGTTGAAGTTTAATGTGACAGTGTATGTCTATTCTACAAAAATCAGACATGTAGGAAAAACGATTTCAGGATTGAGAGAAATGATCAGATAACGGTTGTTAATGAGGTGCTAAAATGTCAAAACAGCTCTTATGCATTTCAGTATTTTCAGGGCATAGCTTCCCTTAATATTTTGTTTCTATAGATTTAATTAAAAGAGTAAAAATTGGCATTCGAATCACATGAATAAAAACATATGTCAAGTGACAATCATGAATTACTGCTTAAGGAGCAATTAGAAATCTTAAAATGGGATTCTAGGTTAGTATTACTGTATGCTTTACTTTCTCCCTAAGTAGATTATTTATCAAATAGAGAAATAACAAAAGGTACACTTTGCTCATTTCATAAAGGATTGATGTTATTTTAGATTAGAACATTTATGCAACTTTAGGACTATAAACCAAATTACATATACAATAATAAAATTCACTAATCCTGCAATTATGTGTATGTAGAAGCTAAAATTTCCTTTATCTAATCCAAAACCCATCAATGAAACTAAAGCCTCAAAATTTTTCTGGAACTCAAAATTTGGGAATCAAGTCTTTTGGTGTCTACACTGTCCCATAGGCAGCAGGCATGAACATAACAATTAAATAATTAAAATTGTTAATTATTAGCAATGAATGATCATAACTATTTATTGTCATAACTATTCATTGCTAATAATTAACAATTTTAATAAGCAAAATGCATATACCAGTGCCTTAACACATACTTTAGTTATGCAGTCACATGTCACTTTTCTCTGCAGAACTTAAAGTGCCGACAACATGTTACTCACGACATCTTCATGGGGTAAATGGAGACTGCATATTCTTATCTTGCCAGTGGAAGACTGGGACAGTAAATATGTAGTAGAAATCATAACCAGGCAGAGTCCAGAACATCCCTCCATCTCTTGCTCTGTGTCCAGAGTACTCTGCCTTCTTGTGTTGTGACCACTTTCTTGTTATTGTGCAGTGTCTCTGTGGGTACCTATGGGCAATGACACTTCTATCTTGGAAATTTTGACACTCATACACTCGTGATGATGTCATTTTATTTTGAACTACTTCCCCACTCTCTTCAGGACAAGCTTGGTGAAGCAAATTGAGTTCAATTTCCGATCACAAGCCATCACTTCTCCCAGAGCCACAGTATCGAAAGAACAAGAGAAGTTTGGAAAAGTACCATTTGATTATGCCAGTTTTGATGCCCAAGTCTTCGGTAAACGTCCCCTTGTACAAACAGGGCAAGGACGAAAAACTCCACCATTTCCTGAATGTAAGCTTCAAATTTAAATTCTTATTCCCCTCAAATGCATCTTGTGTAAATGTGTGATGTTGAGGGAAGCTACTCAAGTATATACTATACTACTTAAAGCTGACAGGAAAAAAATAGATTGTGCAGCCAAATAAAATAATTGATCAGCGTTACTGCTTTTATCCTGAAGTTACACTGAATGTAGTGAATAGTTAATGAGTTAATTATTCTACAACTACTCAGCCATTGTTGCATCCAAATACGGTAATTTTAAAGAAACATTTAATTCACATTTAGGATTAGGATTAAAATATATTTAAAAATGCAATGGCTATTGTGATACATTATTTTTATTCACATTGAAATGATGGAAATTATCAGATAAAATATTGAAATGCTACTCAATATATTACTTAGGTCAGCAAAAGCATTCAGGCTGAAGATGGGGTTGGGAAAGGTGAAAGATCTAAGAAGAAATTCAATTCAGGAATCAGGATTTTTACCAGGAAAAAAATGTGTGTGGCTCTCATGGCATGTACTCACAAATTTAAGAATTAATATACAAATATTTAAAATAAACTAATACTCTACTTCTGCCAGGTTCATATGGAAGATATAATGTATAAAACTTGGTGGTTTGGGGGTTTTTTGTTTGTGTTTTGGGTATCAGGGATTGAATTCAGGGGCACTCAACCACTGAGCCACATCCCAGCCCTATTTTGTATTTTAGAGAAGGGTCTCACTGAGATGCTTAGCGCCTCGCCACTGCTGAGGCTGGCTTTGAACTCTCAATCCTCCTAGCTAAGCCTCCCAAGCCACTGAGATTACAGGTGTGCCACCATCCCCGGCAAAAACTTGATGTTTTTACTTACCTATTTCTTCAGGTTCTTTGGAGTACCTAAATATTCTGATAAAAAGGTGAGAAAATAAATATTGGGAACAAATACAGAAAATGATTCCTGCATTAGGTAGCTTAACTTCCATTAAAGAAAAGCTTGATTTTTTTACAGCAATACAAACCCCTGAAATCCTTTAGATCTTGCACCTAGACTGAGTGTAAAACCAACAGTAAGGCTAGAGATGCAATTTGGAGGTAAAACCCTTGTCTAGCATGTTCAAAGTTCTTTGTCTGATGCCAGCACCGTAAATAATAAAACCTAGCAGTATATAAACAGATTTGAAAGGACTTTACCCATTGATTAAAAAGTACACTTTATTCCAAAAAGATATTTTGCCTATTCTTACCAAAAAATAGGTCCCAGCAAACTTAAATAACCAATGACAACTTGTTAGATTCAGGGGGAAAAAAATGTTATACACACAAACAATGTTTTATATCTATCTGTACAGTTTTACAGATATATAATTTTATTTTTATGCACTTCATATATACACAAAAACATATGTTTAATGCACATACAGCCATTTAATAAGAACATTCTATACACTCACATAATATGGATATTGATTTTTAAAATGGCAAAGCATTCAAAGACATTTTTATATTCTTGTAATTATAGGAATAACATTTGGTAATATTTTAAATTGGGTCTTATGAAAAACAATCAAATTTTTAAAATAATAAATACTTAATGAAAAATAAACAGGTGAACACTTTTGTATCAGCTCTCATTAAATCTTGGGTGTTTCTCCCATTACCTTGAGTAATATTTACAGACACCCCACAGTGAAGAGAAATATGTGTAGTTCTATCTCTCAGTAATGCCTTGCTACTCCGAACAGAAAAATAAAATAGAAACTCGGTCTTGATAACCAAATTGCCTTTCTGTTCACCTTGAGAACATTTCCTCCCTGTCCTTTGCTTATCTTGCTCTCCCTGAATATGCAAAATGCCAGCTCATTAAAGACTCCACCATCTATTTAGTTTCTTCTATTTGGATGAAGAACACTTTCTACTAGTTCAAGTATAGAACAAACCTTTGTGTCAACAAATAAAAATACAATTACGTGTCTAAGTATAAATTGTCATTGTGAAAACAAATATTGAAAGGATGTATTTTTTCTGTACTGGAATTATGGGCCCTATACATATATAATTTTTAGATATACATGCCGTAAGCTCTCTGTAGTCCCTGATAGGTTTTGCTTATAGGGTTTTGAGCTTCATTTTTTGCCACAAATGTTGCCAGTGCACCTGCCCCATAACATTAGTCATAGAGTTTTGTCATAAGAAGTGTCAATACAAAAAAATATTAAGAGAATAGGCATTCTCTCCCAGCAATCACATCATTTGATCTGTGAACCTCCATGAAAACCCATCTGAATAACCTTCATTTAACATACCAATGGATAATGGCTCATGCGTTAATTTATTCTTCACATATTTTAATGCAAGAAGTTATATCTTTAAAAAACAAATCTATTTAATGACTAAAACCACGTACATGCAATTGCTAATCAAATCTCTCTTCAACAGCAAAGCATTTTTCAAATCCAGTCAAATTTCCTAATCGACTGCCTAGTGCAGGCGCCCACACACAGAGCGCGAGCCGTGCCAGCTCTTATAGCTACGGTCAATGTAGTGAAGACACCCACATAGCAGCAGCTGCTGCTATCCTGAACCTTTCCACCCGCTGCAGGGAAGCCGCAGACATCCTCTCCAACAAACCACAGAGTCTGCATGCCAAGGTAGGCCAGTCCAAGAGCCCGGAGGGTGGGCCAGCGACAGAACCGTGAGAATAAACTGCCTTTCATGTTCCTAACCACATTTGCCACCACTCAGCTCCTCCACCCTAAAGCCATCCCCTCCCTGTCTTAGGAAGAGGAACATTGACAGTGGATGAAGTTGGTGGGTCCAAAGAAAGAAAGTATGCATCCCTTGGCTGGTGGCTCTTCTGGAAAATGGGGTACCATAGTTTAGGGAGAAGTGAGTTATGGAGACTGGTCAGGGAGAATTTACAGATTTCAAAGCTATTTTTGTTAAGGGGATTTGATCGAATAAGAAAAGAGGATTGATATTAAAATAAATCTTGATCATAGAAGCTTTTGCTGCCTGCAAATCAAAGATGATAAGAAATGTTTGATTAAACAGCAACTGGCAAAACATTTGCAAAACTGACCCATGAAATTTTATTATTGCACATGTTACTGTCTCATAACATAATATAGTCTAGGTTGCCGGAGCATTCTTAGAAGACACATGGGAACTCCTGGGTATATTAAATCAGCAGGGAGGTTTGAGAACTTGTAACACTCTAATCCAAAATCGAATATTGTGATCTTTATGAAAACACTACATTTCTGAAGCCCATGAAATATGAATCACATTTTTTTCTACAGCTTCTCCTTTCTACATATGAGAAGTACATGGGTATGCTCATGGTAACCTGACTAATACATACACAGAGCCTTCATGCTTGGCCTTTTGCCAGTGAGGGACTTTGCAAGTGCCCCAGTGATCCACAAGAGGAGGTTGTAGGGGCTCAAGCCACTTCCTCCCACTGAAGCCAGTAACTCCTATTTACACAAAGCACTTCAATTAAAAGAAATTATTTCCCTACCTAGAAGGCTGAAGCCAGCTGAAATAAAGTGCCCAGGCTTACTTGATAACAGCTTTTACCTTTGCTGTAAGTGGAAGATTCCCTAGGTTAAACTGAAACCCTGAAACCCAGACAATTAAAGCCTGTACCCTTTTTTCCCCTTTAAGAACAGCCTCTCCGGAATGGTCAGCTGCTCGCCTGTGCCGTGCCAGGCCTTCAGGAGAGCAGGTAGTGCAGTGCCACCGAGCATTTGACAGAAGAATCAGAATTAGCTTCTGGACAAAACTGAGCCAAGTAAACCCCAGGAAGAGTTGGTGGCCAAAAAGCACTCAAAAACAATTTTTAAACAAATGAGGTTCTTAAACAAAGAAAATCACATTCTCTAAAAATATAAAGAAAATACCTGACTGACTGAATTCAAAGGAATCCCAGCCACAAACTATTGCCATAGGCAAATGATTTGGAGGATTTTAAAATGCAACTTTATTTTTAAATCCACATTTTAAATTTGAGTAAATTTCTTTTTAAAGGTATATTCTAATAGAGATCTGGTTGCAGAAATACTAACATAGCTTCCTTGCTAGTACTTTATTTCTTGATGGTTTAAGCTGGCCTGTGAAAATAAGACTACTGGTATTATAATTATTAGTGTCACTTAAAGTACTCAAGTAATGGTGCTAGGATGCATGCTTTCCCTCTGCACATGTAAATGTTTTTATGCTCCTCAGAATTCTGTCTTTCACCTTAAGATTCTTAGTGTTCCATTAAATTGGTCACATCAAACAATGTAACAAAATGGCAAACATTTGAGTGTTTTTTTCCTTATTAGTGTATATCCTCTTTTAAAAACACATTTCCGATAAGAAGACTGACTTTAATTGGCACAGTTTAAATAGTCTATTTCAAATGTATATTCTTCTACCCCTTGTGCCAAGGCAGTTCTGTGGAGTGGATTGGGCTTGCCTGGGGTAATTGGGACTCCACTGTAGGACTCAGCCTCCTGCTACCAACTCAGCCAAGTCTGCAGAGACCAAACCATTGATGTGACGCCGAGGAGGGAAGAAACAGAAAGTGCTGAAAGATGTTTTAAAGGAGTTGATCTGTCAGGAGTTTTAAAAGCCATTTTCTTATGAACATTATCTCCTTGGACATAGTGATTGTTAAAATAGAATAAATACGGCACCCTGCAACGTCACTGTGCAGAATCCTGCCAACATGTACATTCACACACAACTCTAACAATTTGTAGAATCCTGCCCTTGTTGGATCCTATTTTCTGAATACAGAAGAATATCTCACCAATTCCTGAAACAACAAAAAAAAATTTTCTTCTCGTGAAAGTGAGAAAAAGCCAAGGCAATTAACTCTGAAAAATGGCCTCTGAGCAAACAGTGCCTATGTGGGTCCTTTCTGTTGTTAGTGTCACACTTTACTCTGAGCCTTCTCCTAAAGCAGGGTTGAGTATAGTCTTCCTCTCCACATTGAATGCTAGCCTGATTCTCCTTCTATTAGATTTGATTTTTCCTCCATGGCAGATTGCTAGTATGTTTATCTCTGATAGCCCAGATAAACATATCTCTTGATCTCTTATTTCTTACTTAACAGTGAGAATGTAGAAATATACAGCTTTTCCTTATACTTCTGTAATGGAGCATTCTTGGTATATTAGAGAGACATCCTGGCAGAGAACCCATAGCTATACTCTCCAGAAGGTCTCTAAGTGCTAGACTCCCCTAGTCAAAGGGTAGATTGAGCCACAGACCTTACCTTCAAGGAACTTATAGACAAGCAGGATAAAAGAAATGACCCTCTGGACCTGGGCATGTACCTTAGTGGTAGAGCACTTGCCTAGCATATAAAAGCCCCTGGGTTCAATTCCCAGTACCCCCCCAACACACCCTTCAGAAAAAGTGACCTTCTGGTTATGGTACCTGACTTGCATTGTTTTAGATAAAGCATAGAGTTTGAAGAGATGAGATCAATTATGAATTTGATCATAACTTGGATGATAACTGATTTCTTATTTTCCCTTTGTTCCCATTTGTTCCTTACTTTTATGCAATGAATATCTCTCTTTGGTTGTTTAACACACCCAATAGGAGAATGAATTAAAGATCAGACTGTCACTTATTGGCACAACCTTTTAAAATCAAGTCAGATGCCACTAACTTAAAATATGCCTGCATGCCCACTTGGTGGGGCTAATACAGATTTTTTTTTTTCATGTCCTATGTGAGCACACAACTGACTCCCAAGGTTAGTGGGAGATCTGAATCAGTAATTTGCAAAATCCCCACCCTTAAGGAAAATCAAGGGAACACAGGTTGTTTTCAGAGGAACAATAAAACTTTAGAGTTCCTGCATAGCCTAAAAATAATGAAAGATGATACAGTAAACTAAAATACACTTTTCCTCAGATATTTTCTTAGCCTCATACACTAAGACACTTTGCTTCTCTGTCCCTTCCCAGCACTGAAGGCGCATACTTGTGTTATGTTGTTGTTCATTCACCCAGCTAGTCTCCACCAAGCTCAGGCGCCCATTATGCTCAATGTGGAGAACACCAATGCTTGTCAGTCATTGCTGGTCACTGCCCAAACAGAACCCTTTGCCTCCTAAAAGTAGAAGATTTTTAAGGGAATTATTTATCTGTTAAAATACCATCTGGCCTATGCATAATACATTGGCACCACCAAAATTGCCTGCATGTGGTTTAAGTATCTTTTTAAGGAATCGGGTCAATAGAAAACAATTAGTACTTTCCAGTCTTAGAGGAATATCATAAAGGTTAAAGGTAATTCTGTGTGACATATAGTACTCTCATTGGTTCTAAGATGTCTATCATGTTCCACATTTTAATTTGGAATTAATATGAGTCATGAAACATAAATGAGCCATGGCTTCCAACACCTCCCCTTGGTCTTGATACTGTGACTCCTGGCAAGAGCAGAGCACCTGGTACCTACAGGCAGGGAGTGAGCCTCATGGATTTGCTGAGTAGTTTCCTCCAGTGCCCCATGAGAGCCGTGCCAGCCTGAGTCAAATCCGCTCCCCATTTTCCTTCCTTCCTCCCACCCTGATCGACAGAGGTAGGAACATGCTTCACAGTCTATCTTTATCCTCATCTGCTGCTTGCCAAGCATTCTGTTGTTTGTTTTGGTGTTTTCCCCACCTGTTTAGACAAAATGACATATGCACAGTGTGCCTTAAAAGAAAACAAAAAATTGACACTTGCTTGAAATGTTTAAAGTTCAAAGTCTGTTTTGTGCTTGAACAAGGCCTCGAAACGACATGATGTCGCAGCACCATTCCTGCTGCCTCTTAACAGGAATAGCCTGGTGGCCCTGGATGATTACAATCCAAACACAGTCTTCTCCAGTAACTTGAACATCAGGACATATTGAACCATACGTCGTGAGTGAAATGTGATAAGAGTCTTGGCCCAGGAAGCAAAAGGACTATTCCTATAAGTGCAGGAAAACTAGATACTTAATAACCTAGGGGTATGTCTCTTTTGATGTTCAAAAACCCTTATTAGCATCATTTATGGAACACCTACTATATGCCAGGCACTATACATAAACACTTTGCCCATATGAATCCATTTTAATCCTAATATTCTAGAAGTGAAGTAGCTAATATTCTCCAACTTTGAAGAGGAAGAAACAGTACTGTAAAGATACTAGATGATTTTCTCTGACTGGCACAGCTACAATTGTTGGAATTGAAATTTGAATTCTTATCCATGTCTTTTTTTAAAAGACCTTATGTTATATAGACTATCGGTCCCCCAAGAGTTTAATACCATGATTTCAAATGCCAGACAAAGATTTTGGGGAAGTGGCTGTAAATTTTATTTAAATTTTACACTATACATTAGTCATTTCTTCTCTGCACCCCATCATTCTGTTTCATTAAATGTATTTCACAAGCTTATAAGCTCAGAGTCTTACGGCTTGATTGCCATTGAGTAAGAATAAAATATTTCCATTTCATTCACTTATTAATAACCTATCTACTTCAAAAACATACTGAAGATAGCTTTCAATACAGAGAGCGTACTCCCCAGATAAAAAGAACAGAAGCAAGAATGAAAGAACAGAGGCTGTGAGAGAAGGCCAGGGGTGAATTGCAGCAGAAACCTAAGTGGAATGACACTTAGGTTGCACTTCCTTCCTGCGAAGTCAAAAGATGGCAGGTGATCTCTCCTGGGTTAATAGAGAGTTTGAAAAAGAAGGAAAGCAATACGTCTTATTTTATCAATGTTATGAAAATTAGGAATTTTCATAATCAGAATATTTAGGTAAAATGATAATGTTGTTTTCACATCAGCAACATATTTAAATGTATGAATTTTTTATTCTAATTAGTTCTACATGACAATAGAATGCATTTTGACACACCATGCATAAGAGGAGCATAACTTCTCATTCGTCTGGGTACATGATACAGAATCACACAGGTCATGAAATCATATATGTACATAGGATAATAACGTCCAATTCATTCTATTCTCATTCCTACCCCCATTAAATGAATAATTTTTTAAATTGTCAAAACAAGATAATATTATCATTTGCTTGGAAAATAATGAAGGAAAACAGCTGTAAGCCTATTCTCTAAATACAAGTATGGTAATTTATGTGTTTTCCCTCTTAGTCTTCAAAAACAAATTGTCTCTTTCCCCTAGTTGTAAGCATAGCAGGAATGTCATGCTCTTTCCTATTTTCAATGATATGAAGATTTTCCATATCACTTGTTACTCAGACCTCATAATTAACATTTTACTGACCATATAATGCCTACCATTTCATTAACAGTTTTTTCTGTTGTTGGATAGTGATGTCAGTGCTTATTTTGTGGTACAAATAAAGATTATAATCATTAATTCTTTCAACTTTCAATTTAATAATAATAATATATACATATAATTATCAAATTATCTTTCACTAGAAATCTATAGGCACAAAATAAGCCCCTTCAAGGGAGGAACAATCTATTTCTCAAGTTTATTTTTTCTCCAAAATATAGTATCTTAAACACATTAAAATACTTTCTCAGTAATTTATTGAATACATAAAAGGTAGGTAGTATCACTCAAAAATGGCTGAAATAGATGGACCTTGATGATTTTCCCAGGATGGAAAGTATACCCTAGCCTCAAAAAAACTTAAAACATACATGTAAATACTTAATATAAGAATCCCAAATATCACTTTGAAGAATCAGAATGTCAGAAGGGGTGGGAGGGACAGGACCATATGAGCTGTGACCGTAGCCTCTTCCCTCCACTGGCCTCTCCCACCTTCCCCCCCCCTTTTGTGTTGCCATTTAGAGTTTCAAGCCCAGAGAAGTGATGCCTATTGATATTGCTCTGAATAAAAAACTATGCTATAAATGTGCGATCTCCCATCTATGGGCAGAAAGGGACCCTTAGCTGTTACTGTGTGTAATTGTTGAATGCATCTGTGTGCTTACTTAGAGCCCATCTGTACCCGGCTCCCCAACATGCAGCTCACTCTCTGAGTCAAGTCAGGTGCTCAGAGCAGCCGGCTGGGGCATGGGTCTACAAAAGCACCTCTTTTAAACATTAGGAAGGATTTTATTTTTCACTCAAGCCCTGATTACTCAAGATGTATAATCATAACAACTCCTAGAATTTCTCATATTTAAAAAAAATACTATTTGGAATTCTTTTTCTGTAAAAACTAAAATATATATGAGTGTTGTCTTGGAATAGTTGTATTTTTCAGAGAGATTGAATCTGCACTATTTATGGGTTTTGCACTATAAAACTCTGCAGCCCAGTCACATGGCTTCTTTTTCCTAAGCCATCTGTCACAGAGGTCTGGAATTTTATGTGAATGTTGGTTGTGCAGTCTTAACCCAAGTTTTTTTTTTTAATTTTTTTATGAAAAATGTCAGCAACTACAATATTTAGCATTTTACTTTATGTTGGCCATTAAACTTGATTACTATAGCTCTCTTTCATTGCTATAGTTACATATCAGCTATAAAGCCAAAAATTGTTTTGATGCGTTTCTGGCAGAATACATTGTGAGATCATGGAAGGGAGAGAGTACATGGCACTGATATGGTTAATATCTTGGATTTTTGTAACTAAGGTTTATTAATGCTGGTATAAAAACGTATTTGATATTATACAGATGGCATAAGATGTTGTGGTTACTACGTTATTATCCAGGATAAGCTGTACTGTCAAATTCAGAGCTTAAAACTATCACAGGAGATTAAACTGTTTACTAAAAATGGACAGAAAGATATAGCCAAAGCATCTTAGTACAACATATTAGAAGTGTATTTACCTCCTACAAATAGAATGCACCATATCTAGCTAGTAAAATGAGAGATTGACAATATGAACTTTGTGCATAAAACAAGCAAATAGAAGAGGTGCTTTTATTTTTTTAAATCAGGCATAAATGACAAGTCAGACTAAGTGCTGCCCAGGACTCAGTGGCAAATGGTCAGAGGACAGAGGGTAGAAGTAGGGAGAAATTAAAATGCAACCCCAGGAAAGTAACTGTTGACCGTGAGCATTAGGGATCTTGCTAATATATTCAGGACTTTTGCTTTACCAACCAAAAGGAAAGAGTAAAGAAACTGTCAAGAAGTTAATTGTGAATTGATAGATGATGTTGAATGTACCAGAAAGGTGTTATTTGACCTATTTGGAAAAATGACAAGCATGTTCTTCCAGCTTTGTGGAGTTACTGCATGGCAATGTTTGCAATTTCTGACTCTATACAAGCCACCCTGTGGTGTGAATCTTGAAGCAGATCCAGAACACATGAGCAGTTTATTGGGACTTCAGCCAAATACAGAATGCAATACTGTTTCTTAAAAAATTAAAAATTGAAAAAGTTTGGCAAAAGGTATCACAAGGAGCAACATTAGTTTTAAGTCTCATGCTAAGCATCTGCAAAATAAATATCTTTTTCCTGAAGTTATCATTATTAAACCCCAAATAGTCACACCATGAGCTGCTACCTGAGGGCCCCTGAGTGTGAAGTCTGGTTGCACTGTCTGCCTCTCTCTTCTCACCCACCATGATTTAACAAAGCTTTCCAGTTCAAATAACCTAGGGTGAAACATTGCTTTCATATTTATATGATATTCCAATAAAGATTCTCTTCCAGCTGGTTATGTTTTCATATTTCTCATGTTACTTTAATATTGTGATGGGGAGTTGGGGAGTTATATGTGCCTTTTGATGAACACAAATGTTAATGCTTTAAATGATGAATTTGGAATAATAATTCTATAAAGTAGAAAAGAAGATTTACAGCTAAACTTTAAAAATGTGTACATACACAAAACAATTTTAGCCAATATTCTTAGTATTTGGAGCATCTTATTATTTATATTAAGCTTACTTTATTTAAACCCAGAAACATGAAGCTCACTAATGGAGCTGTTCTTAAAAGTCTGCCTAAGAAATGAACATTACCCAATGCAAATCAGAAAGCTTGATTTAAAAGCAGATATACTTCCATAAAAGCTTACATTTAAAATTATCCCTTAAAAGCCCCACATGGCTCAGCTATAACTGCAAACTGCTTAAATGTTTTTCTGTTTCCTGTTGTGTATCAGGGAGCCGAGATAGAAGTGGATGAAAATGGGACATTGGACTTAAGCATGAAAAAAAATCGAATCCTGGACAAGGCTGCACCCCTAACTTCCTCTAATACTACCATTCCAACACCTTCATCTTCCCCATTCAAAACAAGCAGCATTCTGGTCAATGCAGCATTCTATCAGGCTCTCTGTGACCAAGAGGGCTGGGACACTCCTATCAACTATAGCAAAACTCATGGGAAGACAGAGGAGGAGAAAGAGGTATTGTTTCAATGTGTCAATCAATAAGCTGGAGATAGATCATGACTGCAGAGTATTACTAGCTTTTTTCTCCTACATGATATTTCACATTCCTTTTTTATAGTATGAAATCCTATACCTTGTTTTAGATTGTGATTAAGTGATGACTTTAAATTTCACATGAAATTTCACTTGCCTAAAATAATATTCATTATAGTAGTAGCTCTTATCCCCATGATGGTGACAATTTCTGCACTGCAAGATTGATTTTATTATCTGTCCCATCATAAAGGGGCAATGCCAGTTCACTAATTCTTTTTGAACCAGAAGGTTGAAGATGAAATCCAATCAGAAACAGTTTTGGAACCATGTCAAATCTGCTTCTTTGGTTTCATGAAGGAACTGTGTTGGCATGTCTATGTTTAGAGTCGTTGTTTGAAGTACTGGATCATAAATGTTGGATGTCTAAATTGTATCAATCCCAAAGTTGAGGAGACTTATTTGTGCATTTGGTGATCTCAGAGGTGGTTTTATCCTCAAAGCCAGAAGTTGTTACCTGGCAGAGCCAATTTAACCTTTACCTCTATAGACTGAATTGCTTAACTTGGCCTGATTCACCATGAACTACTTAGTGTCACTTAAAAGTTTGGACAGTTAGAACTCCCATTGTTTAAGCTGTCTATAATGGCAGGTGTGTACATAATGATTCCAATGAGTGATCCTATTTTGCTTTTTGTCAGAAAAGTCATTGATGGGATTGTCACTTGATACATTTAAAGGACTGAAATAGCCATTCTCTGCAGAAGTATATACCTTCTTTTTCAGCTTTCTGAGTTCACAGACTTGCGGGAGGTGGGGATCTAATATGATTTTGGCTTTAACATCGCAGAGTGTGAGTCAATATACACAGTAGTGATCACAAGATTGGGCTGTTTCCAAATCCTCCTTCCTTTCCTTCCTTCCTCCCTCCCGCCTTCCCTTCTTTCTCTCCACACACTTTCACTGGCATCTCCAAGTCCAAACAGTGAGTTGCAGCAACAGATAGACCCACTTCCATGATGCATGTGCATCTCAGTCACACCTGTGCTCAGAATTCAATAGGAGGACTGACCCATATCCAAAAGCACTGGTAAACAGAGTAGCACAGGCAGACACCCAATATGGAGAGGACGGAACAGCTAACCCTGCATGGGGTTGTCAGAGATGGGTACCCAGAAGAAGCCCCACCATCCCTGTTATCACGTGGAAAGATGAAGGGAGTCATACCACAGTGGATTTAACTTAGAATGTGCCCTACTGACTTTCTTCACTTTATTTTGCTGGGCTTTTAAAACTTCACCTAAAGTCTGGAATCAATCGGTCACAATACAGCAAGTTGAGTACCCCTTATCTGAATTGCTTGGGACAAGAAGTGTTTCAGATTTTGGAGGTTTTCAGACTTTGGAATATTTGCATAGACTATTGGTTGAACTTCCCTAACCCAAAATTTTGAAATTCAAAATGCTACAAATTGAAAGAAAATTTTTAAGTATCACGTTGGCATTTTGGATTTGGATTTTCAGAATAGGGTTTCTCAAGCTGTATTTTAGGAAATACTTTTATTTAAATAATGTGTGATGATTCTAAAAGGTGCATCTCTTCTGTCCACCATAATAATCCACTGTCGTTCAGGCTTGTGCAAAAAAAAAAAAAACCTTACACTGAACTTGCATCTGTTTATAAAATCTAGAAATCTATCCCCATTCACATTACTTGGTCATGCTGCACCACTTGTCTGAAATGGAAGTCTGAAGCATGCTAGAAAGTGGGCAGGTTGCTTGGAGGTAAAGTCCTCACAGGTCAAGATTGTTGATTTAATCCCACTACATACAAGTGTGCTTTAGCAAAGGGAGACACTCTTCAATTCACAAGACTGCTTAATCTCCAGCCAGTCAATTGCCAATTAATCATGGCATATGGCACACACTCCCTTAAAGGCATACCTAACACTAAGCACAGGATCTGTGGATGTTGGTTGAATAGAAGTCATTATTATCCATGAAGGATAATACTTTACAAGGTAACTGTAACTGCCTCCCTGTTCTTGCATGAATTGTACAGGGTCAAAATCCCAGGGTGTTCTAATCTCTGGGATCATCTCAATGCCATGTGCAAAGTGGCACCTAGGATTTCTGTCCTTATCCATGTGACTGTGTTGTCAAGGGACCTTGGTCAGTGCATTCAGCAGAAAGCTTCTGCAGTATTCAAACTCATGTCAGACAGAGATATCCAGTCCTGAGTAGTAATAAAGCAAATTTTCTTCAAGTAGATTCTCACTTTTGTGTAGAGTATCTTGTATTGTTTGGCATTGATTATAATTGTGTGCCCTTAGCCTTAGTGTCAACATTGCACCCCTTATATTCTGAATACCCCCCTTCATTATCTCCTTGGCTATCTTTCCCATTACCCAGAAAGGCAAAAAATGAGTCTCATAACAAATATTTTATATTTACTTTCTAACTGTGTTTTTTTGCATAATTTTAAAAAACACTTTGATTCATCTTGACAACTTTAAAGATTCAACTGGAGAATGTTTATCTAATGCATATAGATTTGTGACAGTATTTCATATCCCTACAAATACACAAATATTTGAAGGAGGTTTTTTTTAAGGTTTTTTTTTAATTTTGAGAATGACAGATTGACTTCAGGTTTCACAGCTGAGTCTTTTAATGCTGCAATTTTCAACCTGAGTATTCTGAAATCTGGAATTTAGAACCTATGTCAAAATTCAGGGCCACTGACAGTGACAAGGAGAACACCACAGATTCTCATTTTTGGACTCAAAGTGCTTGCCCTACGTTTGAGTTGGCAAAATATGTTTTTAGGCTGAAAGCTTATTGTCCCAGCTGTCTGCACAGGGTGAGTCATTGCTTGAGAAGCTATAGTTGATGGGGACACACACAAAGTGCTCCTGAATCATTGTTAACTCCCCAGTACAATTTCTCACCCTTGTACTTTGTTCTTTTATGTGTGCCAGGGTGATCTACTAACAGAGTATTTATCACATCCTGTTCTGAATCTTGAAAATAAAATGTGAGGCTTGATAGGTATTATTTTGAAAAAGTAGTTTGTATTCAGTGTCATCATGGAGAGGGTATCAGAAGGATACTATGTGCAACAAGAGTAAAGACAAAGAATGTTTCTGTATAGTGTCTCATTATCCCAAAAATCCTGCAAGGCAGGATTGGCATCACATTTTTTTAGAGGAGAAAAGTGATGCTTGGGGAGTTATAGTTGTTGGACCTTGTTATACAGAATTTAAGTATTAGGTTCAGAGGGGAAAATGGAGAAAAGGGGGGAGCCATAATTCACCGAGACACAGAGAGGGTGGGGGAGAGAAATTAAAGTTTAGAAATAATGAAGAGATGGTGTGTGGCAAAGTGTGATGGAAGCCCATTGTCACTGGTATTTTTGAGGATGCAAAACCAAAGTCCTCTGACCTAGGCAGGTCTCCATATGTGTACACAGAAACCAGTTACAGCACTGGGTCTGTCTTGTCACTTCCCAGTGAGCTCTCTTGAATTGCTGCACATGGCTCCGACAATACATCAAGAATGTTTGAACACCAGAATGTGGTGTGTCCTGCTCCTGCCCGTCCTTCCCTTTGCCACTTTGCCACCTCCTCTGTGCCACATACAATATACACACAACATTCACATGACCAGAAATCGAGTGATTATTTCTAATTCATTGTTATCTAGTTCATATGCACAACAGTTGCTTAATTTTGGTGGTAATTTTCAGAAAATATTGTCTGTCTCTCTCAGTGAAATAGCCTGTCCAGATGCCCCCTTAAAAAAAAATCCTGAATTTGGAAAAAAATCAAAATATCTCGAAAGGAAAGTACTGAGAAATAACTAGGGCTGTCAGTTTCATTCAACTGTCAGTTCTCCAAAGATTTCAGGGCTTAAAATGTTAAAAGTGCCAGATGCTATTATCTGTTATTCATGTTATCATTATGTTCTGGTCTTTACTGAAATCAATATAAACTTCCATCTGTACATTAAAGAATTTCATTGCACACACATACTTCAAACACACATGTACATACCATGTTCTCTCTTACACATCTTGCATGGGATAAAATTATTATTTCCAAAGTGATACTTTAAATTTTGGTTTAAAAAAATCTCATAAATGCTATCAATGATTTTACACTGGGTGATCTTTAGGAATCCATCCAGTATAAAGTGTTTCTGTAACAGAACTAATCTAAGAATTCTTTTAGTGATGGCCACATGTATTTGAATTATATACTCTCTGCAAGTTTCCAGTGGTAGAATATTAAGAAAAGTAAAAAAGACGGTTATTTTACAAATCAGTTGCATACATGAGAAACTAGAGGGTTTTTTTAAGTGATGTAATATTTAAAAGGTCATCACCAATAAAAAATATATTTTTAAAACATTGTCACATATTATTATATCAGATTAAATACCATTCATGATAGTCAGGCACAGTAGCACATGTCTGTGATCCCAGCTACTCAGGAGACTGAGGCAGTTTGTGAGTTTGAGACCAGTCTGGGCAACTTAGTGATACCCTGTCCCAAAATAAAAAATAAAAGTCGTTGGTGATATAGCTCAGTGGTAGAACTGCCCTGGATTCAATCCCCAGTACTGGGGCAGGGGTGTGGGGGATATATATGTGTGTGTGTTTGCATATATGTGTGTGTGTGTGTGTGTGTGAATGCCTTTTAGTCAAATATAATTCACACACTTTTGTAATTGATCATTTCTTTCAAAATCCTCCCCATTCTCTTGCCTTCCATAATGTACAAATTCAGCCATCAAACAACAATGGAAACATTCATATGTTCCTGTGTAAATGTACAAGGCTCCTCAGACTTTGTTCTGAACTCTATCATAAAGAAAATAATGAAATGATACTTTTTACTTAGTGCCATTTTTGTGAAAACGTCAGCATCTAAACAGAAAAACAAAGGTTCTTCCACACTGAGACAATATTGACCTTAGCTTTAGCTTTTGCCTCTACTTTCAGAAAGCCAAGGCATTTCTAAATTAGAGTGGAAATTACTACCCAAACTGAATCAGATTGTCCCAAATGGAGTGGATGGGGGTGGGGAGAGGCTGATCAGGTTTAGCCTTTAAAATTAGGAATTGCTTTACTTTAGTCTTTTACACTGTAAAACTTTAAAAAGATGCTCTTCAATCATGTGTCTTGCTGAGAATTCCATGGAGGTGACTTTAAAATAGCACTTGTCTTTACAGCCAAATAGATAACTATTTTGAAACATACACTTCCTTTGACTTTTGAATGTATATTTCTATCAGCTAGAATGTTTTTTAATTGTGAGACAAAAAAATTATTTTAAATCTTTTTTTTTAAATTTTTTTTTAGTTGTAGACAGAGACAATACCTTTATTTTATTTATTTTTTTTCTTCATGTGGTTCCGGGGATTGAAACCAGTGCCTCATGCAAGTTAGGCAAGTGCTCTACCACTAAGCCATAACCCTGGTCCTATTTTAAATCTTTAGAAAATATTATTTTTATTTTTAAATACCCTCTCATTATTTTAAAATTATTTCTTCCTAATAAATCTTCACTTTTTATCAATATTCTGTGTTTTTCCAGTGACTAAATGTTTCAGGGGGAAAATGGTAGAAATTTTCTTAAATACCTGGGGAAAAAGCTAAAGTAATAAAATACACAGAACATGCTAAAGATAAAACAGTGATATTGTCTGTTAATAGTATAATTGTACATGGTATCCAATGGATAGTGAGCACTTACAGTACTTCATTTGTTACCATTCCATACATTTGTAGTCTATTGGTCCAGTTAGTTCTTTTCATCTGCAGTTTCTTCTTTCAATGTGTAATTTGGACATAAACTTTACAAAATCAGTTAGTATTTTATTTTTCAGTAAATTAGCATGTAAATGACATAAATTGAACCAAACCAAGTTCTTTTAATTTGATCTAATAATAATATCACTTGAAATAGTTACCAGTGTATTTACTACAGCATACTCGTATGTAAAATAATTGAACTGTTGTTACGAAGTAAAGAATGAAGAATTTACATTTGCCTTGATAATGATATCAGTGTTCAGAATTTTTCGTTGGTTTAAAAAATTCAGGAATTTTTGTTTTTCCATTGCTTTTGAATGTAGATTCAGAATCATTAAAATTATATTATGCTGCAGCATTTTTATATCCATTTAAATTAAATGAAATTTAGTTCAAAAATTCCAAAATAGATCAATACTTTCAAGATTTGGAATATGTTTTTCTATATTAGTTAACATGATTTTAATTTTAAATCCAGAAAGTATTATGTTTACTGGATATGAGCTTAATGATAAAAGTAAGCTAATTATGTGATTGAGGAAAACTGTCAGGAGTTTTCTGTGAGATAATATACCACTTGGTAAATGAATGATTTGGAAAGATTAGTGACTCTTATGGAATCAAGATCAATATTAAGCTTTAAAAAAAACATGAAAATCAATAATATCCAATAAGAAATGCCATCCAATGATTAAAAGCATTACAAGATACTAAGTTAGCAAAAAAGAAAAGAAAAACAAGAAAGTGTTGTGAAAATAAAAGCAATTATCCAGAAAAAATGAAATTAAAAGGCTAAATACCATGGCCTCAGCTATTACAGATTTAAACACATAATTTAGATGTTAATTATTTGTATATTGGAATGAACATTCTGTTAACCTAGACTTGTATGTTTAAAACTCTGTGATTCATTTTTGCAATATTCCTTTCATCTTACTGCTGTTGTGTCTGCTGTAAAGAATTATGCCTGTGTTCTCTAGAACTACTTATTGCACAGAAAAAAAAATTGAAACATACTAACATATTCACTCAATTACAAGAAATGTCTCTATAATTGTATTTGCTAAGAACTTTTCAAAGGTATTCCCCAACAATTATAATTTCTCATTCTTCGCTTAGGGTAAAGGTCCCTAACAATCCAACATATCCTTTTATTCATTATCTTATTTATTTCTTATGCAAATTCTTTGTAGTATTTCAGCTAAATCTTTTAAGTCAAAACTTAAACCCGACTCCAATCACTTCAAATTGAGTTGTCATTTCAGGGTTCCCTAATGGCTTCGGTCTTTTTTTTTTTTCCTCCAGAAAGACCCAGTGAACTCTCTGGAAAATTTAGAGGAAAAAAAGTTTCCTGGAGAGGTCTCTATACCAAGTCCTAAACCCAAGCTCCATGCAAGAGATCTCAAAAAAGAACTAATCACGTAAGTGGTATCCAGTGCTGTACCCTGTAAGATCCTGGAGTCGAGAGACTCTAGTTCATGATTTTGGGTAATAATATCTGGCTTGTCCATTTGACTTTAGGACTCTTAGGGCAGTTGCAACTAGTCGATAGTTAAATGTTCAACCTATGCATTGAAATAAGTATACTACAAAAATGTACATGATGTGGTCCTATGCTAAGAGAACTGAAAATCTGCTGATTAAAAAATGAAATAATCTATGGGCTGGGGTTGTGTCTCAGCGGTAGAGTGCTTGCCTAGCACATGAGAGGCCCTGGGTTTGATCCTCAGCACCACATAAAAATAAATAAATAAAATAAAGATGATATTGTGTCCAACTAAAAAATAAATGTCTAAAAAAATGAAATAATCTAGAACAAGTAGAAATGCAGATATTTCGGTCTGAAGTTCCCAACTTGAGGTCCATTGACTCCAGAATGTCTAGGCTTGGCTTAGGAAATGTGCTAAGCTTGTAACATTTGAATCAAATGTTACTTGGGTAAAGGAGTGAATGATTTTCCTTGCATACTCTGAGGAGTGTTTTGACTTAAAAAAAAAAAAAGGATTTCAAGATCAATTACCCTGATTTGATCATTATACAATGTAATACATGTATCCAAGCACACATCATACCCTCTAAATATGTACCATTTCCAAGTATCAATTAAAAATAAACATAAAAGAAATACAGACAGAGGTACCAAAAGCAGTAAATGAATGAAACGCAGGAAACTATTTTTCATATATAAATGATTAAATACTAATCAACTATGCTCGTACATAAATACATTTATAGCTGCCAGTTAATGAGAGTTTCCAGAGAACAGTAACTTTTCCACTTAGGCACCAATTGCTTATAATCCCTGCTCTGTATCTCTCTGTATAAAATACTTAAATTTGTCCATTAAAAGTAAATTTAAAAACTTCTGACCCAGGAGATGCTACACCTGGGTGCTCTCTCTTTTTTCTTTTACAGCTGAACTCAAGAAAGTTGTCAATAGTGTGTGACTCAGTTTCCCTCTTGAATCTTTTCCAGACAGGCTTTTATTTCATTGTTCCTGTAAAGCCACCATAAGGTCACCATTCTTGTTACATTCTGCAGGAAGCCCCTCCCATTTGGATGTCCTGATTCTCCTGTTCTACCATCTCTAACTGTGATTTCCTGATTCACATCCTGCAGCAGGGAGCTCTGGTCTTCTCCCTTCCCCTCCCGCTTCCCTCCAGCACACCAAGACAGAACCTGCCCCAGGTCCTTGCAGTTGCTGTTCCTTTTCCCAGAACTCTGTCCCCAGGGCTTCTGAAGGACTTAACCTGTGCTCCCTCAGAGGTCTTTTTGCTACGGCAGTTCCTCACCTTCCAGTCTTGACATGCCTGCCCAGTTTTCTAGATCTTTTCTTTATCAGCAGCATTTCTCACCATCTGACATATGCATTTCCTTTCACCTCTGCTCTCTAGTGTCTGTCTCCTCACCAAGAATAAGGCCCCGAGGGCACAGGTGCTATTCCTCAAGTTTTTGTTCTCCGCTTGGAATCATAACTGTGCATAATATATACTTTGCTGCCTCTTATTCCCCAGCTACATGCACAGTGACCTGGGAACACATCTCAAATGTTGGTGCCAAGTACAGAGACTTTGTACATACTAGGCATCCAATGGGATTACTCCCAGTCCAGCATCAGTTTGCTGTGTCAACATGTGAATGGCTTTTACATAAGTTCAGAATGTGCATTATTTAAGGATTTCATAGGCTCAAATATTATGTTCTTGTATGAGCTCAATATTCACCTGAGACTTGGGGGTAGACACATAATGGATGGTATCAAACATATAGTAACTTAGATTCCATCAAACACTGTTTCTTTCCAAGAGACCACTTGGGTGAGCCGTCCACTTATTCCCACATGGACCTACCTATTTGAGCTTGCTTATCTTTGGATGGATTTTCTTTCTACACAGTATTTTTTAATATCTTCAAAAATGGCAAATTTTTATTTTTTGAGGATGGATTGTTGGAAATTGCTGGAAGTCATTGCAAATTTAATGTCATGCAAAATATTTTTTGTAATCTTTACTACTCAAGACACACATATATAAACAAAGCTAAATAAAAAACAGGAAACATCCCAAAGATTTTGAACAAGTTTTGAATGAACTTTTTGGCATATTCATGAATTCCTAGGAAATTAACTCTCTCAGAGACCATACAGGACACCTATTTTACAGGCAGGAAGAGTGTTTTGAAGGATGTCTCATATATATATATATATATATATATATATATATATATATATATATACACACACACACACGTGTGTGTGTATATGTATATTACTATGTTTTATGAAAATCTTGCTACTTACAGTGTCACCCTAGTTATCTGCCTTTAATTTTGATATTTTCATGTGCAAACCTTCCCAGAATATATCATCCAGTGGTTATTGGCATATGTTATCATGTAAGATTTTTCATCATAGATTTGGAATTAAATCTAGCTATCAAAATCCTAAACAGAAACATTTTCCACTATAATGTTGCCACTTATAATTTCTTTATTTTTTGACATTTATGTACCACCAAACATTTTCTACAAAAATTATCAGTTAATTAAATGCATATCTTATTACTGTGTTTCATAAGTAATGTACATGTAATTTGTCTAAAAATAATTGTGACTTCTTCCCCTTTTTTTTTTTACTACTTTTTTTAGTTGTAGTTGGACACAACACCTTTATTTTATTTACTTATTTTTATGTGGTGCTGAGGATGAAACCCGGTGCTTTGTGCTAGGTGAGCACTCTACCTCTGAGCCACAACCCCAGCCCCTACCTCTTTGCCTTTTGGGCAATGTTAATGTAATTGAAAAAAATAAAATTAAAAATAAAATAAATGCAATGCTGCTGTGGAACACTAGGTGGCGATGAATTCTGAAGTGGAGAGTAAGCAAATGAAACAGATCTACCCTCTCAGGATTCCAGATGGATAATGCTCAGAAAAGAGTTGTGGATGAGATGAAGGGCACTAGCAAATAATAATAATAATAATAATAATAATAATAATAATAATAACAATAATAATATTCCTGTTAATTTATCTTTTACTTTTTTACATGTATTTATTTTAACTTTCTTATATCCTATCCAGGAAAAGGGTAGAGTTAGTTTACTCAGCTTGAATCAAGCTCTGAAAGCCAGACATCCCTTTGAGAGTTCTAATGATTGTAGAGTCTTTAGATTACCTGAAAATTATTGGAAAGTACCACTTGGGGGGGGGAATACTTAGAAAATAATAATTCAGAAAATATTGGAATGTTAAAATCAATCTATCCCAAAATGTGCCTTCAAAGATTAAATTCTTGGGGCTGGGGTTGTGACTCAGTGGTAGAGCGCTCATCTAGCACTTGCGAGGCCCTGGATTTGATCCTCAGCACCACATAAAAATAAAATAAAAAAATAAAGTTTTTTTTAAAAAAAAAAAGAAACTAAAATGGAAAAATAAAACTTAAAAAAAAAGGTTAAATTCTTATTCAGAATGTATAGGTAAGACTTCACTCTGGGCAGGATGTCAGAGAAAATAAGATGTACAAATAATGTAATTGATTTTTTTCTTCTGATTCTTAACACTGCCACAAATAGTGGTAAGCAGATGGGGTCAATCTGCTTCCTCTGAACAAGTGGCTCTTCAGCAGCATCAGAGGAAATTAAATGACTGAAAAACCAAGGAACCTACTAATCGTGGAAGGAAAACTTCTAAAGATAACTAACTTCTTGCATTATTTTTTTAAACACACACAAAAATCCCAAGACACGATCTGAGTTAGTGAAGTATAGGGGCTTCCATTACAGTGCAGCACCTTTGGCAGATGTCCCGAGAGTATTTTCTTGGGCTAGTCATGAATTAGGGATCGTCTTTTTTGGGTTACAGCTTTGGGTGAAATTGCTTACAAGCTTTGCCAACCAAACTGTTCCTGTACTGTCAGCAACTTCCCCATCTAAAATATCCACTTAATTTCCAGTGAAAGGTTTTCTTCTTTTGCTGTCAGTGTTTATGAAGTTATTAGGTTGCCTAGTTTTAAAAACTTACAGAAATTCCTTTCTGGAATCTATCATATAATTGGTGCCAGTATTCTTAAAATCTGTAGTCATAATAAAGCATGGATTTATAATGTTCATTTTTAGAGAATTTATATTTTCAAAGAAATAGAACACTAATTGTTGCCGACTTACAAAATCACCAAGATATACATGTTAGTGTCATGTTCTTACATCATTTGAATCAGAGAATTGAATATGATGTTGGACACTGATAACTAAAAAAGTAATTCAGCATGCTCTGTTTTTAGTGTGCTGGTTCTTATATAAAAGCCAGTATAAATCCTTATTTCACTATTTTCTGCTTGTGCCCTATACAATGTTAACTTATCTTGAAGGGAAAAGCTGCTTGGTAATCTATCAGGTAGGGTAAATGACTCTGAAATGCACTTGACTCCAATGATGTGTTTTTCTGTTGACCCAGCTGTCCAACACCAGGATGTGATGGAAGTGGCCATGTCACAGGAAACTATGCGTCTCATCGCAGGTACCCAACAACCTCCGGCACAGTCAGGTTTTCCTCATCTTGCTCTGTTGCAATTACTTATCCTCATCTGTTCTAGCAAGATATCATTTGGATCAGGAAGTGGAGACTGAGTTAGTTAGGTTTGGGTTTATTTTTGTTTTTCAGAAATAAAATTATGACATATAGGAATCATGATTCTCAGCAAAAAAAAAAAAAAAAAATCTAGTGTAAGTGACAGAACCAGAGTTAGGGTTCATGTCCAGCTTTGGTCCTGTCTAAATCTAAGTGAAGGCAACAGAATGGCTGGAGTGGATCTGCCGAAGCAGTACCTTTGATTCTGGGCAGATAATAACTCAGGACCATGGAGAGATTAACAGTGCAAAAAGCTTTGTTGGAACTTTCTGTTTACCTTCTTACTGACATGATTTGCTTTCTTTTTGAGCACTAGTTTAAAACTTCCAGTCATCATGACTTGGTGCTGCAATAAGAAAGAACTTTGTAATCATTGTACCATGGAATTCCAGAACTGGGGAGTCTCATTGGATTAAAGCCCTTCATTTGATAAATAGCAAATCTGAGTTTATGAGAAAACAATTGAAATGCCAACAAACCCAGACTCTAATAGCAAAGCCAGATTCAAAGTTTTGTTTGTTTGTTTTCCCAATCTTTAGTCACCAGTAATTTAACATATGTTACAAACCCAGGATGCTCTTTGAGTCAGGTTTGTGTATATCAGTGTTGTGTATAAATATGTATATATTTTTTTTCTTTCTCCTCTGTAGTGTTTCTGGATGTCCGTTAGCAGATAAGACTCTTAAGTCCCTCATGGCTGCCAACTCTCAGGAGCTTAAGTAAGTGTCAGGAGACATGACCTCTTTGCCCATTGGCTCTCCTCATTCTCTGTCAGTGTAACCAATAAGGAGTAAATTTTACCTAACTTAATGATAAAAAAACACTTTTTCACCAAAAAAGTTGAAATAATATTAAAAAGTTACTATCATTTAATTTGCTTGCTTTGAGGGCATTTTATTTTATAATAGCTTTTAAAGGAATGATGTAATTATTAAACACAATACTTCTTTTTGTTTTCTTTTGTCTTTATTCTTTTCTTTTTCAGTACTGGGGATTGAACCCAGGAGTGCTCTACCACTGACTTACATCTCCAGTGTTTTTTATTTTTTATTTTGAGCAGAGGTTGGTCTTGAACTTGCAAACCTCCTGCCTCAGTCTCCTGAATTACTGGGATTACAGGTGTGCACCACCATGCCCAGAAAACTCTAGTTGTTAATTTCAGAATTTATTAAGTCAGACTTATGAAGGTGTGGCAAAGCATTTATATCATCTAATTTTAAGAAAATTACACATTTTACCTTTTGGTCATTTAAAATCATGCAACAGCCTTTCATTTTTGGTTGATAAACACATTTTTGGCTGATTTCTACGTCATCTTTAAGATCTCAAAGTCACTTGTGTATTTATATTTACTTATTGATTTTATTCTTTCTATTTTTATCTTCTTTATTCAAAATTTCTCATTTGTCTATTTTTATATTGTTTTATTACATATGTAATAATAAAAAAGTATAGTTCATCTTATGTCCTTGATAATGAACCTGTATAAAAATTTGAAGTTTTATTAACAGAAATAGTAAAGAAAACTATGAAGTATACAACATTTCTCATTTTCAAAGTGTTAAGAACAATTTGTTGTGCCAGGACAGATTCTAGAAATCATTTTATTGACTTCGTTTTTCTAGACTAAACTAGAAGAATGTTCAGCAGAGATTCATAACAGATTAAAAAGTAAGATGCACTAGAATATTTTAATCACTTCTACATTTTCCACATCTTAATTATTGCTATCAGTTCTCTTAAGTATTTTCTCTAAACAGTATTTCAAAAACACGTTGGTAATACATTGAAAGCATGTAGATTGAGAGATCCCATGGCACTGTGCAGTATTTTCATTTTTTATGCAGGCATCTAATAAATACTATGAATGGTTTTTCCATATAAGATATTTCATTGACCTCTTGTTTAGATATTCAAGGAAAAGCTCCCCAAAAAGATTATTTGGCACTGGTATTTTCATAATTGCTCTATGCTAATAAAGCAATATTTCACAAAAATGTTAATAGAAAAAGTTAAGCATGCAAACCTTTTTTACAATAGAGAGTACATATTATCTCTTTGAGTGGTTAATTAAAGACTTGTGCAGGTGTTTCCCGTTAGCTGGAGGAGATGTGTGTTGATATTTTAAAATTTCATTGCAAAATAAAAAAGTATTTATTCCCTATTTAGAAATTAATATGTTTCATGAAAGTTCATTGGGATACAATTTAAGAAAAGAAATAGTATTCACAGGTTTCTTTGGATTACCACTTTTTCTCAAATGGAACTCTTGTTTGGGTGGAGATCTGAACCATAGGGACCAAAAATGTGAAATAATACATAAAGATAATCTGTATAAAAACTTTCAGAAAAGCAAATATTTTGTGATGGTCTGTTTTCATTTCTATTGGGGATTTTTTTTAAAAGCAACATAAAGATGAAAATCTGTATTTATTCTAGTGTATTTTGAAACTGATTCCTAATCAGCGTTTCAAGTAGAAATAGATTCCCTTTCCTCTTTTACCCTTCTCCTTCCTCAGTGGTTGATTGCTGATAATAGATAATAGTGAACTTGAGTGAGGCAAGACGGAGCAGCAGGTGCAGGTTATGTACATTCTCTGGTGATAATATTAATGCTCTAAGTCTCTGGAGTTCACATATAGCACTGTTGTTCATGTGGAATTAGTGGGTTATCATGGCAGGACAGGATGTCAGAGAAAATAAATTATTCATAAAACCAATCTGGAAAATTGTTCTTCTTACATGAAAGATGAGAACCTTGCATGGTGTAGACAGAAGCCCAGCAGTAAGTTATGGGCTCACATTCAAGTTCTTCTCAATATAAGGTTTAAAAAAAGAAAACCAAATGTATAATAACTAACAGCTAATGCCATTGTCTGCCCTGCATCATTCAGTAGTTACGTCTTAACTTTTTCTTTAAAAATGAATCCTTAGCCAAAAGCTAATTATATTTAAGCAAAAAGAATCCCACCAAAAGCAGCTCTTTATATTCAATTCTATTGAATGTGTCACAATCCTCCTCCCACCCCTAATCTGAGGATCATGCTCTACTCCTGTGTTTCCAGGTGTCCAACCCCAGGCTGCGATGGGTCCGGGCATGTGACTGGAAACTATGCTTCCCACAGAAGGTAGGACTGATTCCTTTCTGAGAGGGGGGCACAGGTGTCCACAGTAGTACTGAGACCACTTATTTGTGTGTTGTTCTTTGTTGGTTGTGTATTGTAGTTTGTCCGGCTGTCCTCGTGCAAGAAAAGGGGGCGTCAAAATGACTCCTACCAAGGAAGAAAAAGAAGACCCTGAACTTAAGTAAGTGCAATGGTGGCAGCACTGGGGTCAGCTGTGTCTTGTTGACCAAATTGGAGGAGCCTTGGTTGGGATGCAGTTGAGCGAGCACCAGGACTACTGAAGCAAGAGTCAGATTGTTTGGAGGTTTGACAACATTTTCCCATTCAGAACTAAATTTCCATATTTCTTTGAAATGCAAAAGAAAAGATGGGAGATTTGTACTTTTCCCAGTTGTTCTAAAGGAAAGCTGCATTGTGGAAGTTCTCTAGAATGACAAATCCAGCCATATTTTCTCCTGAGATTTCTGTTTTGCATAAGGCGAAATTATATCTAAGTTGAATTTTCTCCTCTAAGAAATATGCTAGCAGGTCTTGGGCAATACAGTGTAGTTATAGACATTTAAATCGCTTTCTCTACAAGAGTTCTAAATACAATATTTAAACATTTGCAAATCAAAATTCCAGTGTCAGGAGCAATGTGCTATGTATCATTATCAAAGCAGTAAACACTTTATACCCTTGATCTTTGTTCAGAAGCCATATAACTTAGTGCTTATGTGGTTAGCTCTAGTGCTAAAAAGTACAGGCTTGAACTTGGCTCCATTTCTTCTAAAATAGGTGAAGAGTCAGCTAAGTTCTATAAGCCTCATTTTCCCCACCGACAAAATGGGATAATAACACTCTCTATCCTGTGGGTTTGCAGTGAATATTAAAAGAGATAATGCATGGAAATTGCTTAGAACAGAGCCTGCGGACTATTACTACTAATATGATGCTGTTTGCTACTGGTGGTGGCCTTTTTTAAAGGTCTGTAATTTCATGAATTTCCTCCAGGATGGTATGGAACTGTTTCTGCCTTTTCCCCAGCTGGTAATGTCTCTCTTGTGTCTCTCTAGATGTCCTGTAATAGGGTGTGACGGCCAAGGTCACATATCAGGTAAATACACATCACACCGCACAGCTTCTGGCTGTCCCCTGGCTGCCAAGAGACAGAAGGAGAATCCTCTCAACGGGGCCCCTCTCTCCTGGAAACTGAACAAGCAAGAGCTGCCCCATTGTCCCCTGCCAGGTTGCAATGGGCTGGGCCATGTAAATAATGTTTTTGTCACCCACAGAAGGTAACATTTGTTTCCTGCCTTTTTGTTTTGTTGTTACTGTGATTGGTTGTCATCTGGGTTGCTGGGGAGGGGGGCGGGCAGCTTCCCTTCTAAATGTCATTAATTACAGCACTTTAGATATCATAACATTATCATGCTAAATAAATATTTGACTAGTCTGAAGAATAAAAAATGTCATTTTCTATATTTCTGAAAATTCACTATAGTTTTTGAGTGCCCAAGAAACTGTGCACTTGTGTTTTTTTTTTTTTGTATTCTAAAATATCACATATGCTGCTATTTTAAAATCGTTCAGTCTTTTAATGGTTCACTTCAGTTCCAAGTGGTGATATCTACTCTATTATGTTATATAATTGTAAACTTTCACTTTACATATTTACACCATTCCCTCCCTCTCATGCATTGGCTCAATTTCAGACCAAAATTGTAGTTATTTTGCTGCTAGGAAGATGTGACTCATCTACAGCAGCCAGAAAGAAAATGGCTTAACAACTGCTAAGTGTACAACAGGATGAAGGGAGATTTAGAAAACCCTTTTATAGTTTCACAATGACTTAATTCCTTTATCACCAAGTGTCCTGTATTTCGACTGAGCCCTTTGTTGGACAAGAACTATCTTAGTCCAGCTTTTGGTTTGCTTTCTACTTAAAGAAAAAAAGCTAGAAGATTTATGATCTATTTCTCCAATCAATGAGTAATGAGTTCCCTTTCTAGTCTTGCAGACCACTGTGCACAATGCTGACTTCAAAACCAGTGAAGGTTCAGGAAATCTTTGATGCTTTGTTTATAAGCAGTGTACAAATTGAGCAAAGTTGGAGCATCTGACCCTGCTCAGTTTTGGGGATGTAGATCAAAGGCATCAGAAAATGAAGCCTTCCAGGAAGTACTTATTTCAAGGTTGTCATTGAAACTTGCTTACTGAGAAAACTTGAATTTCTGTGGGATTTTTGTTTCTTGTTTTGTTGATATCTTTCAAATGCAGACTAAAATCTTCCATATCTCACCTTGTTTTATTCTGAGTTTAGATCATTGTTGTAGTCAGGAACAACTGTAACAAATCAAGTGTGCCAGTAATTGTGTCACCTTCCATTTTGCTTTAAGAAGGTAGATGAAGATAAAGCTTACATTGCCTTAATATGCCTTCATAGAATTTCAAATTAGGCCAAAGCTATATAAGCCCATTTTTTTCCCCTGCCTTTCCAATATGGAGTTCCAAACTCTGAAAGTTATAACACAGACCTGCCAAACTCCATCTTCAAAAGATAAAGAACTTATAAAATATTTTTTCTGCCCAATTCTTTAAAATATTTTCACTATCTCAGAAGATACAGAATAAATATCAAGTGGCATTTTTTAAACCTAAGCCTCACTTCCATAACTACATGATTTGGTTCTAAGTCATGTAATAATGGATGGACACTTCATTAACATTTTTACAACACTGTATCACACCCTGGAAATTTACTACAAGTTATCTAAACAAAACTGATCCTTTAGGGGAGAATGTCAGAGGACCTCAAAGGACATGTTACTATCCATTATGTTACAAACAGATGTACTACAAGCACCTCTAATTATGCAGTCTACCAACTAAATAGTCATCCCTTTCATGATCATTTTCTCAGAACACAACATGTAACAATAAAAACAAGACAAACTTGCATAACTCTCCAGAAAAAGAAATAATAAGAAAGTGTATATATCAGTCATGATTGACAGAGAGAAGCTTCCGGAATGGAAATTTGTGGTTCTGCATTCAGTTTGTGTCTCTCATTCATATCCCCTGTCAAACAATTTATCTTTTATCAAATTTGAGCAAACCACATAACCCTCACTTTATATATGATGTCACCAGTACTATTTATTATTATATTTTCATATATCAATATTTTTCATATTTCATAGAATCTTAATGTAGAATAATTTGCTATTCTTTAAAAATATAAGTGATTTACATTTATGAAGAGCTTTGCCCCAGAAATATTTTCTTCTGCTTTTCATAGTGTTGCAAATTTTAGTTCAAAAATAATTGTTTTATAGATGAATTGTAAACCACATTTCTATGGATGAAAAATATTTTAAATGACTGGGTAGAATCATTTTTTTTTAATTTTTTATTGTTGGTTGTTCAAAACATTACAAATTTCTTGACATATCATATTCCACACTTTGATTCAAGTGGGTTATGAACTCCCACCTTCACCCCATACTAGAATCATTTTTATTTTGATCTAAAAACTGTACAAAGACACAACAAAACTGGAAAAGAATTAATGGCTGCTTGGAACAATGAAATTATCTGATCAGAAACGATGGCAACAGGTTTTGTTCAACGTTGTCATTATCATATTGGTGCAATTTAAATAAAACAGGTAACATTAAAGGAAAGGAGTGTCACCGAGGAGTGTGACTGTTCAATGGGAAGGGTCATACACACTGCCACAGAAAAACAGACCACCCAGCCAGGACTGCATCTGAATACACTTGCTGCGGCTCCCTTTATTCTCCTTTCAGGGTAGAGACTTTTAAAATGAAAAAATAATGTTGTAACAATTAAAGGGAAAAAAATCAGAAACTTTTCCACAACCAGATTGAATCTGCGTTAGGAAAAGTGGAAAGTTATGTTTGACTTTTGTTCATTTGAGTCATTCTGTAAAGATCAGACTGTACTTCCTATAAAAACAAGAACTAGATTCTGCTTTAGTTTTCATGGAATTTTGATCAGTTAGAAACCATCATCATTCATAATCCATACATACAATTTTCTGTTTATGGAAAATAAAGTAGCTACCACTACATCAGGGCACTCACATGAGTGCAGCACAGAACATAATGAATTAAATCACTATTATGTAGCAGCAATGACTATTTTTACTTTGATTTAAAGGGGAAAAAAACCCAATACATTTTTCAGGTCTGGGGGTAAATCTCCAGAGGTAGGGTGCTTGCCCGGTTTGCAGGAAGCCCTAGGACCCATCCCTGGCACTGCCAAAGAAAAAGGGAAAAAAAGCCACTCTTGAAGGCCTTTTGCCTTTGCTCTAATAGATATTTATTGGTTACTTTGTACAAAGAGACTGTGAGCTGTGACATAATTAGTGGGCAGGCCAAAACATCAATAGTAAAAAAATTAATGATTTAAGTAAATCAAACATCAATAGTGGGTATGAATAAACTCTTTAATTTTTATAAGAATTAATATGTCTTTCACACATTAGTATAAATTCTGTTTTCTCAGCTTATCTGGATGTCCTCTCAATGCACAAGCTATCAAAAAGGGCAAGGTCTCTGAAGAACTAATGACCATCAAACTCAAAGCCACCGGGGGTAAGTCACCATCTCCACTAAGGTCTAAATCATAGCCCTCAAGAGGTTCAGCATGTTGAAGTGTGTGCAGTATGCAAAGTATAATTTTAAAACATGAAAAGAATGGTCGAATTTGGGTAAAATATAACTGAGCAACAATTCCTTAGCTTCTCCCTTACTTCATTTACTTATTAATTTACCTTTTCCTGGGCTGGGATGGAATCTGGGGCCTCACACCTGCTGGGCAAGTGCTCTCTCACTGAGCCACACACCTGCCTCTCTTTTACTTTCTAAAAAAGATCTACAACAGAGAAAGTCAGGAAATGGTATCCAGTGAATGGACAGGCACACACAGAAGTTGTGACCTTCAGTCTTCATAATGAGGTGCCTCTCTCCCTCGCTCTTTGTGTGTGTGTGTGTGTGTGTGTATGTTTTCCTGCTTGTCTCCTTGTGTGTGTGTATGTTTTCCTGCTTGTCTCCTGTCAATTTTCAGGAAACACAATGTCTAGAGTCTGTATTTGAACACTTAAATGTTGTTCTTCTATACTCAAAAATTTTTTACAGTGATTCTGGATGACTTAGACTTCACATCTATATCTCTATTTCCATTTCCCTACATATTTCCCGAGTGTCAATCACTCATCAAAATTAAAATATGTAGTTCCTTAGTTCTAATTTGGATCTTCCCCTTTTTCTCTGGTCCTTGAGCACTTTTCTAAGATTTCTAATCAACACTATCTCAGGTCTGCAGTACTTTCCATCATAGATCTTTCTAAGGCATCTGAGGAATGATGGCAAGGCAATTATTTTGCTTCAGAGATTTTATTTGTAGTGTCTTTGGCATGTGATTAGAATTGAGCTGGAGACTTTTCTCTCTGTGTGTGTGTGTGTGTGTGTGTGTGTTTGACGGGAATTGAACCTAGGGCTTCTAATATGTTGAACACAGGCTCTCCCTCTGAGCTACACCTCCAGCTCAAGCTGAAGACTTTTAACTTTTGCCATTCTGTTTCCCTGAAAGCCCTGCTCACAGTTTTTAATGTGAACATGAGGGTTTACCCAGAAGGTATGCAAGATCCGTGGGAGGAGAGCTTCCCTTTTGTAAGGACTCTGGAGCTTCCACTGTTTCCCTTCCCAGTGAGACCTTCATCTGCTTTATTTAAAGTGGACCCTTAGGGGCTGGGATTGTGGCTCAGCGGTAGAGTGCTTGCCTAGCACCAGTGGGACCTGGGTTCCATCCTCAGCACCACATGAAAATAAAGGCATTGTGTTGAGTCCATCTACACCTAAGAAATAAATATTTAAAAAATAAATAAGTAAATTAAGTGGACCCTTAGGAGACCATGCAACACTCACTAGAGCTCGAATGAATGCCCTAGATTTTAGTGGGGGCTTGAGTCCCCCACTATTTTCAACATCCAGAAAGTTAGTAGGGGAGCTTTCCCCAATGCTTTGGGTTTCCCTAGGAAATACTCCCCACTCTCAAACACCTGTATGTCTTCAAAATTGGGACAATTTAGTGTGTACTTATTTATATAGCACCTTAATTCGATTAGTATTTAAAGGCTAAGTAGAGCAAAGCTACAGGGGAAAAAAAGTGACTTAAAAATTAATTGAAACTATGGGACAAAGGAAAATCAAAGATAAGAAGGCAAGATAGAGAAAGCCCAAGGATAAAAAAAAAAAATGTGCTACCCAAGCCATTTCACACTCAGTAAATAAGGATCTCAAATCTGACTCCACTTTTTAGAAGCAAAAGGAGAATATAATCACTAGAAGAACCACACTATAGTAAGTTAATTCAGAGCAAATCTCTTTCTAGAACTGAATGCATGAAGCAGTATTTCCTATGAGTCCTTATTGTGAGAACATAACAGCACCTATTGCCTAAATAGAAATCACAGTGCTGCTCCTAATAAAGATAAAACCAGAACATTAAGCCTGTGGCATTACACCAAATTATGATGAAGCCATAAAAAATAAAAAGAAAAATCAAATTGCAGTAAAATATAAGGTGCGTATGAGTTTAACCTTGCCTACGGTGTTAAACTAAACTAGGTAAAAGTCATTCATTCTATTAGTTGAGTTAGATAATGTTTCAGGAGAATATTGCCAGTTCTCACATGGAAAGCCTATGCCAAAAAGTGTTAACATTTATTTTAAAAGAATTAATTGGTCTTTGGTTCTCCATCCATGCCATAATTATTGTCACACTACTTTTTTAAAGGACCATTATCAGTCCTTGATTGTCAAATTTAGTCATCTGCACAAGAAAGAACACTTGCGCTTGGGCACAAATGAAGTAAAAATTAGGATAGTTGAACCATGTACATATTCTCACACTGAATAGATCCTTCTGGCTCTTCCCATTGTTCCTTTGTGGATATTAAATCTCCTCAGATCTTTAATGACAAATGTGGTAAAATTTACACTTAACTCATTTTTCCCTGAATAGAAAAAGAAGCCAAATTTTAGTCTGTAAAACCAATATAAAAATAAAGTTTGACTCAAGAAATATATTAGAATTTGTTTGAAATATAATTGATTTATTTTGTTTATATATTATGAAAAAATAACCACTAATCCCCCTTGTAAATCATGTACACCTGCTACATATAGGTGTTTGCATCACTCATTAATTACACGTAACACAAAGAACATGTTATTATAAATTACATAATCACTGACTCTACAAATTAGGGACAGGTTACTACCAAGTAAAATAAGAATTATTGAGTAAAAAAAAAAGCAGATTTTTTGCTCTTTCATAGATGGACTCTATATTAACAGCAGGATCATTCAGTAGTCACGTAAAATATTTAGGGGAGAGTTAATATGGTTTTCTTGGTCAGCAGCAGTACCTAGCTAGTGTAACATTTGCCTCTGCTTATAAAGGAACATTAGTACATAATTTTTATTTGTATTTGCAAAACAAGTTACATATCTGTGAGTAAAGATAACATCACAATCGTGCCTCCTTTATCTTCAGAGGATATGTCCCAAGACCCCTGTGGATCCCTAAAAGTGAGAATAGCATCAAACCCTATATATACACTATTTTTTTCCTACATATACAGTATCTATGATAAACTTTAACTTATAATTAGGCATGGTAAAAGATAAGCAACTAATAATAAAATAGAGCAATTAAAACAATGTATTTTAGTAAAAGCTACTTAAAACTTATGAATTATTTCTAGAACCTTCCTTTAATATTTTCAGACTGCAGTTGACCACCAGTTACTGAAGCATCAGAAGCAAAACTGAAAACTTGGGGGGACTACTGTGATTGTGTGTGTGTGTGGGTGTGTGTGTGTGATGTCCCATTCCATGATGATACCAATCCCAGAAGCTCCAGATACTTTTTGTTAATAGACATCATCCTAGTATTACCATCTTTATTAAAAGACTTCATAATAGTTTTTCCATTACTATAACAAAATGCCTAAGATAAACAACTAAAAAAAAAGATTTATTTTGGCCCACAGTTTTGGAGGTTCTAGTTCATAGTAAGTTGGCCTATTGCTTTGAGCCTTTGGTAAGGGAGCACATCATGGTGGCACATGTAGAAGAGCAAAAGTGCACACCTAATGGCCAGGAAGAAAGGAGAGAAAGAGAAAGGAGCTGGGGTCCCATAATCCCCTTTGAGGGCACACCTCCAGTAACCTAAAGGCTTCCCACAAGGCCCCACCTTGTAAAGTCTTACAGCCTCCCATTAGCACTACCCTGGGGATTAAGCCTTTAACACATGGGTTTTTAGGGGACATTCGAAATCCAAATTATAGCAGTTGTCATTATTAAGATCAGACATCAATAAAACAAAAAGAACCAACAGTCCAAGCTCTCACTTAAATACTATTCATGAAAGCACCCATAACTTAGCCAGTAAACCTTTAATTGTGCTACTGGAAGTTATTGCCCAATACCACTTGCTCCAGCCAAAACAAGCAGACATTATAGATTCTCCCCTTCTCTCGCCCCAAACCTCCAACCTCTAATCCATTATGAATCTTGCAAATTCCTACAGATGATACATCCATCTTTGTTCCTGCTCTCCGGCCATGGGACACAGGGCCGTGAGACTCAGCCAGGACCACAGCAGTAATCTCCTGCTGGCTTCCACTCTGTCCCCCCTCAATCCATTCTCTACTCAAAAACCCAAGTTATGTTCTCCAAGTCAGTCAGATCACACCAACTCCCCTACTTAAAATCCTTCATTAGTCCCATTGCTCCTGGGATAAATCCAAGCTCCTTGGGAGGTCCTCTGTGGGTGGCCCCTCCACTACCTTCACCCTCTTGCAGTCTGGGAGCATCCCCTTCCTGCCCAGGACAACTGTGCACTTCCTGCTGCTTCAGTGCGATGCTCACCTCACAGCTCACTTCTCATTTCCCTGCCTCCCCCTTAGCTCTCAAGTCTCAGATGAGAGAGTCTCCTCCAGTGAGGGTCCTCAGCACACCACCTGCTTCCTTCAGAGCTCCTGCTTTTTGTCTGCCTTACCAGATGTTATATAAGAAATGCCAGTCCCTGAAGTGGAATTTTATTGAAAAAAAAAGACAGAAAGGAAAAACAATATATCAAAGAAATACAGCAATAGAAGTTTTTGTTTGCTCAGATCAGAAAAATTTAAAGTGCCTGTAGCACTCCAAATACCGATTTCATTGAGAATCCACATATTTCAATCCTACCTTCCTTATTCTTACCTGTCACTTGACTGAGAGATGATTCTTCTACCAGTGTCCTAGACAGTTCAAGATGGTGCTCAAAAATGAAATAGAGTTCTCCAGATACAGCCCGTCAGCACAGAATAAATCCCATGTCCAGGATACTATAGTGTGGGCCTGGGTAACTCTATTCATTGTTTTGTTTTGGGTTTTTTTGTTTTTGTTTTTGTTTTTATTGTGCAGTTCTGAGGATTGAAACCAGGGCATCATGCTTACTGGGCAAGTGCTTTACCACGGAACTACATTCTCAGCCGTCATTGTTTTCTTAGTAGCTGTGTTAGGCTATTGATTCATTTTCAGATTGATCCAGGTACTAAGATACATGCATCTTAGATGTTGGGTTGGTTTTTTTTTGTTGTTGTTGTTGTTGTTTTTTTTATTGAATCTCAGAGCCTAGAGTGAGACTAGTCTTGGAACATACTCTTTTCATTGGCCCATTCATCCCCCATTTTTATTTAGGTAGTTAATTTTAATAAAGCACTAATGACCTACAAAAGAGCCACCTGTTTTATCACATTGTATGTAAATGTTTAGGGTTTGCTTTTTTTCTCTTTGCATTATATTATAAAGAGTTATCCACATTGTTTTGGTGGAGGCATACAGCTTATTTCTAGGTTAGAGTTTTGTGAACAGTACTGCTGTGCATTTCTTGAGCATGCATCCTATTGTGTATGTCCACCTGTCTGTCTTGAGTGTATACCTAGGAATGGAATTGCTGGGTCATGGAGAATATGAACCTTCACCTTTTAAGGTGAGGATTAAGGATTTTACTCCCTTTTCTGTTGCTATAACGAAATACGTGAGACTGGGAAATTTACAAAGAATAGAAGTCTGTTTGCTTCATGGTTCTGGAGACTGGGAAGTTCAAGAGCAGGGCACTGGCACCTCCACAGCATCTGGTGAAAACCTTCATGCTTCATCATAACATAGAAGAGGGCATCACATGGCAAAAAGAACAAGAGCGCTATCATGGGTCTCTTTTTCTCTTCTTACAAAGACACTAATCCTATCCTCATGACTTCATCTATTCCTAATTACCTCCCACAGGTCCCATCTCTAAAAACCATTAAATATGACTTTGGACATTAAGTTTCCAACACAGGAACTTTTAGGGGCACATTGAAGCCACAGCAGTAAGTTATAGACTATCTTCCAAAGTATTCACCCAGGAAGTATAAGAGTCTGGATTTCCACCAAACAAATTGTCAAGCTAAGCCCCATGCATGTAGCCTGCTCTCATGAAACTTCTTATTAAATCTAACTGCCAATGTTTACATTTATCCCTCTTCATTGTCAACACTGATTTAAACTCATTCTTCTGCCCTGGGAAATTACCTTTAATCCTATTGGTGGCATTCATAATATCAACTACCATTCCCCACTTCCCCAATTCATGCTCCTGTGAAATGTTGATGAGAGCCAGGCTGGTGGTGAACACCTGTAAAATCAGTGACCTCCCAGCGACTTATAGGCTGAAGCAGGAGTATCATAAGTTGGAGGACAGCCTGAGCAACTTAACAAGACTGTACCTCAAAATAAAACAATCAAACAAAAAAAGCTGGGTGTGGAGCCCAATGGGAGAGCACTTGCCTAACATGTGCAGGGTCCTAGGTTCAGTCCCTAGCACCCCAGCAAAGACAGACAACAAAAAAAAAGCAATGATGGAGATAATGCCTATCCAGTCAGAGTCTACTCTGATTCAGGGCTTTGCATTTTACTGCTTTCATTCTCACTGCATAATACTATGCCTGTTTTTCAGAAGAGGAAATAGAAACAAAAAGAAGTTAAATAAGTTGCCCAAATTCAAGGAGAAGAGAACTCACAGGAGTTGGAGGTTAGACCAGCTCCATCTCGGAATTTAAACTTGATGTTATTTAACTTCTGTCAGTGATTACTGAGGTCTCCTTTCACTGTTCTGAAGCCCTGAGTCTTTATATATGAAAAGTGGATGATGCGACATGCCCCACAGTGGGCAGAGAAGTGTAGATGCTAATGTAACTGAGCTGACAGTCTACTTTTCTATTTCCTCTTTTCTTCCTTGCAAAGAATTAAATCCCACGACTCCTCTTAACCACTTTTTCAAAATCCTTCATATGCAGGTTGCGATGAAAATGCTCACACTAAAGTCTCAAGTTTCAATGATCAAATGGCAAATTAGATGTAAAATGATTCACAATTGCCACTACTGCATATTTTCATTTTGAACTAAGTCTGAATTCTTCCCAGGTATAGAAGGTGATGAAGAAATTAGGCATTTGGATGAAGAAATAAAGGAACTAAATGAATCTAACCTTAAAATTGAAGCAGATATGATGAAACTTCAGACTCAGGTAAAAATAAAACAAATTAGTTATCTTTAAAATAATTATAATATTTAGTGGAAGCAAAACATTGATCTTTCTAAGCCTAGAAATATCCTGACATCTTATAGGGAATACGCCGAGACTTTCTTGATTACACAGTTATTGTAAAATCCTGAACAGGTGGATCATCCCAGAGCACTTTGCCCCAGTTGAATCAATGCCTTCATAAACAAATAAAGTAGCAGATCATTCTGTAAAGAGTCCTGTAGAGCATGTGGTGCTTCAGAAAAAAATCATGAGGGTTAAGTGTCCTTAGGTTTATTTAAAATTAAAATGAAACATCACAACTGCTTAATTTTTCTAGAATATCTCTACATATATAAGTGTCTGTTAGAAATAGGTCTTCCTGAACAAATGCTTTATCCAAAAATCTAAGCAGTTTATCAACTTTTCATTCTCCATAATGCCTGCCCCTGATTAAATTTTTGCAAATGGAAATCAAAAGTTAAGACCAAGATTTTTTAAATATAATAAATGATGGAATAATAATAATTATTATTATTATATAATTCCCAGAATTCTGTCTTCAGCCTGGCCTTCTCCACAACTTCTCCAGACATCTTCATACTAACTAATAACTATTACAAGTCAGAAGAAAAAACAATGAGCCCAAGCAGAGGTGGAAAGGTCCTTCCCCCTTCCCTTCTTTCCTCTCCTTTCCTGAAATGCAGGGTTTTATGCCACCATGGTTACGGAGTCTCCCAGTATTCCTCAGCTTAGGTGGCTTAAGACTGTCATAATTCATCTGAAATGCCATTTTGGTGTTTTTATGCACTGTGAACACTGCAACAATCTCCCATGATGGCAGTCAGGTCCACAAAAAGCTTAATGCTTTGGTTTGGAAATCACGGGAGCTTCTCATGGGAACCATTAACAAGAAATGCAAAGGCCTCTGTCCTCATGGAGACTGAAATTTAGAAGGGGAAGATAGAAAGTAACAAAAAAAATCATACATGATAAAGTCTGCTGGAAGGAGGGAGGAATGGGTTAAGTGTCTGGATTTCAATATTAAATAGGACAACCAGACCCAGATGGGCCAGATGAGGTATGAAGGAATTAACCAAATAGTTATGAAAGAGAATATTTCAGACAGAAAGAAACACCAAGTACCAAGGGCTGGAGATTTGAGAAATAGCAAAGAGGAAATGTATCTGCAGGTGAGTGAGCTGAGCAGACCGAGGGCCACTCACATGGGGCATCATAGGCCATCTTAATGACTTTCTTTATTTTTCTGAATGACTGCAGAACCATTGCAGGTTTTGAGCTAAGGAGTAGCACGGTCTTACTTGGCTTAGATTCTAACTTGCATTTGAAGAGGTTTGTTCTGGTGGCTATGCTGAAAAAGGATCAAGAAGAGACTACATGAGGCTCTAGGCAGACATAGGACCACCCATGAAAAAACCATGCAGTCTGCACAGGTGACAGCAGCATGGCAACAGCCACATGGGTGGGGACAGTGGTCCCATTCTGTAGTCTTAAAGGAGATGCCCAATGGATTCAAGGTTTGAAAGAGAGTCCTGGGGACACCTTGAAGTCTGAGCATCACTGGGATTCCCACCAACTAGAAAGGAGAAGACTAGATAGAGCAGGTTTGGAGGAAATAGCAAATATTTGCTTTGAGGAAAATTGAGTTTGATATATTTAACATAAAGTCATTAGGAGACACTGGATCTGCAATCCACAGAGAAATCTAGGCTGAAGATATAAGTCTGGGAATTATATTATTATATAATAATTAATATAATTACTTAAGTTATTTATTATGATTAAATATTTATGTGATAATTAATTATTAGTATGATTAAATAATTACTATATGATAATTATACAATTGTTAAGTATTATCACTATAATTATTATTATTCCAACATTTAGAGCAATATGATGGGAATGCAATTTGGAGCACTGCGGTAGTGGCATATGCATTCCTATATTCGGCCGTGCATTTTCCTTCAGAGACAGACCTTTTGTACTCCTCCCAAACTCTACTTCTCGTGTTCCTATATTATTTCCATTTAGATCACATCAATGGAGACCAACTTGAAGACAATAGAGGAAGAGAACAAACTCATAGAACAGAATAATGAAAGTCTGCTAAAGGAACTGGCAGGTCTGAGTCAAGCTCTCATTTCAAGCCTTGCTGACATCCAGCTTCCACAAATGGTAAGTTGAAGACCAAGACTTTGCTGCTCCATTGCAGGTATTGCAGGGACATCATGCAGGGACATTCATGGGGCTGCCAGTTAGCAAAGAGATCTGTTAGCAGTCACAGAGATCTCCTGATTACATCAAGGTCTTACTCCCAGTAATCTCCCGTGATGGAAAGATGGTAGATAGGTATATTTAAATTATAGGAAGGCTAAGGATATTCTTAAAGACCAAGTTCATCTAAAGATGAAGGTTTATTCAAAGCTTGTTTTATAATATAATATGAAAGTTAGAGAACAAAACATCTTCACTGAAATATATTTCCAAGTGTAAAATTTCATATCTTACAAAGTCTGAGACCCAGACTTTGCATTATCTGCCCAACTCAAGAATTATTTTAAAAAGTTAAGTTCCCGATAAACTTGTTTCATACGTAAGTATGCAGAACATAATTCAGTTCTCAGACAGCATAAAAACAGAAGTAAGAAAGCATTCTTACTTCCAAAATCTAAACATGTATTTTTAAGTATGCAACTATTTAGAATTCATTTAAAAAAGTTTATTTTACATTTTTATAAATATAAATAAATATTTGGAGGAGATGTATTATTGAATATTTTTAATTTCTTCCAAACTTACATTCCTAGAATAAGTTTTCTAAAATTTCCAATTTTGTATATAAAATGGTTTAAAGATGCAGCAATATAATTAAGAAATATAGTTGGTTTTGCTTAAAATAAAACAAATACCTCAATTTACTCAGCTTTCTAGAATGGAGCCTTCATTTTAATTCCAATGTGTTTCTTGACCTAAAAAATCAATAATACAGTAGTCCAAAGGAAATTTTTTTTATTTTTATGGCTACTATTCATATAATTACTGGATATCATTTTAATGTTATTCATCAACATTTATCAACTTCATACTTTAAATTTTAGAATGGCAAAATTTTGCCCTTCTAAAATTTTGCCCTTCTAAAATTTAAATTTTTTTTCTTCAGCCCATGCCATAAAAAAGATAGACATCATACAAGATAACTGATACCTTTGATAATCGCTATACAAAGTACTCCACTGGTAATTCTTTAATATGATCACATCCCTAAGGACTGCCATTGACATTCCCTTTCTGTAGTTGAGGGACTCTTCCATTATTTGATCAAGGTTCCAAAGCCAGCATGAGTCAGGTGGGTCTGGCTTCATGCTAGAACCTTTATCTGCTCTGCCACCCAGAACCTTTTGTTAAGAGAATGGCACAGAAAAGGCAGAAACTAAGAGAGAGCCAAAAATTATGACTAGACAATATTAATAATCTAGAGCAGTACTTTGCTGAATATGAACAAATACTCTTCAAATTTAGAAAGCTTGCCTTCTAAATAGCAACAACAACAACAACAATATCATACATCTATAGTACTTAGACCTTTAAGAGTACTTTCTTCCAAGCACCTTCTGAAGTAAGGTGTATGTCATGCATGGGTCTTTCAAAAGGGGGAAATGGAGGCACCAGCAGTGGCTGAGTTGGATTCCCTTTGTGCCATGAACCTCCTGTCACTCATGCATGCCATTTAGATCTAGTCAGTGTGTACTCTTTGAAGCTTCACATTGGACAAAGGAGACAACAAATAGGATAAAGGTGAATGAATTTCAACTTTGTGAAACTGGTATTCTACCTGAAGAGACAGAGAGATAATAAAATATATTGCAATGTTGCGGCAAAAGAAAAATGGACACAAAGGCATCTGAGGAGAAAGTAGAAATATTTTCCATCCCAACTGGTTGGTAAGCAGTTTGCTCAGATCTTAATTTCTGAAACCCTGGCCCATCACTGTTAAAAGAGCCTACTGGCGCAAGCAAACCTGCCCTCCCAACCTCAAACATCCACCTCCCTCAAGGAGAAGCGTTTTGTGCTGCACAAGTTCCATTGAGGCCACGGCTCCTCCCTAAAGAAATAACCCAGTTTTGAGTTCAGCTCAGCAGTGCACCTTATTTGGCTCCAAACTGACCTGCAATAATGTTTCAAACAATCACATTTCTGTAATCCCATAAAGAGGAAACAAATAAGTCCCAATACACACTCAGATCTCTCCATTTTCCCAAACTCCAGTAACTAGGTGAATCCTTGCCTTCCCTCCCAGATCCTGAGTCACTCACCTTCTTTCTTGTTACTTGATCTTCCTTTTGCCTCACAGTGATTGGTTCAATGTGTTTGTCTCCACTTAGGGACCTATCAGTGAGCAGAATTTTGAAGCATATGTAAATACACTCACAGACATGTACAGCAATCTGGAGCGGGACTATTCCCCGGAATGCAAAGCTCTCCTGGAAAGTATCAAACAGGCAGTGAAGGGTATCCATGTGTAGGATCACAGTGCTGCCGGGCAACAGAGATCACCAACAGCAGTCAACTCCAGATGGACCTGTGAAGGGGTTCATGTACTGCTAAGGCTTGGAGGTTGCCATATGCATTTACAACTGCAACATTGCACTAATTTTTCCCCAGCTGACATAAAAAGGAAAGAAAAACTATGATAGACTCTTTGGATTAAAAGCAATGCAGTCAGTGATTAGATCTTATTTATTTTCATATGTTTTTCTTTTATTTCTTCATTGCACTCTTTCTTTTGTAAAGTATATGTAAAATAAATGTGACATTTTTATATTTTATTTATTACTAATCAAAGAGTTTTTTTATCTTTTAACTGCATTTTGAAGTCTGCCATATTTTTACAAGTGTGTTTATTAATTTATTTTCTAATAGGACTTAAATAGAAATGCTATTCTCAAATCATCTATCTTGCTGGGTTAAAATGAGAAAACAAAAAAAGTGTGAAAGAAATCCTTGTCTAAGGACTGCACTATGGTTCGAGTTTGATTTTTATTGCACACTTCTTTTTCCCCCTCTTCCACTGGTTTTTGTATTTATAATTGAATTTGCAGTAAGGTGAGCTGCGTGGAAGGAATAAGAAGATAAATGGCGCCCACTGGTGGGGAATCCGCACTCACAGAAGTACAGACACTGGAAAACAGCCTGCTCAGAATTTGTTAGCAATAATTAAATATAGCAATCAGCAAAGTATTCAGCTTGGCTGTGTGGTTTTAGTTCCTATGAATTATTTATTTGAAATGTCTTAAAGAAACATAAGCATTTTTTAGTGATGCAGATTTGTCTGTTTTTCAAGTCATATCACATAGTTGGCATCTCTTATCCTAAGACGAGAAATAATCACTTGATGTGACCAGCCAGGCTTTCCTGCCATATGTTGGTACAATATACAAGTGACAACATTGGTGTAGATTTGTACTTAGCAAATGCAAACACATCCAAATGGAAAATTTTGTAGATACCATATCCCCTGAAATAGCATTTATCTTACTGGGTTTGACTGGAAAGGAATGGAAAATAGAGTAAAATGTGAAAAAAAAATATTACTCCAATCTGAATGATTACTTTGAACACTGGCAACATTGGTATCACCATCCTTAGGAGATACGATTCGATTTGATAAAAACCTTGCCATTGATACAAAGCATCCACATGCTTTCACACACACAAACACACAGGCAGACTCACACACACAGGCACGCACGCACACACACACTCTCACAGACACCCATCCACACATAAAATTGAGCCCGCGATCTTGAATTTCTGAATGGGTCAGAGTTTAGTAGTTGCTATAGTAAAGGCAATGTCTATTTCAGGGACTGTAAAGTAGTTAAGCATTGTTTCAAAAGTTTTTTTATATTTATTTTTTTTAAGGAAAAGGTATAGACAACCAGCTAAACTGCCTTTTTGGTGTGCACACACATTTCATGTGCAGACGTGCCTCAGTGTAAATGTACACATGAACTTAGTGTGGGCTTAATTTTCTGTGCTATAACAAAAGTGTTTATTTTTGATTAGCCTCATGGATATTTAGATTGAATGTGATGGCATTCACAGGCTTGATATATTCCACTCTTGCTAAAGTTACCTGCACAAAAACACGAAAAGTGATATTCCACAGTAATTCCACCTCCATGAAATTGTGGTCATTGTTATGCATCAAGTGGGGCTTCTCTTTGGTTTGGGGTTCATTTGAACTCTTGAATCTTAGTTTAGTGAAGATGAAATGTCTGTTCTTAGGTAGGAAAGGTGTTTATTTAAAAATCAATTTTAAAGAAAAAGCTACCATATGTGCTGTCTATTATAAATGGGACACCAAACAAAATTTTCTATTAAAGTTATGTACTTGCAAACATTTTGCTATACAGTACTTCATAGATGCATACAAATGAGTTCACTTATTACAAAGACAAAAGTTTAATTTGCTAAATATTTTAACAAGTTTGTTATATATTTTATTTAATTTAAAAAGAAATCTCTTACCAACCTATGTATTTATTACTATAATTTACTATGACTTCAGGTTAATTTATTTGTGTTTGCATAGATTGAACAGGATGTTTTTGTGAAGTATGTTGGTATTTATTTGCCTCCTTTGTACTTGATGTGTTTTGTAATGTGCACTGATTTTTTTCTTTTCAACTATGTTAATGATCGATACTGTAAATTGGGTCTTTTGTAAACAACAAAATGGCAATGATGTATGCATTTTTTTTAATTTGAGGTAGTTTGTTTGTATCCTGTTTCTCCAAACAATTAATATTTCTTACATCAAAGCAACAAAATTGTGTTCAGTGCTGTACATTTGGTGTATGGTAGGAAATAAAAATTGATAATGAGTTTGGCTGTGATCATTTTCAGGCTACTATATGGCTACTACATAGAGACCTATGTTAACCTCCCACAAAGCCCTCAGTTCCAGAAGGAGCCCTGATGAGGTAGATGTGCCCCGGTCTGTGAGTAGTTCAACTGTACTTTTGTTCTGACAGCTGGTCTGCTTGGCTTAGGTTTTCACCCCAAGTGAGAAGGACTTTTGGCCAGTGGGCGACTTGTCACCATCTTGGTGTGGCATATTCTCCAGAACAGAGATGCCTTGGACACAATGACACCTTCACTAGCATGAGTTCACCCAGATTCAGTGAGCACAAAGATACAAGCTCCACCCTTCTGATCCCTTTTTATTTTTTGTTTTGAAACGGGGTTTCACTAAGTTGCTTAGGCCTCACTAAATTGCTGAAGCTGACCTTGAAGTAGAGATCCTCCTGCCTCAGCCTCCTGAGTCCCTGGGATTACAGGTGTATACCACTGTACCTGGAGAGCTGGTTGAACTATTAAAGAAAAGTGATAATTCTTGACAACCCCTATTTTCTTGTGTGTTTTTTCTCACCTAATGTCAAACAGCCAACCTAACTTAATTTTCTAGTTTCTGCCCAGATATACACCTCTCTGGGACTAGTTATCACTTACATGCAAAATGGTTTAGGTCTCCACAGGAAAGCCAGGGCTGTATCGGGTAGACCTTTATATAACAAGGGTTGGCACACGACAGTTAATAAACAGCATAGCTTTCTTTTAGTCACCAAGTTAACTTGTACAAGATGTGCAAGTGATATAGCCTTTGAAAATGAACCACAAGATGAAAATCTGCTCAGCCAGGTTCTTAGCTTCTCCTTTGCTGAGTTACATTTTTACATCTCACCCTGAGTATGATTTTATATCAGTGAGTAGTGCTGGCAACATTTCATAAGAGGAGTGCCCTTGCTATGGGAAATAAGGAAGGCATGATGAGTAGGATTCACCCAATCACACAACAGATGTTCAATGAGATGCACGCTGATGCCAGGCCTACTTCCTGACTTCCCTGTGATTTCAGCCTAAGGGGTAGGGAACGAGGAGATAAGCAAAAGGCATTATGATTGTGATATACGTGAGCTCCTATGGAAGTAGTGCAAGGGTTTCCTAGCACTGTGATTTCCTGAGAAAAGTCCTGGTTCCAGATTAGTAGGGAACATTTGAGAAAAGTCATTGTAGAAAGCAGGAACCTCATGCACCAAAACAAAGCAGTATGATAAAACATGGAAGGAGCTGCTGAACATATTTAAAATAGCAAAGGGAAAAAAAAGGGAGGGTTAGAAATGAGAAGAAAGGTAGCAAAAAGCCCAGGTAAGTGGGAGAGGGGGTTGTATAAACTGCCTGGCTTCAGAGTTCAAATATCTGCAAACAGATGTCAGCATGCTAAAGAAAGCCTTAAGATCAGGTCTGGGAGGTAGCTCCGTGGTAGAGCACTGCCTAATGTGTGTGAGACCTGGGGTTCGCCTTCCAATACCTCTCTCATCACCTCCCCCTAAAAAAATAGAAGAGTTAAAATCAGAGAATGTTAGGATTTGTATGTCTGTTATAGATAATTTGGTCCATGAATTCAAACCATTAACATTCCTAAAGTTGTGTTCAGTGCTGTATATTTGGGGCATAATAAGAATAACAATTTTTTTCTTAATCATTTTGAAATGATATGAAAATCCTGGGGTCTTCAGACATAGGACTAAAATGCTCCTATTGGAATCAAAAGTCCTGAATGAAAAGAAAGGGGTGAATGATTCCTTGATCTACCCCATTAGAAAAAGTTTTAATTAACTTGTTCTGGTCCATAAATATTTTATTAATATTCATAAAAACTAATGTTTTCCTATGTCTCTTTCCACACATTACATCCATTTGATGGTAGTCTGGGAGCAGTACCCTGCTATTTCCTCTCATTATTCAGCAGATAATTATAAAGTAAGCAGATTTAATTGGCTAATAACTATATACACTGTCAGACACAATCAATGATGCTTTGTAGACTTCATCTCACAAAATCCTCAAATTTGTGGAGTTGATATTACTACACTCAATTAACTGATGAGGAAACTGTTAGAAAAAAAAAGTTAGCAACTTGCCCCAGACTATAAAACTAGAAAAACGTGCAGACAAAATTCGACCTCATGTTCATTCAATTGAAAAGCAAACCACAGCTTCTTTCCCCTGCTTTTAGGAAAACTGTAGTACTGCGTATAGTTTTACTATGGTCAGGATAATGGCAGAACTCATCTGGCCTGCATTTTCAGAAATGAGCGAGTAGACTTCTGGACCTAGCGGCTTTAGGTTCTGTGCCAGATGTTGTCTCATCTGGAGAAAGAAAGAATTTGGTGAGATTAAGTGGTGTGCTAGGACCCTCATATATCCCAGTGAATCTATGCCTATCTGCTAATATTAAGTTCCTGCCTAAATTCTCTCTTCTAGGCTTCATAGCTTCATTGCAATGGAATTATTATGATCAGTGTTAAACTGATAGAAACTGAAGCTTAAGAAGAACAAAGAATTTGCTTTATGCCCTAGAAAAATAAGTACCAAGAGCAAAATTCTGCTTAATTCTTACCCAAAGATGAGCTCCTGTCCTTCAGACTCTATTCCTGCCTCCAGCCAACTCCTCTCAGGCTGACCGATGTCCCAGCCTGCCTTGTTAATCATGGAGTCATTGGGCAGGAGATGGTCTTTCCATCAACACTTCAGAAAAAGTTGTTCAAAGAAGTATCATTTTCACATTTAGACCACGCTATCTTAAATGTATTTTTCTTGTAAAGACATATCATAAAAATGTGATGCCTTCATAATTTATTTGATGAATTGGGATTGAATATTTTAATATGCATTGCAAAATGGCCCAAAATAAGAAAAATGTAAATAATTCATTTTTCAGGTTCTTTCTAGAGCAAAACAACATAATTATTTTGTTCTGTCATTAGCTGCTTTGTGTATGACAGTTTGGGATTGCCCCAAAAAAATTAAAGGACACTTTCCAGTGACCTTTACCAGCTATTAAATATTTTAAGACATAAAGAGAATGTAAAGATCCCTGCTCTTAAGAAATAGCAGCTGTTTTAGTAGAGTTTTCCACTCAGATATGTATTATCATATGTAAAAGTAGTCATTTTCTTTCTGAGTGATTGCCTTTTTCAGTTTTAAATGAAATCCTTTGGATTTATAGGCTAGCTATTTTAAAGTACAAATGGGATATGTCACTCTAATAATGCTTTTAAAGAATCAAACTTTCAACTCTTAAAAAATCCTTGTAAATAGACTAATGCACTTGAATTTCAAAAACATGGAAGAGAACTTTCGCATCTGGTGCCTCATCAAAGACCTCAGGACCAGAATCATCCACATCCACACACCTGTCTGTGTACATGGGCCATGGTTGACTGTCTCTGGGCAAACAGTGACTATTGGATTGGCTCTATCAACATGAGCTCACTATTCCAGGAAATTCTTGTCCAGGAAGGAAAATTGAAAATACCTTCATTATATTTGTTCCAGGAACTTCCTAACAATCCGCTTATCTGAACTAGATAGAACTGAAACTACTAGTCCCAAATAAATACATTGGGAGAGCAGACAGCATTAAATAATTGTTTTCTCTTGAAGACTTACTTTGTCTTTTTTTTTTCTTTTGTCCTGAGGATTGAACCTAAGGGCATTCTACCACTGAGCTACATCCGCAGCCCGTTTTAGTTTTTGTTTTGAGACAGATCTTGCTAAGTCACCAAGGCTGACCTCAAACTTATAATCCTCAAATTTATAATGCCCCTGCTTCAGCATTCCTAGCCTCTAGATTTACAGATATGCACCACCACATCCACACCCCTACCTTTTAGTTTTGAGGTGGTATATCCCAAATTAGAAAACGTCTAATTGTCTAATCTGGGAATTATAAGGGTTTTTTCAGTCATACTATAGATTCATGAATGTATCACATGTGCCAGCACAACTTGAAAATCTTCTCATTTTTGCGTTTTTTATAATTACCCATCTACATAACCAAGTTTTAGTGTAAAAGATCACTGTAGTGAAGCTGGTTGCTGTGATGCATTCCTATAATCCCAGAAATTCAGGAGGCTGAGGCAGGAGGATTGTAAATTCAAAGTCAGCCCTACCAATTTAGGCCCTAAGCAAGACCCTATCTCAAAATCAAAAGGGCTGGGAATGTGGCTCAGTGGTTAAGTGCCTCTGGATTCACCTCCTATACCAAAAACAAAACAACAACAAAAAGATCACTATAGTGAGATCCTGTCTCAAAATAAAAAGGGCTGGGGATGTAGCTCAGTAATACAATGGTAGAGTGTCCCCAAGTTCGATCCCCAGTATTAAAAAAAAAAAAAATCACTCTAATATTGGAATGATTTTTTTTTTTTAGCATGAATTTCTGTGCAATACTGAATTAGAAAAACCTATTTGAAATTGGAAAACCGAAAGAGTATTTTAAGGAAAGAGCCAAATGAAGGTAACACAGGTTTATTTGGGATAAACCTTCAGAGTGAGGCCCAGTGGAGCCTGACACAGACTGGGATCAGTACAGGGGAATGAGGAAGGGGGAATTTTTTTGGTTAGGCCTTTGTTAGGGAATTGTCAGAGAAGAGTCTTCATAGTGTCACCTTCATAAGAAACCAGGTGTCTTTCAGGATTGCAGCCCCAGATAACAATTTCCTTTCTCATGATGATTGAGTATTGGTTAGGGTTAGGTCAGGCTGGAAGGTGACTCTTAGACTAAGGATATATTTCAAAATGGCCTTGCCTGTGTCAAGTTCTTCCTAACAATTATCAGGAGAGTCCCTTCCCTTTAAGCAACAGCAATCTTCTGTTAAGGAAAGTGAGTCTATGTCTGCTGCAGTAACGCATGCACAATCCTGACAATCTTAGAAGCTTCTAGAAGGGGAAGACAAACCTGGGATATTTACAGTTTGAAGGTTTTATTTTCTGACAAGCCTTTCAATGGCAAGACTAGGCAAGGTTTGTTTTGTTTATTCATTTGTTCACTTGTTTGTTGAGAAAAAAATAAAAAGAAGTTTAATTGCTTTGCTAGCAAAGGAGAAGCCCAGGGGACTCCTGTCCCAGAGGCTGTGATTGTGCCCCTTAAGGAGAACAGGTTTTTCTAAAGAGGTGATTCAAAGGCTGTTACATTCCAGGTGTCCCTGTCCACAGTTGTAATTCACTTGTTAATTTGGGAGATAGATAGCCATTTCTGCCACTCTTGGTGGTGCACGCCTGTCATCTTGACAACTTAGCAAGGCCCCAAGCAATTTCGTGAGATCCTGTCTCAAAATAAATAATAAAAAGGGCTGGGGATGTGGCTTGGGTGAGACTGGTCTTGAAAATCAGGATCAGGTCTTCATTTTCCCAGTGTTGAAGACTGAACACCCCAGAAACGCTGAGGCAAGAGGAAAATTTTATTTAAAGGATAGAAGTGGGGCCGGGGGTGTGGGGGGGTCTCCTCTGGAGAGGAGGGTCAGGAGCTGGTGACAGCGAAAATGGCAGTGTCTTGCCCCTTTTATAGATTTCAGGTTTCCTTTCTTCTCAGATCTCCTCCTCCTCTTATCCTGCCTGCATGACCAAAAGTGACTAAAAGGGCAGGAAGAGAGCCATCCAGGGGGTGATGGCTTGTGCTGGGAAATGTGATCTTCCCCCTCCTCTGGAGGTTGCTAGCCACAGGTTGGTAGGGAGTGCTATCTACCCATTTCCTTTTCTGTGATAATCAGCTACCTATCCTTTTCCCTGGGTTCAATTCATGGGTTCAATCCCTGGTACAAAAAATAGAGAAGCATTTCTTAGATCTCCCAGTGGTACCCCGCAAGTCTGAATTACGTCTTTCCTGTGTTGGGTGTGTGCTCAAGGACAGGATAACTCTGCCTAGGGTGGGGAAGAAAGGAAATCCTGCCTGCTCCCCGAACCTCCCAAGATTAGGGAGGGGAAGATTAGGAAGAGGGAGACAGAGAAGAAGAGAAAGAAACATATCCATTTTTAAAATAAGTCACAGTGGCAGAGCAGCTACTATATCCAAAGCATGAGGTGGACCATCGTTACTTTTCCCTGTTGTCAATTTCTACATTCCATTTCTATGGAAAACTGGATGAGGACATCTCCAAGCTGTTACCTACAGAGAGAGGACAAAGTTGAAAGAAGTTACCCAAAGTCCTTGTTCTCTATCAGGTGGGGCATGGAGATAAGGGTATTCAGCATCAGGGCAGGTCGGGGTAGAGAAGGTTTATGATGAAGTCATTTACAACTGCTTGTCACAGGTTCAGAGGTGATCTCTGAAGGAAGCTTTAGAAAGTAAACAGCTATTTGATACTTTCTACTGGAAGCTGAAGGGTCTGAGGTCCATGTTAGTGGATTTTCAGGAAGCTCCTGAAATGATCAATAAATTTCTTTTCAGGTTGTATCTTCCTGGAAAGAATTATCTGGAATAGTAAGTCCTGTAGATAAAGACAATGCATAGTGAAGTCATGTTGATTTGTACTGTAAACTATGTAGGGTAGAGGGTTTCCTACCTCCATAGTAAATTTGCATATTTTTTCCTTTAGAGTCAAGGAAACCTGAGCCTTGGGAAAGGTGTGGGGCCAAGTCAGCAGGAGTTCCTTCCTTGCCCTTGCCCTTGCCCTTAATAGGTAGACCTATAAGCTTTGAGTACAACAGGTTCAACCAGCAGAGGACTGTGGTACATGGAGAAGAAATGTCTCATGCAAACCAAAGGTTTGTAATCTTAGAAAGTCTCCCCACTGGGGCAGGTATTTGTGTCCTTATTTTATTTATGCCTTCCGTGAGGCTCAACAAAGATGAGGAACTTGTCCAAGTTGGCAAATAGAAGAGCTAGGATTCAAACTCTGGTCTGTCTGACTCTGAATATAATGGTTCTCCCACCACATTATGTTGAATTGAATCCTTCATTGAGAAAAAGACAAGTCAAGCCTGCTAATCTGAAAATCCAAGTCTGAAATGCACTAAAATCCAAAACTTTTTAAGCCTGGACATGACACCACAAGTGGAAAATCCCATATCATGAAACTGAGTCATGTGTATAATTATTTTAAATATGGCATAAAGTTGTCCTTGGGCTAAGTGTGTAAGGAATATATGAAACATGACTGAACTTTGTGTTGAGACTTGGATGCTATCCCCCAGATATTTTATTATGTGTATACAAATATTTCAAAATCCAAAAAAAACCTGAAATCTGAAATACTTCCAATTCCAAGCACTTTGGATAGGGGAAACTCAACCTCTACCAGCGTTGTATGGGGTTGAAGAGGACAATGGAGAGTGAGTTGGGAAGATCACTGGGGACCTAGCTGCAAAGGTTGAAAGAACAGGACACCCTAAGCAAAGGAGAAGCATTGGACCTGCAGAGGAGGCCAAGTTCTAAGAGACGTTTTGAAAATAGAATTATTATGACTTTTACATGAGTCAAGAAAATTGACACCTGTGTCTCATTTGGTTTCCTTATTGCTTAGGATATATTTTATTAATTTCAGATGAATAAAAATACTGATCCTCCAACGCTAGGTCTTCCAAAGTGTGAGGGACTGGCCACAATAAACTTGAGGGGCCTGCCCCATCGATAGGCGGGGTGACAGTTTTTGCTGAACAAAGAGGAAATATACTTGACAAACTGAAAATGAAATCTAAGTTACTATCTTCACAGAAATTCCACTTACCATTAGGTTCTTGAGGACTGCAGATGAGCTATGGGATAACCTGGCTTCATGTCCACTGGCCAGCATTCCATTGATAGGGTGAGGTTCATCTCAACACATGTATTTTCACATTATTTGGATGATATTGTGCAAGTTGATTAGTTTCCTTGTCTTGTTTTTTTGTATTCTGATACACAAAAGTGAATCGAGAGCTCACAATTGATTCATTGATATGGAAATCTACAGGTTCCTATGAAGCAGATACTAACATTCTCCCTTATGCTAAATGGGGAAACTGAGGCACCTTTTTAGTTCATTTGGGGTTGCTATAACACTGCCATGGACTTATAAACAACAAATTTATTCTTCACAGTATGGAGGCTGGGGAATTCAAGATGGAGGCACCAGCAGATTTGGTGCCTGGTAAACACCTGCTTCCCTTAAGATGGTCATCTTCTTGCTTCAAGTGACAGATGAGGACAAGGCAGCTCTCTGTGGCCTCTTTTATAAGGGCACTAATCCCATCTATGAGGACTTCACCATCATGAGTTAATCACCTCCCCCAACCCCCACCTTCTAACACCATCACCTTGGGAGGTAAAAACTTCAACATCTGACTTTTCGGGGCCAAGCAAACATTGGATCTACATCTGGGACACTGAGCTTTCTTAGGAGCAGAGCTTGGGTTTGAACCATGGTGGATTTGGAGCCCACAGGCGTAAGCACTCTAGAGAGAGGCTTGTGTTGTTATCACCTAGGACCCTTGATATGTTTTTGCTGAATTTATGACTATTTTTGATCCATTATTTACACCTAGTATCTGTACTCACAGAGCACCTGCTAAGTGTGAGAAAAAAGTAGCGTGTTAGCACTAGAATAAAACTGGTGAAACTCGAATGCCAACCCACAAACAACTTCATTTACAGAGAGCAGCTGGCATTGCAATATGCCTCCAGATCTTAATGGAAATTTTAAAAATTATCTTTGGACACTGAATGCATATTTTTGTGTGCTTTGTGAAGAACTAGCAAGTGAGTTGGAAGGGTTCTCTCTAATAAAGGGGGAGATGGAGGAACTGCTTGAGAGTTTTTTAAATGAAGAGATAAAGACATTTGTTAATCAGGGTTAATTAAAGCCATTTTTAAAACTTCATAAGGCTGGGGTTTTTTTTTTCTTTTTTAATGGAGCTTTACCAACTTCTCATGTCAAAGATATTCAGTGTCTTGCTTTTACTGAACCTGTAACTTGAAAGCCGAAGTGTCATAATTTCTAACATTGAGGATAAGGTAGCAGAATTTCCTGAATAAAACCAGCTGTGGGTCCAGCGTTCCTAACTCCTGAAGTCAAATCCTTCACAATACTTGGTTATTTCTTTTATTCACTGAATAAAGAAATTAGTGGCCCATTATTTTTGCATTTAGAAACCAAGATGAATACTTCCCCCCAAAGCTTTCAGAAACTTATGCAATGAAGAAACACACTAGGAATCCATTTCCAGCTACTATTCAAGTTAAATTTAATCTCTTGGTGCTTGAACATTAGGTATTTGCCAATTTCAGATCTTTGAAGCACTTAAATTAGTAAGGAGTGAGAAATCTCACATTATTTCTGGGTCCAGATTGAATGCAAATATCCAGAACTTCCTGCCAGAGTCACCAAACAATAGTTTCCATCTTAATAACTTACAGTTATGTTAGGATTTCCTACTTTACTAGAAATAAAGAATACATAATTGTATTAGACAGAGTTGGTTCATCTGAACATAACATAAAGCTGTATTAAGGTAGAAAATTATCTCTCTCTACCCTCCTCCAACAAGGGATGTTAGGCAATTCCAGGTTGATCCAGTTTCATCTCTTCTAATATCCCATCACCCTATCACTAAATTGTATCCTCAAAGTTATCACATCACCCACTTGTATTCCAGACTGAGAGTAAAAGGGGATCCCCAGAGGGCTGGGGTTGTAGCTCAGTGATACAGTGTTTGCCTTGCATATGTGAGGCACTGGGTTTGATCCTCAGCACCACATAAACATAAGTAAACAAAATAAAGGTATTGTGTCCATCTACAACTAAAACAAATTCTTTTTTAAAAAGTGTGTGTGGGGGGGATCCCTAGAGCTTAGCCAAGTCCCTTTAAACAACCATCCCAGATACCACATGTAGCACCTGTACTTCCTTTTTGACAGCTGGAATTAGTCACCTGGCCTGACCTAACTCTAGAGGAAGTCTTTTCTCCTAAGTGATAACCGAGCTCTAGCTAAGAACTGAGAATAAGTTCTTTTCTTCATCAGGAAGAAAATGCAGATATGTCGCCTGAGCCCACCCAATGTGGAGCATGAAACTGTGGCTTGTTTATCCTGGGTAGAATGGGGTGAAATTCTTCAAATAGCAGCAGCACCCATTTCACTGCAATTATTTTTTAAAGCTCACTATTTAATATATATTAAATTATATAATATAAATTTATATAATATATACATATTCTGCTTGTTCAATTATTTTTTTTAATTGTCATTGATCTTGTTTCTTCCTCAAAGGATAGTTGAAATTATTGGACACACTAAATGGATGGCATATGCCCAAATTTTGATATGCATTTATCTATCTGATTCTGTTGCAAGAGGCTTAAAAACCCAGTTTACGTGGAGGCCAGTACCATGGGTCATGAACTCCCCACCAGCGGACAAGCATGTGGTTTGAAATATCAGACACACCAGACACTTGTCATTGGTTTATGACTGTTTACTCAACTGTGAGCAGAAGGGGGCCAGATCTCTACCATGGTCACCATTGTTTCTCAGAAGAATGGAGAGTCACCAACACAGTTTGAATAATTGTGTGAATGAAGAAAGAACGGACTGAGAGAGTGACACCTAAACCATCACCGAGAGGTTAGGGGTGTAGCTCATTGGTAGAGCCCTGCCCCAATGTGCACATGGCCCTGCGTTCTATCCCCGCACCAATATAAATAAAAAATAATAATAGTAACCAAGTAAAATGTCACTAGATCTTGGCTATGTCCAGTTTTCCCAGTATAAAATAAGATATAACCCAGTTCTCCTCAGGTTCTTGAATGATCACAGTTGTGAGAGAACATAGAAATATTTTTAAAAACAGAGCTATCTCAATATTACTTTTCATATCGATTGTGATTATTAAGAATCTTCCATATAATGATGCTGTTTAGTTTTAGAAATGGCTGAGGTATCCTGAAAAATTATCAAACACACTGGAGACAATCCAACACAACATAAATTCTAGACTTTCTTTTCATTTCTACCATCTTTGTGATTGTTCAGAAAAACACTGAATTTCTCTAGTTCATAGTTTGCCCCTTTTACTATGAAATGGGGAAGTGACACATTTTAAAGTTCTAGAAAAAGTGGAGACCGAGGTCATCAGGAAGGGTCTAGCAAAAAGTACAGGGTTTGAGCCCCAGCTCTCCATGTACCAACCGTGTGTCCTGTGAAAGTGGGGACAAGAGAGATGCCCCTTGGCTCTCCTGGGGCCTGGACACACAATGCAGGTGACTGACCTCATCACCTCATTACCTCCCCATGACACATGCCACCAGGGGTCACACATTGGCCAGGGCTTTGTGAGCCAGCCTCCTCTGACAGGCTCCAGGACTCTCCACCAGTCAGGGAATCTTCTAGAACTCCATTACAACCTATGCGCCTTTCACCAGCCTCTTCCATCTCAGGAGAGGCTCAGTCCAGACACAAGACTCTGCTGCCTTCAAGGGCAGGCAACCCCTTTACCCAGCTGTATCTTGGCAGCTATATCTCAGCAACCTGAATGAACAGATTTAGTCTCTGCTTCTGTTATGGAGTGAGATCATCTGTGGTAGTTTTAAAGAAGACAGGAATGAGTGGTGTAGCTCAGTGGTAGAGCACTTTTTTTAGCATGCACAGTGCCCTGGGTTTAATCCCCAACACAGCAAAAGAAAGGGGGGTGGCAATGCCAAGGACATTGGAGAGATGACAATAGGACAAATACCTTGTCTTGCACACTACAGAGCAAAGTCCCCAAGGGCTCCCCACCCCTCTGTACCTACTGATTGTAATCATGGCTAGGCTTGTCTCCACCACCCGAATACACACTCTTTCTAAATCTACATGTGGTGGCCAGGACAGGAAGTCAGAGAGGATGGAGACTCAGGAGCCCACGCAGAACATCAGGGATCAGAAGAGGAATGAGGTGGCAAGGCTTTGAGTGCTGCCCAGGGTCTGGAACTTGGAGTCAGAAGCCCCAGTCCCAGCAGAGGCGGCGTGGAGTCATGGGAGGCCTTGAGGAACTGGACCACCCTTCTGTGGAGTGCTCCTGCTATGGTATTTGCCAGGAGCAGTGCCTAGGAATATGCTTCCCTTCCTCTGGGACTGCCCTGGACAGTTGCAGGTCAGCTCTCTCCTCCCTGATCCACACTGTCCTCAGAGCTAGCCAGAGTTCTCCTCCACGGGCCTGTTCCGTGGACTTACCCTGACATCACTGCCTAGCTTGCCCTGGGAATAATTCTTATCACCTTTACAGGAATCCTTGTAACAGGGACTTCTGGAGGAGACAGCTAAGACCCCACAGGGACAAGTGGGAACAGCACAGTGGGTAGAGGAATGACAAGGCCAAACATAAGCAGTATCCACTTCACAGTGGCCGTTTAACCCATCAAGTTCCAGATTTTTAAATCTGTGAATATTTCCATGAAATTGATAGATGTACATCAAAAATAGGATTGGAAATAAAAATCAACAGCTCACATACTGTTATATAAATTAATGTTGTTATTAATAATTATCATATCATATACTATTGCTATAAAATCATATTTATACAGTATATACTATCTGTAAGGTTTAGAGGTATTTGATATCTGGGACCAGGGGGAAAAAATGGGTTAATTCTGATATCTTAATCTGGGAGATTAGAGGCACAGGCAGGCACACACAGCCCCGAGAAAAGACTACTAATTTCAGCCTTCCACCTCACAAAATACTACTTGATAGATAGGTGGTCAGTTTTCTCTACTCAAAACTTGTACAAAACTAACACACATTAACAAAAACTGTACCATTCTTCAGTGAAATATTTGTTGTCTTAGAGTTAAGAAACATCTGCATCTGTATGAGCATGGTTTTATTTTTCTACTTTTTAGCTCAAGGGTTTTGGCACTAAGTGGCAGAGCCTGAAAAATATTACAGCCTGACTCATGTTAGCTAATGTTATATAGATTTAGAAAAACAAATTGGCCAAGACACAGTTTTTCAAAACTGCTATGCAATAATCTAATGCTAATTTCTCTACTGCAATTACATTTGGATCTGGCACCAAACAATGAGTAAATCAACTTTTCAATAGCCTTTTTTAGCCTGTTCCTATCACTGAATTATACACATCTCCCACGATGCTCTTAATTTCAAAACTCATTTCCTACTATAGTGGATATCATTTTTCCGAATGTCCCTTCATAATTTTGAGACTTGTTTCTATATTTGATTCCTCAAACACCTGATTTTGTTAGGACACACTCTGAAAGGAAAGCTTGTGTCAATATAGGTATATATTTTTACTCTTTAGTGAAAGGGTTGGTTTACGTGATCTATGGATAGGGTCTCATTAAAATGGAAAGGGGGAATTTACATGCATTTCATAGACGGTAACAATGACCTACTTTCAACACCTTCCAACAAATCATTTTAATTTGTCTTCTTTCTCTTTTGCTCCAATAATTGTCTTTCACTCAAGCCTATATAATATTCTATTTGAAAAATTAATCCAATTTATTCTATAATTTAATTTATTAAAAGCCCACATTAGTAGATTTAAAGTCAATTGATATCTATTTAGTCGACTTAAAACAATTTCCCTTGATAATGTCCTTTATTTATTTATTTATTTATTTATTTGTGTGTGTGTGTGTGTGCACGCGTGTGCATGTCACTGTGGATTGAACCCGGGGCCACACTACCATTGAGCTACATCCCTAAGCCCTTCTTATTTTATGTTTTAATTTTGAGACAGAATCTCCCTAAACTGCTCTAACTGCCCTCAAACTTGCAATCCTGCCTCAACCTCCTGAGTCACTAGAATTACAAGTGTGTGCCAACACACCTGGTTTCCTTTAATTTTCTCTAAAGTGTTTGTGGCTTTTTCTAAAAATGTCCATAATAAGGTTTACCTTTATTAGCTTCTGGAAATCCAAACAAACAATCGGACAAAGTACAACATACAGCCATAGTGTGGCATGTCCCAAGAATTGCCAAGCAGACATCATACCGTGCACAACTTCCTGGGAGTACCCCCCTGCAGGGCATCCTCCCAAGATAGAAGGGTCCTATTCTCTGTTGTCTCCCTCCTAGACCCACAAAACGCATCTATCCAATACAGCACATGAAGCTGTCAAGATGATGCCGTGTCCTCCCTTGGGGACACCACTAGGCCTTCTCAGAGAGAAAATGGAAACAGGGAGTTCTCTGAGGCTACTCTGGTGGCATATATGCCTCATGCTTAAGTCACAGAATGACAGCTCAGGCTGTCATAGCAAAAGAAACAAAAATGTTCAACGTCACTAATCACCCAAGAAATGCAAATTAAAAATCACAAGGAGATATAACCTTGTATCTGGCGACTTCAACAGCTGAAATGTTATTTCCTCTCAGTTTGGGAGTGTGGAAGTCCAAGACCAAGTTGTCAGCAGGTCGGGTTTCTCCTGAGGACTCTCCTTGGCCTGAGTTGGGGGAAGGCCCAATTTGGCCCCTCACATTCACTTTGGGTGTGTTGTATGTACCATGCTCTTGTGGTGACTTTGGCAGGTCCACCAGTGACTCTAACCATAGGTTTAGAATTTGCTACCATTGAATGTGTCCCCTGCAAAATTCGGGTCTTGGCCATGTGATAGTTTAGCAGGTGGTACACTTAAGAGGTGACTGGGTTGTGAGGGTTCCTTCCTCATTCATGGGATTAGTACCCTTTATAATTTAGCCAGTTTGCTCTTCTTCCATGTGAAGCTAGAAAAGAGCAGCCTTGACCAGGCAACCAGATATGCTGACCCTTTGCACTTGGACTTTTCAGCCTCTAGAATGATGAGAAAATACAGTTTTATTCTTTATAAATAACCCAATCTCAGTTATTCTCTTATAGCAGCACAAATGGACTAAGACAGATTTGTAAAATCTGGAGACTGCTAAATCAACTCTGTATTTCTCTCAACATCTCAGCCCTTCACGCCTAGGCAAAGAGGCCTGAAACTTCAGGTGAAGCCCCAAATGAACAGAGGGAGCGTGTTTTCTCTGGGGACACTGAGGTGCTCTTAGTCTACACCTGTGGCAATCGACTATGGGTACGTAGCCAAAGTGGATCATGACTTTAAATCAAAGGAAATTCTTAAAAACACAGGTGGAGAGGGTCCAGGATTCAGAGAGACAAGGAATGTTTAGATTTCTGTTTAGCAGAAAAGTTGGGCCTGAAACATGAAGATCAATGTGGAGCTAAAATAGATTTTCTTTTTTTAAAAAAAAAATAATAATAATTTTCTTTTGAGAAGTATCAGATGTCCAGATCTTTTGCCCATTTTTTTTCCCTTTGCCCAGTTTTATACTTGGTTATTTGTTTCCTTGCTCTTGAGTTGAGTTCCTTATATATGTTGAATCTTAGTCCCTTATTAGGTGTATAATCACAAATACTTTCTCCTAATCTGTGGATTATCTTTTTACTCCGTTGTTTCCTTTGCAATGCAAAGGTTATTCAGTTGGATGCAACACCGTTTGTCCAGTTTTGCTTTTGCTACCTATGCATTGGGAGTCCACATCAATATCAGGGAAAATTTCCTTTACATTTTCTTCCAGTTGCTTTGCAGTTTTAGGTCTTCTGTTTTAGCCTTTTGGCCATTTTGAGTTGATTTTTGTAAGTGGTATAAGATAAGCATTCAATTTCCTTCCTCTGCATGTGGATATCCAGACTTCCCAGCATCGTTTATTAAGGAGATTGTCCTTTGCTCAGATACCAATGGCCAAAAGATATATGAAAATGCTCAATGTCACTAATCAACGAAGAAATGCAAATTAAAAACCACAAGGAGATATAACCTTATATCTGTCAGAATGGTTATTATCAAAAAGATGAATGATTTGTGTTACTGAATATGTGGAGGAAAAAGGAGCCCTTGTACATTGTTGGTGGGAATATAAATTAGTACAGTCACTTTGGAAAACAGTGTGGCAGTTTCTCAAAAAAATAAAAATAAAAAATAGAATTACTATAAGTTCCAGCAACCCTACCTCTGGGTATATATAAAAGGAATTGGCATCAGTATGTCAAAGAGCTATTTGTATACACTCTGATATTCATTTAAGAATTATTTACAATAGCCAAAATATGGAAGCAAACTAAGTACCCATCAACAGATGACCAGATAAATAAAATGTGTATGTACACTAGTGGAACACTATTCACCCTTTAAAAAGAAGAAAATTCTGCCATTTACTACAACATGGATTGAGGTTGAGGACATTACTAAGCAAAATAAGTTGGGCACAGTAAAATCTCACATATCTGTGCAATGTAAAAAAAAAAGTGGATCTTGTATAAATGTAGACTAAAAAGGTATTTACCAGCTGGACACAGTGGGGCACATCTGTAACCCAAGTGGCTTGGGAGGCTGAGGCAGGAGGATCGTGAGTTCAAAGCCAGCCTAAGCAATTTAGTGAGGCCCTAAAGAACTTAGCAAAACCATATCTCTAAATAAAATATTTTTCAAAGGGGGCTGGGGATGTGGCTAAGTGATTTAATGCTCATCGGTTCAATCCCTGGTACAGAAAAAAAAAAGTAGTTATTAAAAACTAGGGAAAAGGGAGAGAGAGAACAAAAGGAATATGTTAATTAAAGGATACAAAGTTTCAGTTAGATTGGAGGATTAAATATAAATGACCCATTGCATTGCATGGTGACCATAATTAATAATAATATTGTAAGTTTCAAAATTTCCCATTGCACCCCATAAATAACACACAATTATTATTTGTTAATGATAAAATAAATTTTTAAAAATCATTTTCTACAATGATCCAATTGAAATCAAGACTTTTAGAGACTCAAATTCACAGGCTCCTCATGAGATCCATGGGAAGTTATCTTTTAAAAAGATCCTTTAATGAGCAAAGAACCAGGTTGCAAACCTAGCTGATACCTACTGGCCACATGCTGTTGGATGAGTTTCTTACCTTTTCTTAAACTCAGTGTCTACTGTTGTATAAAGTATAGGTTTAATTTTTAGTTCTATGTTCATTGCATTTCCACCTAGGAATAAAAATCCCAGTTTCCATCAAACAACTCTACAATGAGAGTAAAATCTAGACTGGATCCCTTTATAAATGTGGAGCGGGACCAAGAACCTCTGTTCCGTCCACTGCACAAACATCCAGCTAGGAAGAGGGGAGGTCACGGGAAGGAGACGCTGAGGTGAAATGTGCATAGACACCATTTAATGGGGAGTGTCCTTGGGGTCAAATCCTCTAGGTGACACAGAAGCAGGATGGGGCAGACGGACCAGTTGAACTGTGATGCTGTCACCACGAAGCCCAAGGGAGCTCTTAGAGATTGGAGATCCCTGCAGAGCTATTCCACTTTGAGGCAAGGGTGCCTGGCAGTAGATGTGACCTTAGATCCCAGCAGCCCTGTGGAGAGGGCATGACTTAGCCATGGCCACTCACTCCTGGAGAAGACCCAGCTACCAGCTGATGGTGACCTACAATCCCAGTGGCTGGTGGAGGGGAGGGGAGAGGGTTAGTACTTTAGTCTGATAGTGAGGAGCTTGAGCACCCATATTCCAGGAAGCCCTCTTCCTAAATGTCTTTGTTGCAAAACAAGACATACCAAGTGCTATGAAAGAGGGGGAAAAATAGCAACCAAATCACCTGCTCTGAGGGCGAACAATAACTCTCATGCTGCCAAAGAAATTTCATGGAAGAAGTAATATTTCAGCTGGGATTTGATGACTGTATAGAATTTTGGAAAAGGGGAGATAGATGGGTCTCCTAAGTAAAGGAAATAGCATGAAAAGAAGAATAAAAAATGTAATGTGACAGATAACAGGGCTTTTTTTTTTCCATTTTGGGCAAATATAAGGTGGTGCAAATTGGGTAGAGTAAAAGATCATAAAGGGAAAGGAACTCGAGGGAGACCCTGTCTCGAAGATGTGTGTGAATGAGAAGAGGCCAAATGTGGGCCATGGAAGGAGGAGGCAGAGGAGAAGTTTCTGGTGTCCGTGATGTGTCACCATGACACCCCCAAAACACTCAGGAACAAGGTCCAATAGCTAAAAATAAGGTTGACATTCAACCAATAAAGATTGCTTTGCTATTTTACCTTCTATGGGCATCCTTGCTTATAATATTATGGACTTTCTCAAGGTCTAGCTTCTGAAGCATCCAGTTATTAAAAGAACCAGTGTCTTTAGTCTCTACTCATCTCCTATGGTCATTCCAGCACTTTCTCTGATACGGACTAGGATTCTCAGAGGGACTGTGTGTTCCTGGTCATCAATCACTCAGAATTCTCACTTGCCCAAATTTCTGGTCACCCCTTGTGCAATGACAGTGCTAGCCTTTATCCATGTGGCTTGTTCCCCTCATGAACACAAGCAGTGTTCTGAAGAGCAGGGAACAAGACAGCCGGCGTTTACACACAGCCTTAAGAGGCTGATCTGGAACCAAAGTCGGGCCTTGGAGACCCCAAGCTCATCTATTCCATCTTTACATTAGTAGATTCAAACAGGGGAACAAAACTAAATTCTAAGGACCATGGGCAGATTTTACTGAGTTTTAATGTCTAATATGCTCTCGTGGAGGGCAGGTACTGGGGATTGAACCCAGGGGTGCTCTACCACTGAACTACATCCCTCGCCATATTTTATTTTAATTTTGAGACGGGGTCTCCCTAAGTTGCCCAGGCTTTGATTCTCCTGCTTCAGCCTCCCTAGTCACTGGGATAACCAGCGTGCATCACCACAATCAGCATTCACTACTAAGGTGCATGTCACAGTCTAGTTATTGTATAAGAATCATGAGCATATTCCTCTCATCACATCTCCTGCCTCTTTAAAAAGATATGAGACTTTATATATCTTTATAAGAGTTACTTTAGCAACAATTGGGTAAATTACATACCATGATAAAAGCTTCCAATTTTGTTACAAACTCATGAACTATTCATTTTATTTAAAAAGTCAAGGTAATGAATTGATGCAATTTTAACTATGTAATTTACAGTAATAGGTTTATCCTTCTTTGGATCCATGGAAAATCAAAGAAATACAAACATGCCACTGCATTTCGTATACACCAGAAATAGTTCTTTATTATATTTCATGAAGAACACAGGAAATTTTTTTTCTGCCATGTATTTATTTTACCTGACCTCTGGCAAAAAAAAAAAAAAGAGCAATTATGTTTTTATTATTTAATATGTTCACATTTTTTTCTTACGAATTCTTTTATACAAGCCCATTAGCAAGTAAGTAGATGAAAAACATGTACGGACAATCAAGAAATATAAATATGACAAACAAAAATTTTTTTCTGGATATTGAACCCAGAGGCACTCTACCACTAAGCTATACCCCCAACCCTTTCTTTTATTTTGAGACAGAGTCTTGCTAAAATGCAGAGATTGACCTCAAACTTGCCATCCTCTTGCCTCAGCCTCCTGAGTTTCTGGAAGTACAGACGTGCACCACCATGCCTGGTGAAACAGATTTTAAAAACATTATTCTCTTAACATGTATACATTATTTATCAGCAACTATTGCCTGTTTTAGCAATTTCCTTGTCCTCATCTTTTCCAATATTCCCTCAATAATTTTCTTAATACAATTTTTATAAATTTTTTATCACTAGACAGGTAAGTTGAAAAAAATTCTATTAAAAAAAAAACCTTCTCTGAAAATACTGAAAAAAAAAATCTGTAATTTTCTCCAGATAACATATTGCTAGTTGCTTTTGTGCATCCTGCATTCTCAGAAAACATGAGAGTTGTATGTGAATATTGCTTAAATTAAATATGCCAATCTCATTTCAGAGAAGAATGCAGGTGTGCTTAGCTGAGCAAAGTTGCACATGTCTATAATTTGAGTTCTTTGGAGTCTGAGGCAGGAGAATCACCATTTCCAGGCCAACCTGGGAAACTTAGTGAGACTCTGTCTCAAAAAAATTTTTTTAAAGGACTGGAGTTGTAGCTGAAGTGTAAAGCACATCTGGGTTATATCCCCAGTACCATCAAAAATAAAATCTAAAATACCCAAATAACCTATAATACTAGAAAACAGATCAGTGGTGTCAACAATAAATTGTACCAGACAATTAAATACATGATTTTATTCAGCCTATTGAAATTTGGGTTGGTTTCTATAAGAATACAATTGTTTAACAACATTACAATATTTGCTGTTAAATTTTCTCAATTTCTAGGAAATTTAGGAATATTCAGTTTATGTAAGCCCTTATTTATCTCCAAGACCTTGTAATGTTCCTCTACTTAATAGATTTTACAATCTAATTCATTAATACCATCTGGAGGTAGGAAAATGTTATACACTCACAGAATCAGAGGTAAAGGTTTTTCTGAATTATAGACATAGTAACAGAACACACAGAGAAAAAGCTTATAGCTACAATTTAAAATTTCAGCATGGGTCAGAGGTAAACACAGAATTATGGAACTCACTGGTCCATATCAGCAAGCTGTTCTCTTTCCAGAGAATATGAATGCTTAATTGATTTGAGTTCAAAATAGGCAATCAGAAAAGACTAACAAACCAGAATCTCTGTCATCTTGTTCTCAACAGACTCAAGTTCGTTTACAGAGAAGAGCAAATAGTTAAACCATCTATCCAAAAGAAGCTGGAGCCAGAAACCAAATGAGTAATCAAAAAGTGGTGTAATCAAAACCTTCAAACACTCCCAGAAGAGTATTTTGAGAAGTCACAGTCCTGGACCAAATATCGGACACACTGTTGGGTCTCAGGATGTGGAACTGAGCCCTTTGAAAACCTGAGTGGAAAAAAAAAAAAAGAAAACCTGAGTGGAATAAACAGATTCAAAGTGAGATCCAATCCTGTCAAGTCAGAGTATCATGCCCTTGAATCCAAAATGCATACATAGTTTTATTCAGGCTACAGCAATAGGGAGAATGCTCATTTCTAAGACACACCTCACAGAAAAGAAAGGGGGTGGGGTTTGTAAAGGCAGGTAGAGCTGGATTCGTCCAGAGTCCTACGGGAGTCAAGAGAAAAGATGAGATGGGTCTTATCTCAGAAGAAGTGAGGACTAGCCATCCTTTATGGTTAGTTCCCACCCCCCATCTCTTAAATGTAAAAATGGTGGGAAAATACATTCTCAGTAAACAAAAGATGTGGGAGGAATTCCTTAATCTTTGCAGTTTTTTTTCAGGAGTCCAGGGCTCAGTTGAAGTACTGTCATCAGTTGCCTTGAATTAGGGGAAAGGTTTGGGAGGAAAGGACTGGCACAAGGAAATTTTGGGTACAAGGGGTACCTTCATTATTTTGACTGAGATGATGGTTTCCCACATGTGGATGTGAAAAGTTATTGGACATTTCTAATGCATAGTTTGTTATGTATCAAATCATGCTTCAAGAAAAATATTGCACAAATCTGATTGACAGATTTGCCTGACAAACACCTTTCTTCCCATGTGACAATTTTGTGAATTACTGTCTTAAGTTCAAAATTTTGGAAATCCGACTACTATTTAAAAGATATGTGGCATGTGTTCAAAAAATGAGACCTTGTATCAAACTCTTCTCAATATTTAGAAAATAATAATCATTTCAAGAGATATAATTATACTATATCATAAATTTCTATCATCATTAAGAATTCTTAACATTCAAGCGCTTGACTTTGAATTATTTTCTCAAAGTAGCCATTGCCATTATATTATGAATCACCAGCTTTTTTGTCTTTTTTAATCCTACTCTGCCTTAATGTAATAGAAGCAGTTTCAAAAATTTATGGCTAAGTATAACTTTTGTCAACTAACTATATTTAAAATCAATAAAATAATTCAGTATTCATTTTTATTCACCTCATCACAAATTAGGTGAATAAAATGAATAATAATTTTTTAATTATTAATAATAATTTAGCATCTTCTTTATTTATTTTTCTTAGGATCAAGAAAAAGGATGGAGGACCATATGCAAAGGTACATGTTGCTAGGAGAATCATCCATTTTATGTGCCAACTGATAGGTAAAGGTGTGTTTTTAAGTTGCTAGAATAGGATTCTTCATTGCTTTCTTGGGTGAGAGGTCAAGATGCGAACTAAGATGGGGAAGAGAGATCAAAAAGATACAGATTATATACTAGTGTGGCATAATAAAATATAGTGTGGGAAGAAATGTCTTTAGAATGACTGTGGGCATCTGTTCTGTATTACTGAAGGGAGGCTGAGCTATATGAGGAGAGCCCATGTGGTGGAACATGGCTTGGGATGCAGTTTGATGTCCCCATGGATCATGCGGGAAGTGGGATATGATCGTATGTTTTATAAAGGGGATGTACACATCAGCAGAGCACTCCATCAGGCCAATAGGACTGAAAACCATTTGAGCAAAAACCATTTGTACGTACTTCAAGTGGAAAGACATTAGCGTTATTGAATTATCTAAGACACTTGCACAGTCAATCTGCTATTTGGTTTAAGTTCTTTTTTTTTTTTTTTTTTTGCAGTACTGCAGGTCAAACTCAGGGGCACTTTCCTGTTAAGGTACATCCCCAGTCTTTTAGACATGTTTTTGTTTTGCAATAGAGTTTCACTAAGTTACTGAGGCTGGCCTTGAACTCTGCCTCGGCCTCCCAAGTAGCTGAGATTACTGGTATCACCAACACACCATTATTATGTGTAACTTTTTAATCATCGACATATAACCAGATTATGTCAGCAGTATTCTTTTTTTCATGCAATCCAAATACTATCAAATTGGGACCTGGTATTGCCTGTATATTATAATTTTGTTGACATTGTCTTTGACTTTCCATATATAAATTACTTATAGCAAATACTTTGTGTTATGGGTTGAATCATGTCCCCCCAAATTCATACTTTGGATTCCTATTCCCTAGTACCTGAGAATGTGGCTATATTTGAAGATAGGGTCTTGAAAGGTGTATTTGAACTAGAATACTATATTGGACTGGGCCCATCATCAGAGTGGGCCCTAGTCCAATATGACTTGTGCCCTTATAGGAAAATGAGATTAGGACATAGACACATGCATATACATCTGTCTCTTGATATTCAGGGAAGACTAGTTCCACAACACCCCTCAGATACCAAAATTTCTAGAAGGTCAATTCCTTATATGATAATGGTATAGTATTTACAGCCAACCTACACACATCCTCCAGTATAATTTAAATCCTCTCTAGATTTATGTATGCTACCAAATACAATGTAAATTCTATGCAAATAGTTGTTATAAAATATTGTTTAGGAATAATGACAAGACAAAAATCTTCATGTTCAGAGGCACTAATTATTTTTCTGAGTACTTTCTATGCTGTCTAGAAGCTGCAGCTCCAAGCCAGGTGGATGTGAAGGGCTGACCATGCCAGGAGAGTGCTCTGAGAAAGTGAAGATGAACATCTATACACCAAGGACAGAGGCCAAGAACAGGTCCTCGTCGCTCAGGATGAACCAACCCTACCAACATCTTTAGCTCAGACTTCTTGCCAAAACAAAACAAACAAACAAACAAACAAAAAACTGAGAAAATAAATATCTGCTGTTCAAGCCACCTAGTCTGCCATACTTTGGTGTGGCACTTCTGGAAAACTAACATAACACCCCATATGCTTTTAAGATATGTAACTGAGTCTGTTTATACCATATTGTAATGAGATTTAAACTTCAGGCCAGACCTAAGGTTGACTGTCATCTAAAGTCAGATATAGCAGCAAGCCGGCAAACTAACTGCTATGTTAAGTGGAGAGCGGAAGACCAAGAAAAAGAAGGATGGAGGAGACAGAGGAAAAGAAGGGAGAGGAGAAAGGAGAGGAGGAAAAGAATAATGAGGAGGAAGAAGAGGAAAAGAAGAAGATGGAGGAAGAGGAGGAGAAAAGAGGAAGAGAAGGAAGAGGAGGAGGAGTTGGGGGATGTCTAAGAGAAGAACATTATGCCCTGCTCACAGGTAACTGCTGTTTCACCCACAAGCCACCTGTGGTTGCCCTGGGAAACAGCCCCACCTGGATACCGATACTATGTACATTTCAGCCCCAAAGCAGCCAGGCATCATGTGCTGTTTACTTTCCCAGTCTGAATGTACAATTCTGAAACTAATATACAAATAAATAAAGAAATAAAGTTTTCTTATCCAAAATAAAAGAGCTTTTATTCAGTTCGAATAAGCTTGGGGAAAATACCTGATCTAGAAGACACATTTTTGGATAAGAAAAAAAAAAAAGTTTGTCAACTTGCTGCTCTTTCTCAGTCAGGGTAACTTTGAATGACAGTCAATTTTAGGACAGGCCTGCAAGTTAATTAAAAAAAAAATCCCAATATGGTATAAACAGTTACACATTCCAAAATCATAGGGGGATTGTATTTGATAAACTTGTTTAAAACTAGTGGGAGAAATAAGGATAAGATAACTTATAAGGATGATAATAACTTTTGAATTTTCAAAATTTTGTCCTAGCATAAAACTATCATTAGCTAAAATGTGAAATAGAGAGGGTTCTGTCATTTGTGATTCATTATTCTCTTCTATTCTCAAGGTGATAAATTTTAATAAATACTTGAATACCCAATAAAGAATTGGAGTTTTAGGATTTTCCAAATTCCCTTTCCCTAGACATTGGTTAGGAGAGAAATTCATTCTCTAGGTGCATAAACTGACAAAACTCCTGGGAGAATTTGGGAATAAATTTTTAAACGATGAAAATAATATCCTCAGGAGGCTGAGGTAGTAGGATCACAAGTTCAAAGTCAACTTCAGCAACTTCGTGATATCTTGTGCCAAAATAAAAAAAATGAAAAGGTCCTGAGATGTAGCTTAGTAGTAAAACACCCCTGGGTTTAATCCCTAGTATAAAAATAATAATAACAACAACACAATAAATGTGAGTGGTCACCTCTTCTTGCTATTAAAAGTATACAATTCTTCACGGTAAGTAGACATGCCATGTGTAAAACACTTCTTCAGAAAGATTAGAGTACCACCAGTAATTCAAAGAGTTGCATTTTCCTGTTGATTGTTGGTGTATCATACTCCTAAAACTTTAGATTCTAGTGTTATACATTTTTCAAAATTTCACTATATTCATATTTCTATTAAGCAGTCAATCTCAACACTTTTTCCCCTTATGTGTATGTATAGCTTTTCTCTCCCCCACTATATAACATTCTCTTCTTGCCTCCTTTTTTTCTACCCCCATCTTTCTATTTAAGACATTTGCTTAGTATTGCCATTAAGTCATTTGATTAGAAATCAGGGATCAACTTGTATTAGTTAGGTTGCATTGGACTGAACATAACATATCCTGGCTACAGCTAGATGAAACAAGGACATGCAGCATCTTATATAACAGATTTCTAGAGATATCATGAACTTCAGGGTTGATTGACTAATTGGCTTGATGTTTTCAACCAGAATCCAGGTTCCTCTCATCTCTGTGCTCTTTATTCCTGACAATTCCAGGCTGGTGTCCAGAGGACAAAGACAGTCTGTTCCTTCCTACACCACTCCTTAGCAAGGAGGATTTTTTTTTTTCCTTGAATGCCTGCTACAGACTTCTCCTGTCTCTTCTTCAGCCCTTCCTTGAATCAGCTGCTGGTGAAGGAATGAGAGATGAGTTGGGTTCCTGCTCTATCTTTTCTGTCCTTTGTCACTGCACACTTTTGCTATGCAAAGTGCCATGATCCTCTTTGTGCTCCCAGTACCCAGGCTTTTTGCTCTTTGGTTTCCCTGCATTTACCCAGCCTCAAAGATTCAGCCCACTAATCTGGACCTATCTCACCGCACTGATGTTGATCTCACCTCTAGCCACAGATCATGACCTCCAAGATCTGCCCATATCTCTTGTCCTCCAACCACTATCACTAAGCTGCCTGGTGGTTGATGACCTGGTCTGTCACCCTACAGTTAACCAGGAACATTCATCAAAACCCAAGAGCTCGGGGCTGGGGATGTGGCTCAAGCGGTAGCGAGCTCGCCTGGCATGCGTGCGGCCCGGGTTCCATCCTCAGCACCACATACAAACAAAGATGTTGTGTCCGCCGAAAACTAAAAAATATTAAAAAAAAAAATTCTCTCTCTCTCTTTCTCTTTCTCTCTCTCTCTCTCTCTCTCTCTCTCTCTCTCTCTTTAAAAAACAAACAAACAAACAAAAAACCCAAGAGCTCACCCAGCCTAGAGCTTTGCAGGACATGGCAGATCTGTAGAGATAACACAATTCAATGATAAAAGCAATGTTTCCAGAACCATCTCCCTAACAATTGAGCATCATTCTTATTTGAGCTCATTTGAATTGCAATTCTTTCTCTTCAACAGAGTTCTGTCTATTCAGTCACCCATTAGCTGAACCTCCCCAAGGCTTGGGTCCTTGCTGGATTTACCATCCAGGCAAGAGGAACCACAAGTTCAAAGCCAACTTCAGCAACTTCGTGATACCTGGTCCGAAAATTTAAAAAAAAAAAAATTAAAAAACATGAAAAGGTCCTGAGACCTGACCTGCCCAGTTCCTTGCAAAACAAGCCAAGAATTTCATGAAGCCAATACCAAAGCCTTAAGGAGCTTCAAGCAAGCCAGGAAGATCAAATGCTTAAATATAAAGAGGTGTGAGTAGGGTCATCAAAAGACAATAGACAAGACTCAGAGGAGATGAGGTCAGAAGATAGAGAGTGAATGGAATGAGCAAGGAGGGCTCCCTAGATGGGTTCGGGAGATTGACACAGGAATCTGGGGACAGATGCAGAGTGGATGCTCACATTCTTAAGGCAGGACAGAATAGTACTGACTTCTCAAGGTGAATGGGTGGGAGCTTGCAGAGTGCTAAGTGCCCCCTGTCTGGGCAAAGAGAACTTTTTCCTTCTCAGCTTTTGTCAGAGTGAATGAGATAACGTATACGTGGGTTGCAGAGGAACGACACGTCCTACATCTTGAATTTATCCACATTCCCCCTTCCTCCTCCCTGGTACTATGTGGAAACAGATGTTCTGCATTATCACTGATCTGAACCTTGCCAGTTAGATAGCCTCGCCCATCAGTCTCTCCTCACCTCTGTCAATGTCGTGGCTTTGACTCAGAATTTCAGAAGTAGCGTAGGCTCTGTTATCCCCAAATTAATTGATTGTGTAATTAAAACAGTGCTTGGCACATTGACTATTAATATTTTATTAATATTACTATTATTATCCTTAGGAACTAGATCTGAGAAGCAAATTCACTACCTACGATTTCTAAAATAAGAATATATATGACTAAACTTTTATGTAGGTCAGGAAAGACATATAGGCCAAATACAATTTTATGACTCTATCATTAGATTACTATAATCCAAATATTTTTGTGCCTCACTTTTGAAACATTTTCCCCACAAGTAGTTTATTCAGCTAGCCTTACCACACTAACCTAATTTCTTTGGAAGATTAGGTGATTTGACAATATATTACATTAACAGTAAATTAATTATCTGCCTTCTCTAGGTGCTAAAATATGTTCAAGTAGTTAATATATAATTTTAATGATGAATTTTCAGAATAATTCAATTAAATTCCTTAGTAAGCCATGTGTACATTATTTCAAATTCTTTATTTAAAGGAGCACAGTCACATAGTCTAGAGAAAATTGTTTCATACTTCCTTCTGCTGGTGAAGGAATGAGAGATGAGTTGGGTTCCTGCTCTATCTTTTCTGAGCTTTAGATAGTTCAGGAAACTGTACTCTAGAACACTATACACAAAAAAAAATGCCATAATTTTTCCATTCAGTGTCCTAGATGGAAAGAGAAAGGACACTGAATTAAACTCAGTTGATATATATTCTAGTCTTGGGCCTACAACTTACATCAGATAGACCATTTTCATTCTCTGGCTCAGCTTCCTACAATAATAAAGAAAGAGCTTGAATTAGACCATCTCTTAGGTATTTTCTTCTTCTGTGATCATATTATTAAAATCCTCCTAGTGAAATAATTTCAACCACTGCAGTTATCTTGTTTCTGTGCTATTTTCCCTGTATCTCTCCCTCACACTCCTTTTTAACACTAGCACTGATGATAGAAGCTAATGTTCCTATAACAGAACGCATCTGGTCAAGGCTACAGTTTATAATGGATAAGTCAGAGCAAAACAAATTAAGAGGGTCGAGTTTGCTTTAAAAAAAACATATTGGAACAAACAAAAGAAATTCTATGCCCATCAAGAGAATTATTCTGGAACTCGTAAACTCATTTAATCTAATAATTCCACATTAATATAATTTTCTATTTGAGGCTGAGCCACATGCAAGCTTATTTATGCATGAACAGAGAAAATCAACATCTTCATTCTAGATTTTTCAGCCACTTCTCCAAAATGACTTGAGGGAAGTTGTTCTACTGATGACAGATTAAATCCACAGTGGGAAAAGATTATACTGTGTGTTGAACTTTCTTAAGGTGAGCTCTTTCTTACTTTGGACAGGATAACTTTAACCTATGGATAACTTCTTTTTATTTATACCATTAGTAAGAAAATTGGTCTGGTGATATTTTTCACAGAGGAAAAGTAATATTTGTTTTTTAATTCAACTAGCTTAGATATGGTTTTTCAAGATGCCTTTGATGTTCCTCAAAATTAATGATGTCTCCATTCTCTCAGATGAGCTTTTGGTTCTTTGAAAACAAACAGGGAGATGGTTATTCTGTGATGAGGGTGAGACCATTCAAGGTTTCCTATTACCGGTTTATCTTCCGTCCATGATTTTGTTAAATAAATAGACGTTATTTACATTAGTTCCAATCTTCTGCTGGAATCATTTAAGCCATCTGCTAAAGAGATCTCTCCTTTTTCTTCCCCAAAAGTCCAAATCAGCCATCAGCCTCCCTTCTTTGGAAGGGCTGGTACAGAGGGCTTAACAGGTGATTCTCTGATGGTGTAGGTATAGCCAACACCCCATCTCTTCTCTCCTGAGGCAAAGATGATGAACATTGGACAACTAATGGTTCTGTCTTCCAGGAGTGTTCAATAGACCCTCTTTTAATCTAAGAAGGACACAAGAATTAAAAATATACACATTTAAAATATGCATGATAATATTTCAAAGGAAGGCGCGAACAGATCCTGATTTAATTTAATTTTTTTTTAATTTAAGGACAACCAGGTAACAACAGTCACAACCTGCCAACCCCACAGGGCTGTTTCCGTAAGAAAGGGAAAGCAATTGTGCTTTTAAAGGATCCCTACAAATACCTGGTAATACACATGGTACCAGCGTTGTTGCTGTTGGTGGACAGGGATGATAAAGGGGAATACAGGGGAGGAAGAGAAGCTATTTTCCAGCCTTGAATAGAATTTTTGTGCTTCCCACCTGCAAATCTGCCAGTGATCATCACTATCTCTTGGTTGGTTTTGTTTTGTCACTGGGCTGTCAGTAAGAAATCTGCCCAGAGGGAAATTATTTTCTTTCTCCAGGCTAGAGGCTGGTTTAGGAATAGTGAGAGCCCCTGTCCTGGAGCTATACGCTGAACACTCTACAAGGCCTGGTATGGGTAGGGAAGGTGAACTTTTAATTCTGCTGATAGCCCACTGGTCTTCACCCTCATTGCTCAGCCTTTTTTTCTGTGCTATCTCAAGAGGGGCAGCCACTCTGTGTGTCTTCCCCATCATTCCTCCCTACTGAGCTCACGGGAGACCGTCACAGAAGTGTTCATCTTGGGTATACTATATGCAGACCTGTGTTAGTTTTTCTTCATTGTGACCAAATTTGCCTCCCAAGAACAACTTAGAGGAGGAAAAGATTGCTTTGGCTCATGGTTTCAGAGGTTCATTTCATGATCAGCTGGCTCCATTGCCCTGGGCCTGGGGCGATGGCAGAACATCATGGCAGAAGGGTGTGACAGAGGAGAGCTACTCAGCTCATCATAGACAGGAAACAGAAGGACCCATAGAAGTACCAGGGACAAAATACAATCTCCAAAGCCATGCCCTAGTGACCTGCCTATAGTTACCACCCAGAAGTCCTCTCAAATTGTTAATCCATTAAATGTATTAATCCACTGATTAGATTAACACTCTCCTAATCTGGTCACGTCACTTCTGAATCTCCTGCGTTGTCTCATACTTGAGCTCTCATATGAGGGAACACCTCATATCCAAACCATAACAAGACCCATATCGATGGCAATGTAAAATTTCTTATGTAATAGCTGTGAATGAGGGGCCCTGAGGATTGAACCCAGGGTGCTCAAGCATGGAGTTATACCCCCCACTTTTTTTAAATTTTATTTTGAGACAGGGTCTCACTAAGTTGCCCAGGCTGGACTCAAATGTATGATCCTCCTCCTTCAGTCTCCTATGCAGTTAGGATTACAGGTGTGCACCACCACGCCCAGTTTAAAAATTTGTTTTCCTTTTTATTGGCATATAATAGCATTTTTTAAAAATAAGCAAATAATAACACAATATCAGTGAGTCCTTTCTTGACAGATCTCTAGGGCTGAGGTCTATGAAGGAGATGGGAAGCCAATGGTTATGACTAGGAAAGGAGCCAAACCATGGTTCACTTTTCTCTTTTAATTTCTGAGAGTTATTATTATACCAGTATAGGTAATCTCCTATAATAATCTCCCACTGAGGGTCTGAGCTGTGTCTCTACACCGACTCATTTTCATTCTACTTTCCCAGGCCTCTTCCTGACATTTCATCTTAGGCTTTACCTAAGATTCATCAATTCTCAAATTCCCCACTCCATAGGCCTGATGCCCATGAGAACTTCAGCTGAAGGACCTTCCCTGTCCTTTTATGAAATCCAAAGAAGTCTTTCCATCTAGTCATTAATTTAACCCAGCATGCTCAGTGCTTTAAAAAAAAAAAGTGGATGCTTCATTTTCCCTGTTGTGTGCATAAAAAACTTCTTTAAAAATCCAAAGAATAACAACTTAAAATGTTGACATCCTAAAATTTAATTTTTAGGCTGGAGATGTAGCTCAGTGGTATAGGGCTTAGCTAGCATGCATGAGACCCTGAATTCAACCCACAATACTGTCAAAAAAAAGTTTAAAATTCAATTTTTAAATTAAAAATGAATTGCCTTATTCTTAAAATTGGTAAATTTTGGTGAATTTGAGGAAAAAGAGAAAAAAACAGTATTGATAAGGGTCTTACAAAATAAACGTGCTATTATGCTGCTCTCAGAAACATAAATTGTTACATTTTTGGAGGAAGAATTGACAATATGTATCAAAACCTTAAAGATGTTTGTACCTTTGACCCAGTATTTTTTTCTAAAACTAAGACTTAATGAAATAGGATATGTGCAAAGGTGTCATTGTAGCATTGTTTAATAAGGAAAATATAGGACTATTTCAGGGACAAACAAGAAGATAGTTTAGTCATTCATAGCCCATTTATGCCATTTAATGGTATATGATGATTAAAGGTGATACAGATATGTAAAATAATATAAAATTTCTTGATATATTCAGAAAAATTTTAAAAATGTCAAGTACAGATAACAAAATTATAAGAAAATATCATCAGTGGTTAGCTCTGGTTAATGAAATTATAATTAAACTACTTTTATTTTATTTTTTATGTGGATATTTAAATTTTACTGCCATAAACTTATATTATTATATATTCCAATCTATTTTTATTTTGTTTTGTAATTTTGTATTTTTTGCTGTCCTGAGGATCATGCTGTACCACTGAGCTACATTCTCAGTCCTCAAACCTAATTTTTAAAATTTACATGTTGATTTCATTGTTTAAGGCATCAGGATTTTTAATATACCTAGTCCAAAATAATATTGAGACAAATTATTGAATGGCAGATACAGCTCTTCAGAAACAAAAAAGAAGGAGGAGGAGAAGGAGGAGGAAGAGGAGTAGGAATCAAAGAAGGCATGAAAAATTGAAAACTAGATAATTTAAACTGTATCTCCCTATCTTCTCTTTTTAACCAAACACACAAAAAAGATTCCCAACTCTTGAGTTGAATTTCAATAATTGCTTGTGTTCCTTGAAAAGGTTTTAGAAACATGAAATTTTCAAAATTAAGAGATTTTAGTGAAGGAAGTAGAGCAAAAAGTAGCATATATCCCCCCAAATAACCAACCAATCATGCACATATAGACCTATTGATTTGGTCAAGGTTGGCTATAAGCTCTTGATAATCCATATTCCTCTTAATGGAAAGAGATGTGGGGACCCAGGAATTTTGCTGGGGCTAAGACGGGAATAAGTTGCTAAGGAGTTAGGTATAGACCCCCTGCGTGTGTCTTGTCATGGCATTTGACCTTTATGATCATTCTATTTCCTGTTAGTCTCTAAACTCTTACCAGAAAGGACGCACCTCACCTGCTCACGCCTGTATTTCCATTTCCCTCAGTGTGCCCTTGAAAAACTGCTGTGACTCCATTTTTGAGAAACCAGCCTCTACCTCAGAGCAAAACCTGTCCAAGGAAGGGGGCGTGACCCTTGTCCTTGGAAAAACCCACAGAGCACTCCTAGGCACATACCCACCCTGCTGAGTTGTTTGTCTGCAAATAAAAGGAGAGATCTGTGGCGCCAGGTGTCCCTGACTCAGTTAGGCTAGGTGAGGACCCATAGCAACCCCCTAGCAGCCACCAATCATCATGAGACAAGGAAAATACCTGGGATGCCAGATGACACACCCCACCCACCCCGGTAGTTTATGGTGGTTGATAACATGTTGGGAAACCATGTAGTTTAGCACGTACTCCCCTGGAGGCCTAAACCAACCAGTTCAAAGGAATCCCCCTCTTGTACTAACCAATCACCCCTACTCAACTTCTTCCCGCCAGTGAATGTGCTAATCAATGTTAAGAGTTGTTGTTTGACTTTCCCACAGTATGGAATGATTTGCTGTGTGATGTTGTGATGCATAGAGTATCCCCAAAAAACCTATAAAATCTCACTGAACAAAGGACCAGGACTCACTCCCTGGGACCGCTGAGTCGGAACGGTTGTGAGTCCAGGCTCCAGCTTGCAATAAAGACTCTTGTGTGATTGCATCAGATTCGGCTCCTGGAGGTCTATTGGGGTCCCACGAATCTGGCATTACACCCTGTGGGGTGACATTGGAGGTGCAATGCGTTTGTGAGTGAAAAGAGCCATGAACCTTGTTACTGAAGCTCTTCTAAAAGCACATCCAAACCTCGGGGTTTTGCTGCTTCTTGCAGCCAGGTCCTGGAGGATCCCCTTCACCACATCTTGCTCAGCCTCAGTGTCTTCATCCAGCAAGAGCAATTTTATCTATTACAGGAAACGTCTTTAAAAAGAAGTAACCATGTGAGCTCCTTTAAGGCAGGAATAGAGATCCTTTGTACTTCCCCTGGAATCCTGAGGACTGCCCTTCCTGGCCTCTGACTTCCTTTTCTCCCCTCCCTTTCAGCTTCAAGTTTCAATGAGAATGCAGGGTAAACCTATTTGTAACAGAGAAGAAAAAGCAAGTTGCTCTACGGGCATTTTAATTCAATTCCACACATTTCTTAGTCCCAGAATGTCTCAAATGGGAAAATGTGGTCTGAAAGTCTTCCCTCAGCATTCTCCAAACTACCATTTGGCGCCTGGATAATGATTAACACCAATCTAATAATAAGAGGACAATCTATTTGTAGATGTTTTTCTGGCAGTGACTGTGATGGTTTTAGTGCACTTTGAATCGTTAAAAAAAAAATCATCTTCTTATGTTGTCCAACTGGTAATTTTTATAGTTTAAAAAAATCTTTTTATATAAATAAAAAAATTAATTAATTAAGAAACCTTTCTATTTTACTATGGCAAGAACTTTGCCTTCTGCATTTCTTCTCCCAAGTAAATCCAAATTATTCATTAATAATAATGAATTACATATGTATCCATAGTTTCTATATATGCTTCTTTTTCTTTGGATTTTAGGGTTGGTATATGCACTTTTCCCACTTTCTAAAATGTTATTTTGTATGAAACAAATAACAAACATAAAATTGCACAGTAGCATACATCATAAAGGCAAATAGGACATATGTCATTTGGAAGTCAGAGGTTGCATGAGACTGTGGTTTATTAGTTTGATTGGATATGATCTTTTTTTTTTTTTTTTGATACCAGGGATTGGACTCAGTGGCACTCAACAACTGGGCCTTATCCCCAATCTATTTTGTATTTTATTTAGAAAAAGGGTCTCACCAAGTTGCTTAGTGCCTGGCTTTTGCTAAGGTTGGCTTTGAGCTCTTGATCCTCCTGTCTCAGCCTCTCGAATCACTGGGATTACAGGTGTGCGCCACTGTGCCCAGCCTGAATATAATCCTTCTAACACTGTTCTTCCAGCTTTATGGCCTCACACCTTCCTAGCTGTATCAGCTGTGAGCAGGATGTGAACATTTGTTCATAGTTTCTATTTTATTAATGGTGCCGACCTACCGAACTCCACTCTCCTTCTCCCAACCTCCTATGATTCTGGCATTGCACTAAACTGCCTCAGAATTACAGTATCAAACACCCATAATGTTTCATGTAGAACCCAAAGGCATTGGGTACTGCCTTATGCTGACGACTCCTAAAAGTGTGCCTCCAATCAGATGGAACCCCAAATTCAGCATCAAATTCAGTTTTGTACCTCACACCAGCACTTGATCAACAGGCATTTCAAACTCAACCAGTCTCAACCACAATTCTTATCTATAAGTTCCTATATGTAATGTCTTTCTGGCTTCTAACCTAAAATTCTAGCAGCACCTTTCATACCATTACTAAGTCTTAAAACCAAGGGATGCTGTAAACTCCCCCTGTCACCCATTCCACAATTAATTTTCTTAAATAAATTTTATTTTCTTAAATAAATCTTGAACTAACCCATTTTTCTTCTTATCTGAACTACTAAGATGCTCCTGTATTTGACATTCCATTCGGCTCTTAGAAGCCTAAATGATCTTTATGGAGCATAAATCAGATCATTTCACCTCAAACCACACTTAAAGCCCTTGGGATTCCTCTCATTGGAGTTTGAGAAAACAAAACAGAAACAACAACAACAACAACAACAACAAAAAAAAAATCCTAAGTTGCCAATATGGCTTTTTCATGGGCTGAATAAATATGTATCTAACTGGACACAATAGTCAAGTCTGCAAAGGCTTCCTGTGTCCTTCCACTGTTCAGAGAAGGCAATGGTCCAATGGACTGCTGGCCCTGCAGACCTGGAGGCTGGAAGACTAACCCAAGCAGACCATGCTCATCGTATAGCTTTGTCACCTGGCATAATTCAGACCTGATGCATGTCCTCTGTAGGCTGGTAGATCCCCGATTCCTCCAGCAAAGAGAGAGCCAGAGGACGTATATTCTCCTGCTCTTATTCCCTGGCTCACAGTTTGGTGAACTCACTGGTCCCCTGGAATAGAAAGAAGCCAGGACACTCCTCTAATGGAGAGATCCCTCCATGGGGACTCAGCACTCCCCAGTACTCCCCCACTGCCATGGTCCTCCACCATACTCCACCCCTCGGGGTTTTCTCAGGTACCTCCTCTCTGTTCCTCGTATTTGTCAAGTTATTTTCTCTCCTATGTTTGCTTTTGTTCTTTCTCTGCCTGCAAAGGGCAAATCCCAAGCCAGATGCTTTTCATCCCTAGGGTCTCAGATCAAATGGCATATATTGGGGATGATAAACCGAACACAAACTAAATCTTTATGATGGTGCTAAAGCCATATGTATGCAGTGGATGGATACTTCAAATTCTGAGTTTTGAAAAATTTACATAGTTCTACAAAGAATGTGCCTATTTTCTACTCTGTGAATAGACAGACTTTCTTGTGTTGACTGTTTTTTAATTAATGTTAGAATAAATTCTTATTGTGTAAATTAACCAATAGGTGGCAGGACTTCAGAGAAAACTGACATTCTGCTGCCCCATTGCAAAACACTATCTGCATAAATCAAAAGATGATCAACAAAGATATAATAGTTCTAATTCAGGGTTTTTAATTCAAGCTTTGCTTACTTATATTTTAAATGTTAGGCTGCTTTCTTTCAGTCTAATAAAATTTTTCAATTTTGTGTAATTTTAATTCAAAAACATTCCATTAAAAACATTAAATATGATGATATGATGCAGTGTTAAGGAAACCACAATATTTAAAAAGTAAGGGAGACACATAATTTATTTTAGAATACATGGCTCTTAGTTTAGGGAGATACGATTTTTAGGGAAAAGATAAAGCCCCCAGGGTACAATCTGGAAGGAGATGAAAAATAAAGAAAGCTGATTTTTGCAGCTTAATAGAATGATAGAGAGATTAGGACAGAGAAATTGAGAAGCTCAGGGAACCAAGAAAAAAGGCAGGCTTATGAAAACTCCATGAGAGAACTCTCTAGGCAACATCCCTCCCCCCTTTCCCTATAGCCTCTTTTAAACTTCTCTGCAAAATCTGCAGTTTCCTGCAGGACCTTGTCCTGTTGAATAGTGTGTAATGTCTCCCTTGGGTCATGTGATCATAGGTGCTATAATGTACTATAAGCCCAGACTTTATTCTGATGTATATTTGGGTATTTTTGCAAATGTTTTATACATTTTGCAGAATCTGCCCTCAAATTTAAATCTACAAACAGCAGCTTGAGTTGAGTTTTGTAAATTAAAATAATTTTCAGGCACACTGGGACATTTGTAGCCTATGTTCTCCTGGCACTCCTGTCAGGAGCTCAACAGTAATGGCACACGGCATTAATATTAAATAAGCCCTTTAAACATGTTGTTCTGAAGGTGGTGATGCAATTTCAGTCACTTTTTTCTCCTTATGCATGTGTAAAAACCAAGTTGGTTTAGTAGAGAGGCACTAGGAGGAGACTTTGCCACAAGCTTTACATCTTATAATAATCCTTTGGTACACTACGTGGAAGCCCCCAGAACTATAGTGTTGAAACAAAAGACACAATTGTGCTGTTTAACGTCAATGCCATCAATGCTGATGTCAGTGCCAAGGACTGTTGATTTCAATCATGAACTTAAGGCAAGGAGGGTGTCACTGTTGCTATTCAGAAGTGTGTTCTCGTACAGTTGCACATTTTTTGAGGCCATGTTACTAAGTGGGATGGAGAGATCTTAGGACCTTTGTACCAGGCCACTATCAGGAATAGAGAAGCTTAGTTTTAGGACTTGCTGGGTTTTCCTCAAGATAGAATCAAAGCCTCCTAAAATAGGTCTCAAGACTAGCCTAATTGAACCCCAAATTTGTGCAATCCTTCCTTTGTTTGAGAGACTCCTCTGAAGCAAGATGGCAGAATGAACCAAAAGTCCACATCTTATTTTCCGAAACCAAATAAAATAAGTAATAACAAAGCTTAAAATTAATTAAAACTATGTAGGAATCCCATACAAAAGAAAGAGAACAACTTCACGCCATCTGTTGCCTTTGAAAGGAAATATTAGATGAAGAAAACCAAGATACTAGGGGTCTTGAGTGGCTCATGCTTTCCCTCCCAACCTACAGAAGTATAATGTATACAGGGGAGATAGTGAGTTAACAAACCTCCACAATCTTTTATAGTTTGGAATTCTTTTCTGGTTTTAATTTTTTTATTGTCTATATTTTTATTGGTAGATTATAGTCGTACATATAATGGTGAGATCTGTTCTTACATATTCATGCATGCACACAATATAACAATATAATTTGGTCAATATCACTTTTCAGCCCTTCCCCTTTCCTCTCCCTTTTTGCTACGCTAATGAACTCTCGTCTATTTTCATCCCACCCACACACATCTTTCTTTTATTTTTTCCTTTCTAGCTTCCACAAATAAGAAATAACATGGCACTAGACTTTCTGAGTTTGGCTTATTTGACTTAAAATAATGGTCTCAAGTTCCATCCATTTTCCTGAAAATGACATAATTTCATTCTCTTTTATGATTGAATAAAACTCCACTGGGTATGTGTACTTTATCCATGCATCTGTTAATGGACACCAAGGGCTGGTTCCCTAGTTTGGCTATTGTGAATTATTCTGCATGTGTCACACAGTATGCTGACTTAAATTGTTTAGGATAAATACCAGGGAATGGTATAGCTGGGTCATATGATGATTCCATTATTAGTGTTTTGAACCCTCCACAATCTTAATAGCACAACCAAATTTGCAGAAAAGTGAGCTAATTTTGAGGATTACTACACACACACACACACACACACACACACACGCCCCTGAAAGAAGAAATACCTTTTATGACTTCAAAGCTCACTGAGGTTTAAGGGGTAATGCCAGGACTTGTCTTAGTTTTGTTTTGCTTTTTGGGATAATGAGGAAGAGTGGGATGGTATTGGCCTAGTCTTGGAGAAACACATTAATGCAAAAAAGTAATATCACAGTGTTGCATTATTTTCCTCATGCTGACATGACAGAATACCAGAGACTGGGAGGCTTAAAAAACTGAAATTTATTTTCCCCCAATCCCAGAAGTTAGAAGTCCAAGATCAAGATATTGGCATGTTTGGGCTCTCCAGAAGAGTCTCTCCTAGACTTGTAGATGGCCACCTTTCCTCATGTCCTCATATGGCCTTTTCTCTGTGCAGACACATCCCTGTGTGTCTCTTCCTTTTCTTAAAAACACACAACTCATGTTTTTTTTTTTGTTGTTTTTTAGTGTGTGTGTTTGGGGGGGGGGGGTGTACCAGGATTGAACTCAGGGGCCACAATGAACCACTGAGTCACATCCCCAGGCCTATTTTGTATTTTATTTAGAGACAGGGTCTCACTGAGTTGCTTAGTGCCTCACTTTTGCTGAGGCTGGTTTTGAACTCATGATCCTCCTGCCTCAGCATCCTAAGTCACTGGGATTATAGGTGTGCATCACTGTGCCCAGCTAAGGCTCATCTTAATGACCTCATTTAACTTAATCACTTGTTTAAAGGCCCTATCTCAAATAGTCAAGACCTAAGGTACTGTTTGGACTTCAGCATTTGACTGAAGTGGAGCACAATTTATTCCACAATAGTTATTGAAAATGAATTTGAATCTTTCAGTAAGTAGAGCTTCAGTTAAAAAAAACTGAAGACTTAAGAGAATAGGCATTTCAGTTTTGGCAAAAATAAGAAGTGATATCGAGGGATCACTTTACAGTGGTATTAGTAAAAAATTTTTCGAAATCAACTATTTAAAATGGTCCTAAAGGTAAGCAGCAAATGAAGAAACATTCATTCACTAAAACTCCATGAGAACAGCAAGAATCTATGGCATTTGAACCATGACCACCTTTGTCTCCTTCCACTGTAATGGAAACTCTACTCCAGGAAGCTGTAGCCAAGAACACAGAGCCCACTCTCCCTCTATCATATGTTAAAGGGCAGAAGTATTCCCTTGGGAAAGGGCAAGATGCCAGCATTTCTTATCCTGCCTCTAGCAACCTATGGTAGAGGCTAAGTTCTGAAAGGAGACATCTAAGAGATGAGGGCTTTGTTCTTCCACCTGGCCCCAACTTATGGGGCTCTATTTTGAGAGGGACATACTGAGAATACTGGGGCCCAGATTGCCCCCAGCCTATCTCCATGCACAAAGCAGAGATTCCATACATGGATAAAAAAACTGAAAAGATACAAAGTCACTATCTCCCTTGCCAAGCTCTAGCTTCTAAGGCAGAAATGTCATTTCCAGAACCATGGCTCAGAGGCTTTTTCCAGAATAAGAGGCAAGCTAGAGATCTTCTCAAAGGAATTGACTTTATTTACAAAAGTGTGTAAGGAGTTTCAAGTCTACTGGTGCTCTTCAAACCAAGGGAGGTCACCAAGTAAACAAGCAAGGAAACCAGTAGATTCATTAGTAATACAATTGTCCCTTGCTCTCCATGGACAATCCCAGGAGCCCCTTCTGAAATCAAAACCTGCAAAGGCTCAAGTTCCTTGTATAAAATGATATAGTATTTGCATATAACCTACATACATCCTCATCTTTAACTTATCTCTAGATTACTTATAATAGCTAATATGATGTATATGCCAAGTAAATTGTTGTTATATTGTATTGTTTAGGGAATAATGATAAGAAAACAATATTTGTGTATGTTCAGTAGAGATACAATTTTTCCACATATTTTTGATTTGTAGTTGGTGGAATTAACAGGTGCAGAACCTGTGAACAGGAAGAGCCAGCTGTAAATGCTACACCAAAGGCTATCTAGTTTACCAGAGATAACCAAGGGAAAAGACTGGTAAAGTTGTCCTGGGATCAGAACAAATCTCAAATGTTGATCTTCAGAAATAAACATTTGATTGGTTTGGTGTGTGGAGCAGCTTATTTCAAAGAGCATTGTTGAAGCCAATAGGGCAGTCAGCTGGCAATTAGGAGAGCTTAACATCTGGATATGGTCAGAGCAGACAAAGAAAGCCTGCCCAAAGCACTGTCATCTCACAGTGATGTGGGCATACCCAGGTTGGCACCCCTGATGAGCAATATCCCAGGCTTCATACTGTGAGGAATACCTGCTAGACTGACCTCAAATAATCCAGCCAGTCACTAAATAAATAAATGAGCAATGTCTGTAATACACACCAGATTGAGGAGGAACCAGTAAGAAGCAGAGTTGCTACAACATATTACCCAAATATCTAGTTTCCAGGATAAATATTATGAGACATGTAAAGAAACCAAATCTCTGGTTCATACACATTTAAAAAGAAAAAAAATACAGCCTGCCTGTGAGAGTGTCCAGATGTGAGATCTAACAGAGAGAGACTTCAAAGAACCCATTGTAAATATGTTAGAATAACTAAAGGAAAGCATGACTGAAGACAGTATGTTGGTAATGCCTCATCAAACAGAGACCCTCAATAAATAGATGGGAGTCTCAAAAGTGAACAGAATGAAAATGCTAGAGCTGAAAAGAATAATAACAGAAATGAAAATTTAACTAGAGGGCTCAACAATAGATATGGGCAAGGAGAAGAAAGAATAAGCAAATTTGAAGGTAGATCAATAAAGATTATGTAAGCCAAAGAACAGAAAAAAGAAAGAATTTAAGAAAGTGAACAAAGCCTCAGAGATATATGGAATGCATTAAACACATTGACATACATGCAATGGTAATGGCAGAGGAGAAGACAGAAAAATATGGAAAGTAGTGATGGCTGAAAACTCTCCAAAGAAAAAACATTAACCTACACATTCAAGAAGCTCAGATGCTTCAAGGAGAGTAAATACAAAGAGAACAACCACAACAGACACGTTTTTAATAAAATGCTGAAATCCAAGAACAAGGAGGAAATGTTGAAACCATACCTGGAAAAGGACCCATACAAGATTATAGCGGAATTCTCATAAAAAATGATCTAGTATGCATGCATAGTATACATAATACCCTAAAAAATGAAGGAAATGTTGTCATCCACTACAACACAGATCAAAATGGAGAGTCAAATGAAATAAACCAGGCACAGGAAGTCAAATATATAATCTCACTTATAGGTGGAATTGAACAATCTACTGAAATTGAACTCATAGAATTAAAGAGTTGAAGGGTGGTTCAGGAGCTTGGGACATTGGAGGGGGACTTGGGGAGATGTTGAAGAACACAAACCTTCAGTTAGGAGGAATCAATTGAAGAGAACTATTTACAATATGATGACTACAGATAACATGAATGTACTGTATTCTTACAAGTTCCTTTTAAAAGCAGATTTTAAGCATTCTCACCATTAAAAAAAAATGTAAGCCTATGAGGTAATGCATGTCCTAATTAGTTTAATTTTCCCATTCCACAGAGCATACATGTTGCACAACATAGATATACACTATTTTGTCAATTAAAACATAAATTTGAAAAAGAAGCCAAAAGAAATGGGGGAGGGAGAAGTTGTTAATGATAAGAATCTTATCCTCAACAAAGCAAAACCAAGCGCATTCTCTTACAAAAACTTAGAAAACACGTTGCTAGCAGACCTACTTTACAAGAAATACTTAAGACCTCAAGCTGAAAGCAAGGCACCATCATTCTAATACACACAAAAAACCCTAAGGGCTAAAAACTAATTACTTTTTTTTATTGTTAGCTAAGATTCATCTGATATTTATTTATTTATTCATTTCTTACATACATCACAATAGAGGAGTGCATCACATTCATAATTTTTTTTTTTTTTGCATTGCAATTCTTAGTGGAAGGAGACGGTCATCATTATACAAAATTCATGTATGAAGATGTGAATTTGGTGTCAACATACCTCATATACAAACAGAGATTTGCTAAATTGTGGTATAAAGGTGTATTAAAAACTAATTACTAAACATCCCTATGGGGCTCGAGCCCCCCCCTGGCGCCCGGGACGCGCGCAGCGCTCCCCGCCCTCCCGCCCTCCTCTGCCCACCGGCCCTGCTCGCTCGCGCTCCCTGCCGGCCGCCCTCCGTTATTACGCTGTTGCCTCCGGAGCTACCCGCCTTCAGTCTCTGGCTGGGCGACTCTCCTCCGACAGGCGATCTCGGCGGCTGCACAAAGAGTCCTCTGAACGTTTCATCAGGAAAGTTCAAGGTACTTTGTACAACTTCTGTCACACAGTCCGTGCACTTTACAGCACGTTTGTAAAAAAAAAATAAAAAAAAAAAATAAGCATTCCTGAGAATTTGAACTGGACGCATGATGATGGGGATGCAAAGAGGATAAGTGGCCAAGACCCAGGAAGGTCGTCCAACTCCCCCAGACCCCGAAATGGAGAACGACAGAAGCAAGAGAGTCCTTTAACACCCCGGGTTCCCCCCAGGACCATGGCTGCCCTCAGGAAGAAGCTGGTGATCGTTGGGGATGGAGCATGTGGCAAGACATGCTTGCTCATAGTGTTCAGCAAGGACCAGTTCCCAGAAGCCTATATGCCCACGGTGTTTGAGAACTACGTGGCGGACATCGAAGTGGACGGGAAGCAGGTGGAGTTGGCTCTGTGGGACACGGCGGGGCAGGAAGACTACGACCGCCTGAGGCCCCTCTCCTACCCGGACACCGACGTTATCCTGATGTGTTTCGCCATCGACAGCCCTGAGAGTCTGGAAAACATCTCAGAAAAATGGACCCCAGAAGTCAAGCACTTCTGCCCCAGCGTACCCATTATCTTGATTGGGAATAAGAAGGATCTTCGCAAAGATGAGCACACGCGGAGGGAGTTGGCCAAGATGAAGCAGGAGCCCGTGAAACCCGAAGAAGGCAGAGATATGGCCAACAGGATCCGCGCCTTCGGGTACCTGGAGTGTTCCGCAAAGACCAAAGACGGAGTGAGGGAGGTTTTTGTGGTGGCCACGAGAGCTGCTCTGCAAGTCCGACGCGGGAAGAAAAAATCTGGGTGCCTTGTCTTGTGAAGTCTCGCTGCAAGCACGCCCTCAGGCGGTTGATTTCCCAGTGCTGTTTATTCATCTTCATGCATGATTCCTGACCTTTTCCATTTATCTCTAATTTACCTCGGATTACAAATCAGTATTTAGAAGCCAACCGTGATTATTAAGGATATCCAACCTAACGTCTGACCTGCCAGGGTCCTTCTAACCGCTGCTCTAACCGCCCTCTCTGCACTCCACCTGACACACCAGGCACTAATTCAAGGAATTTCTTAAAGGTCTTGCTTCTTTCTAGAAAGAAGAACTGGCAACTTTTGTGACTGTAACTACTTTACAACTCACATGTCTTGCCTATCACCTGTCCCCTGTGAAGAACTCTGGTGACTCATTCCCTTTGGAGGTTTCTCTCCTCAGCAGATTTCATTGGCCTATCTCTGGGGTGGGCACCAAGTTTCTTGAAAATGTACTCAGCCAGAAAGTCCCAAGTCCATGCAGCTGTGGCAGAGTTACAGTTCTGTGGTTTCATGTTAGTTACCTTATGGTTACTGTGTGATTAGTGCCACTTAATGTATGTTATCAAAAATAAATATATCTATCCCAGACTATGCGTAGTACTTTTTGTATAGTTGGATTTCCTGATACTGATATTTGTCATCTCACAGAAAAGTAAGAAAATGTATTTGGAAATAAAATCAGATGGAAAAATTTTTTTAATTATGTATTTATATGACAATATAAATGCATATTTATTCCCCTTTCCATTCACTTGTATAAAAATCAATTATAATAGATAATATTGTTAAAATCATATTGTTGGACTTATAAAAGATGTAATATCTTGGCTGATAACATCCCAAAGGATGTGGGTGAGAACAAAACTGTATTGGACTATGAAACTGACTCCAGATAGCTACTGAAAGTTACAGAGCAAATGAAAAGAACCAGCAATGATAAAAAAGTAAGATTAATATAAAAAAGTAAATACTTGTCCTCTTTTCCTCTCTCAGCTTCTTTTTTTTTTTAAAGAGAGAGTGAGAGAGGGAGAGAGAGAGAGAGAGAGAGAGAGAGAATTTTTTTAATATTTATTTTTTTTTTAGTTATCAGCGGACACAACACCTTTGTTTGTATGTGGTGCTGAGGATCGAACCCGGGCCACACGCATGCCAGGCGAGCGCGCTACCACTTGAGCCACATCCCCAGCCCCATCTCTCAGCTTCTTTAAAGATATAATTATATAATTTTATAGTAATATATTGTTGAATTTGTACATTTATGGATAAAATATGTATCTTTATAGATATAATATCATACTACAGAAAGCAATAAAGGGGAATAGAGCTACATAGATATAACATTTCTGGATCTAATGGGATTTAATTAACACAAATATGAAGCTAATTCTCATAAGTCAAGATGTATATTGTAAGTCCTAGAGCAACCACCAAGGAAACAACCAAAAGAATGTAATCAGTCATTAATAAAATGGACTGCTGAGGGCGTAGCTCAGTGGTAGAGGATGTGCTTAGCATACATGAGACTCTAAATTCAATCCCAAAGCATGCCCAAAATAAAAAGAAGTAAAAAAGGTACATTATGGAGCTGGGGTTGTGACTCAGTGATAGAGCGCTTGCCCAGCATGTGCGAGGCACTGGGTTTGATCCTCAGCACCACATAAAATAAACAAAATAAGGGTATTGGACCCAGCTATAACTAAAAAAATATTTTTTTAATTAAAAAGGTACATTATGAAATATTTACTTAAATGAAAAAGCATGACAGAGGAATAAAAAGACATGAGACATAAAAGAAAAATGGCAGGTGTAATTTGGACTATAGTAATAATAATATTAAATGTTAATGGATTAAATAACCCCAACCAAAATGTAGAGATAATCAAACAATATTTTAAAAACCCAATTATATACTGTCAAGTGGGAAAACATTTTTGATTCAAAGATACAAAATGATAATCAAAAATGAAACAAGGACATTACTTCCAATCTTAGGAAAAAGGATTATAAAGGAATAGTTTAAGCAATTGTTTCAATAAATTAGATAAGTAAGATGAAATGGACAAATTCTTAAAGAAACACAAACTACTAAAATATATTCAAGAAGAAATAGAAAATCTGAATAGACCTATGATAAGAGACTTAATTAGTAATTAAAAAGTTACCTTCTGTGAAATGTCCAGGCACAGCTGTCTTCACTCGTGAATTCTATAAAATGTTTAGCAAAAAATTAACTCCAGTTTTTCGTAAACTATTCCCCTAAAAGGGAAGAGGAAGGAATACTTCTTAACTCTTCCTATGAGGCCGATAAAATCAAAGACATTATAAGAACACTATAAACCGGTATATCACATGAAATAGATGCAGAAATTCTCATCAAAATACCAGCAAGTTGAAAGTAGAAACATAAAAAGAATTATATGTGATGTTGAAACTGGAATTCATCCTAGTATTTCAAGGTTTGTTTACCATCTGAAGATATATCATCATAAAATGTCATATAAACTGAATAAGCAAAAACTGCATGATGATCTTGAATAATGCAGAAAAAAAGCATTTGACAAAATTCATCATAAAAATACTCAATAGGCAGGGCTGGGTGGTGCACACCTGTAATACCAGCAGCTAGGGAGGCTGAAGCAGGAGGATTGAGAGTTCAAAGCCAGTCTCAGCAAAAACAAGGTGCTAAGCAACTCAGTGAGACCCTGTCTCTAAATAAAATACAAAAATAGGGCTGGGGTTGTGGCTCAGTGGTTGAGTGTCCCTGAGTTCAATCTCCGGTACAATAAAATAATAATAATAATAATAATAATAATAATAATAATAATAATAAACTAGGAATTGAAAGGAACTTCATCAGACTGAGAAAAACATCTAAGAAAAACCAATTGCTAGCATCATATTCAATAGAAGACTGGATGCTTTCTCTTAAGATCAGGAATTAAAGAATATCTGTTCTTACCATTTCTATCCAACATGATACTGAAGATTCTAGCCATGACAATTATGTAATAAGATAAAATAAAAGGCATCCAGATTGGAAAGAAAGAGCTAAAAACTGTCTGTCTTTGCAGATGGTATCATATATTAATAGTATGAACCTTGAAAAAATCATAAAGATTAAATGGGTGGGCTGGGGATGTGGCTCAAGCAGTAACGTGCTCGCCTGGCATTTGCGGGGCGCTGGGTTCAATCCTCAGCACCACATAAAAATAAAATAAAGATGTTGTGTCCACTGAAAACTGAAAAGTAAATATTAAAAAATTCTCTCTTTCTTTCTCTCTCTTTAAAAAAAAAAAAAAGATTAAATGGGATGATTTTTTCAAAAGGACCTGCATGGGACTCAATCAATGATAGCAAACGTTCTAGATTCCAGAGCAGGAATTAACAGAATCATCTAGATTAAATTGAAATTTAAGTTGACTTATGAGGACAGAAACTGGACAAGCAGAGATATATGCATGTACGAGACACATGGGGCTTTTTATTCTGTTTTTCCAGTATTAGGAATTGTAACCAGGGCCTTGCAGATGCAAGGCAAGTGTTCTACCACTGAGCTATATCCCCAGGCCACAGGTGTGAGACACAGGCAGACCACTTCCTGGCATTGCTATACATGATGAAAATAATCACTGCCTTTTCTAAGATTTTGCCCAACATCTTACTAAGCACATTACATCTAATACTTCTTTGAATTCCCCCTAGCTTTATAAAGTAAACAATATTATTATACTTACGTTATAAATGAGAAAACCAAGGCTTAAAGAGACGAAATAATTTTCTAAAAACCTTTCCCAATGTCATGCAATTAGAATTAATAATTAGTCAACTTTGATAAAGCATTTTTAAAAGACTCTTTTTTAAATATTATTTTTTAGTTGTCAATGGGTCTTTATTTTATTTATTTATATGTGGTGCTGAGAATCAAACCTAGTGCCTCACACACGCTAGGCAAGCGCTCTACCACTGAGCCACAACCCCAGACCCTGATAAAGCATTTTTATAAACTATTTTTTTTAATTTTACTAATTTAATCCTTTTTTGCAATCCTGTGAGTGAGTGCTATTATAATCCCCATTTGACAGAGGAAGATGAAACCATTGAATCACAGATTGGTGAGTGGCCAGCTCAGGGTCACAGAACACTTTGGGGCAATGGCCAGTCTCAGCTCCTCACCATTGTGCTGATCTACTCCTCAAGAACCAGGTGGGCTGAAATCAGAGTCTCCACTCTTGACAGACCACTGCTTCATGGTGGCTAATTTGGGGGGGGTTATTTGGGTTTGAGAGAAATGGGAGGAAGGGAGAAAAAATGGACAACTCAAGTGGAAATCACTAGGCTCTTGCTTAGGCTGAAGAGGAAGGATCCCACTGCCACTTCATCTCCCACGTGTGAATGGAGTTTGAGTTTTCCTGACACTCGACAATTAAGGTCAATCACCATAGTGTCACATCTCAAGTCTAAGGTACATGCTTTTTCTTATGCTGAAATTAGTATGTGTTTTATGAATGATACATGTTTTTAATGAAGTCGTGCTTCCTTTTACCCCCAAAAAATTACCATTAAGTGAATAAAATAAAGCAAAATAAAAATTTTAACGGATGCATGAAATGGTATGAATTTATTGGGTTCCATGTAACGTTTGGATAAATGAACATAATGTATGATATTCGAGTCAAGGTAAACCCGTCTCCTCAAACATTTGTCAGTTGTGCAGAAAACATTAAAAAATTCTTTGGAGTTTTTTTTTTTTATTAAATATAGTACATTGTCACTGTGCAATAAAACGACAGAAGTTCTTTCTCGTACCTAACTATAACTGAGTACGCATAGGTCAACCTTTTCCAACCCTCCTTCCTTCTAACTGCCCACACCCAAAATGGTTCTCCAATCCCAGGGACACACACTGTACCCAGGGGTGGAGGTAATAGTAGTCAGAAGAGCCACAGAAGAAGGAAATAAATAAATGCTGGGAAGTCATGTCTTTTCATTTTATTTTTGTTATTTTGAGATATATCCAACATATCAGAAGGCATTGAAAATAATGTAAAACACTATGTACCCGGAATTCCGCTGGAGAACACAGACACTATAAGACACATTTTGTTCTTATGTGTTTTGACATTCACTTCATTTGTTCAGTGGCCTTTATCTTAATTACATGACAAAAAGTCTGAAGTGACACCTGGACAAGAATTAGAATCAAAAGATCACTTCCTTTGGCTGAAATTCAGATCAGCTGAAATCTTTTTTGTCATTCTTGCTACCAGCTATGACAGGTTTTTATTTTTACTAGCTCAGAAGCAAACAAAGAGTTGGAAAAGAGAGAGAGAGGAAGATTATTTTAAAATCAACATGCAAAACCTTCTAAAAAGCCTCTGACATTTGCCTATGAATATACATTCAAAGAAGTCATCACTATTAATTACCTTTTATTTTTAAAATAGGCTTTTTGTTATTCACTAGAGATATTCAGACAATCATTGACAGTAACATCTATTTTTTGTTTTGTTTTTGTGATACTAGGGTTGAATCAAGGGCCTCACACGTGATAAGCTTTTATTCTATTTTGAGACAAGTTCTTGCTAAGTTGCTGAGGCTGACCTTGAACTTCTGATCCTCCTTCTTCAGCTTCCTGAGTTCCTGGGCTTACAGGTATGCACCATCATGCCCAGTTTAGGCTTTTTGAATCAAGAAGTACCCTGAAAGGACTGATAGGTCACCCAGACCTTGCAGCAGAGAGATGCATGAACTAGCAGCAGAGAGCATTGTTATTTTGCAAATTAAGAACTTCTCAACACTCCACCAGGAAGAATAAATTTTGAGATATAGCCAGTTCTCATTGCAACCTAGTCTGGAAGTTAAAATAATCTTTCAAGCATATGGTTAAAACTCTTATAAAGTTATCCTTGTTAGAAACTACTGCAGATTTTGAGCAAAGCATTTGCATTCCAATTTATGAAGACTGGTTGATTTTATCTTGGTAAATATTTCACCAAGATTTTTAAAACAATTTTTCTGTTGAAGAGTGTTTTGCTTCAATAAAGTTGGATGGTTGTCCTTCCCAATGTAAAATTGTTTAACTCTCTAATTTAGTGGGGATATATATATCATGTTTACTTTTTTGAAAAATTATGGATTGGTCACAGTGAATTTTCTTTTAAACCTTTGAATTAGCCCAGAATTATGATTTATCCATTATTATTCTAACAAAATGTAACCTTGGGTATAAGAAAAGAATTTGGAAATAGAACTAACACAATTTCTCCTTAGTTTCCTGGGAAAAATGGAGATTGTGGAGGTTAAATCTTGGGTATATGTTTCACTCTGTGTCATTCACTCAGAACAAAAGTGAAAAATAAAATGGTATATGAGTTTGCTAGGGTTTCCATGACAGATTACCAGAGTCTGGGTTGCTTAAAAAGCAGAAATTATTTTCTTACAGTTCTGGAAGTACAAGATGAAGGGGTCGACAGATTTGTTTTGTCCTGTGGTTGCCATCTCCATATTGTGTTCATGTCATTCGTGTGTCTGGTGTTTCTGTGTCTTAATCACTTCTTCTTATGAGACATCAATCACAGTAGATTATAGCCTACCCTAATGACCTTATTCCACTTTAATTACTTCATAAAATAACTTATCCCCAAACACAGCCACATCCTGTAGTGCTGAGATTGAGACTCCAACATATGAACTTGGAGACATAATTCAGTCCAAAACAATTAAACAAAAAGGACACTTCCAGAGAGAGCCCAGAGTTGAGGCCTCTCATAGCAGCAGGCAGAGGTAGGGCTCTCACACGTGGAGCCCCTATCCTGAAAGTAGCCCTGCTTTAGTTCAACACGATGACTTTTATCTTCATTTTCAATTCTGATTAAATGTGCCGCAGTCTGGCTGGGCACAAAATAACCGAGCCACCACAAAAGCCTTGTAGAGTCAAACAGCAGCTCTTTATTCCCGAACTCTCACCCACACTCTACACACACGTTCTGGGAAAATACACTCCACCGGGTTCTGCATACCAAATACTCTCTGAATCCCGCAAGAACTCAACGGGAACTCAAGGAGCGGGCGCCTGAGGCAGCAGGATATGCCCTATTCCCAGCAGGATCCACCCTAAACCCGGATCCACCCTGGTCCTTGAGCAGGGTCACCTTTCAACCAAAACTCTCAAACATTCATGCAATGTCACTGCAAATGACCTGGGTCCAAGGCAAGCCCATTTCCACAATGGAGAGTCCTCCCTCTAAGCAACATGGGGTAGGCTGACAAGGAAACTGCCATGCGTCATTCCTACTTGGCTATGGCTCTCAGCATAAATGTTCACTACTACAGCCCCACCAAAGAATCAATTAAATACTTACAAGAAGAGAAAAAAAAATGTGGATATTCAGCCAAAGAGAAAACATTCACTCTAATTTCTTAGGACTTCCAGGTTTAGTTTCTCTTATACCTTTATCATTTTTAAGGAGGCAGTGGCCTCTGCTGACTATGGAAGCTCTGCTCTGCTAGCAGAGATCAGTTTCAACAACCCCCACAGAAGTCTAAACAACTTCCAAACCACAAGGTGCAATTAGCACGGTGCATGTGACCCTGCGGTCTAGACTGTGTGTGCACGTCACTCCAGAAACGAGCTGAGTCCTGCCCCTTGAGTGAAGAGGTGTGAGGCTCTGCTTTTTGCTTTCACACTTTTTTCCAGAAGTGCTCGAACTTCAATCAAACACTTCCAAGCATGGGCACCTCCTTACACATATAAAAATTATATATATATATACTGTCATTTTATTTTCATGTATGCAGATAATGGAATTGTAAACAATGCATTAAAGAAAATCATTTTAGAGCAGAGGATGTAACTCAGTGGTACAGCACTTGCCCAGCATGCTTAAGGGTCTAGGTTCTGAGTTTGAACCCCAGCACCACAAAATAAATAAATTAATTAAATCTAAAAATACAAAAGATAATTTTATGCCTTGAGTATTCCTAACATTCCTAATCTCTATGACTTGACAAGTTATGACTATCAAGTTTCCATGGCTAAGGAGTTTCTTGGACAATCTTCACTGTCACAACTGCACAAGCATTCAGTTCTAGGTCACGTGTGGGAAAGGAGAAGCCCCAGGACAGGACCGTGCTGGGAGCAGTGCCTGTGGCCACAGCAGTCAAGGAGCCATGGGATCCACAGAGAGACCCAAGAGCCACGGGAGCCTCTGGATGGAAGGAAAAAACAATAATATAAAAATAACAATAATGGACACCCGGTGAGCATAATACTAGTTTCCTTCCTTCCTCCCTTCCTTCTCCCCCTCATTCCTTCCTTCCTTCTTTTTTTTTTAATCCATTAGTGAGTTTCAGATGTTGTCTAGGAAGACTTGTTTTGTAGTATCTGAAGGATTCTGTGTTCCGGCTGCTTATTTCACTCTCCACCTGTTCTTCACACAGCATGCAATATTACCTGTAAGTTCAAGCCTGGTTATTAAAGAATCGTTAGAGATTCTATGCCTGAGAAGTTCAAAGAAAGAAGAGGGGAAGATCCTGAGGAAGAGGCTATGGCAAGGGAGGAGCCTCAGGGATCAGACTTCACCAGCACCAGCTCTGTCCCTTTATCCACCAACAGCGAATTTCCAGAGGAGAGCTCTTGCTGGGGGAGGTAGGCTGCAGAGCCTCAAGCAATGCAACAGCCAGTGGCTGTTCAAGCCACCGTCACCCCGCAGAGGACGCCACCCTGGAGAAGGTGTGGATGCTGTAGCACTGGACAGAGACTTGTCCACTGCTCAACCCTAGGAGGCCAGGGTTGCCAGTAAAAAAGGGTAAATAGAAATAGGGCTTTGATTATGCTGGATGGAAAGAAACGCACTTGATAAAACCGGCATCTGCAGCTAGTGAAAATGTCTAAATTTTGTAGGGAAATTTTCAAAATAATGAAAATAGGCAATATGCGTCCATGAGCTTTTCTTCCAGCTGTGATGAGCTTGATGGGTAAGTTCTTTATATTAAACAAAAGTCTATACAAAGAACAGCCTCATGGCTGACACTGGGGTGTGGCTGAAATAAAGATTGGCTAGACTTATTTCTTTCATCAGATGCCAATTTGTCTTAGCCACAGTTGGTCTCAGGTTGGTACAACAGTGTGCTTGCAGATTGTATTAATTGTTGGGTCTTGTAGATTATATTAATTGCTGGATGTATTTTGTTCAGATTAACTGTGATACCAAGAGTGATTTCTTTTTATAAAGAAACAGAATCATTGCTGTTATATATATATATATATATATATATATATATATATATATATATAGTGATTTACTTATGTATGTGTGTATTATACATGCATGAGCATGTGAATACGTGTGTGGATTGCATGCATGTATGCAAATGTGTTTGCCTGCATTTGTAAATGAGTGTGTTCATTATGTAGGTGGGCATGTGGGCATGTCTATGTTTGGTGGGAGAGGGATGGTAGAATGGTGTATATTCTATTTTGGGGGGAGGTGGATGGATACTGGAGATTGAACCCAGGGGTATTTTACCACTGAGCTACATGCCCAGCCCTTTTACAACTTGTTCATTTTGAAAGTTTGAGGCTGGCCTCAAACTTGCAATCCTCCTGCTTCAGCCTCTGGAATCTCTGGGATTACAGACAATGTGCCACCATGCTGGCTCTATTAGCTCTTGGGATTCTTTAGGAAGTGAAGCCATAAGTTACTTGGGCTACCCTGAATCCGCTGGACTTCTAAGGTCCTGAAGGAAGCGTAGTCTGGCAGTCACAGCCTGGCCTGCGGTTACTACTGGAAACCACAGTGAGGACTTTTTGTCTGCTGAGAAGAATAAAAGCTGTTGAGAATCATTTATGGTCTCTACTTTCTCATTGGAATTTGTTAGCTTATAGGATTTAACAATGCTTCAAATTTGGAGCATTTTTGCTTTGCTAGTGGTGTGCAATGGGAATATTTTTATTTGGTCTTTCAGGTCCAGATGTTCAGTTTCAGATGTCTAGAACATCTATACTAGACATCTATACTGCTGGGCTGGACCAGGGCTGGAGAATAGAACAGAAAAGAAGCATCAGTCTTAAAATACCCCCTGGAGAAAAAAAAAACACACACACACACAAAACACCATGATGAGCAAATGAGCAGGTGCAACTCACACGCATCCAGAGTGGGACAGGCCAACTGGGGTGCCAGGGCACCCACCTTGGAAAAATGGAGAATTGTTGACATTAAAACATTAAAAAGAAAACATTAAACAGCTGATTTCCTCCGACTACAGGCCTGTTTAAAAAAACAAAGACTCCAGGAATGTTCTTCATGCCTTGTTTCTGTGGGGCCTCCTAGAAGAATACACCTCTCACTGTGCCACTGCCCCACACTCACTGACTTCAAAAGAGATGTGACTTCCCTGGCTATTCTCAAGAGGAGGCATGGCTTCCCTAACAGTCCCAAAGGGAGCATGATTTCCTTGATTGTCCCCAAAGAAGGCAGGGATACTCTAGTTGGTGAATTCCCAGAGTGTCATTCACCCTTTCCTCTCTAGTGACAACTGCCTGTCTTCAAAACCTGTAACCCCTTCCTCTGCAATGGAGGCCTACGGCTTGGGCAGTCCAAACAGTTCAAGCAGGCAGGAAGGAGGTGGGAGGAGGAGGCCTGGGGTTACTGCAGAGCCCAGTTGTGGCCTGTATTCCCTATTTTAGGCTTATCAGCTGTAGAGAGAATGTGACTTTGATCATGAGCCTGGTTTCTGCATCTAATTCTCCACTGGCCTGAAACTTGGAGAAGGAACCAAGGTGTTCAGGATTATTGGGAACAAGAGTTTCACTGGACATGGCTAGGATGGGAGCAACAGGAACACCAGCTTGTTCAATTGCATTCGATTTCTGCATCCCTGCATCTACCACCAGTCAAATACTTGCACATATGCTCCAGGGAGACATGATGTCTGTCCCTTCATAGATTTTTTTTTCTTTTTTAATCACTGAAACTTAGCTAACAATATACCTGGTGGATAGTTGAGGGAAATAAAATCCACATCCGTGAATTTTTTTTCACTAGGGATTGAATACAGGGGTGCTCTACCACTGAGTTATACCCACAGCTTTTTTTCATTTTTAATATGAAACAGGGTCTCACTAAGTTGCTCAGGCTGCCCTCAAACTTGTGGTCTTCCTGCCTCAGCCTCTGGAATTGCTGAGATTATAAGCACCACCACCACTGATGAGTGCATAATTCTAAACTATGGTTTCAACTCCCTCCTCAATAACGTGTTTTTTGTTCTGTCACTGAGGATTGAACCCTGGGGACATTTTAAAATGGAGCTTCCTCCCCAGCCCTTTCTTTGGTTTTTAATTGTGAGACAGAGTCTCACCAGGTTGCTTAGGCTTTCACGAAGTTGCTGAGGCTAGTGTTGAACTTACAATCCTCCTGCCTCAGCCTCCTGAGCCATTGGAATTACAGGTGTGTACCAATTGCACCCAGCCTCAATAACCTTTTGTGTGTGTGTGTGTGTGTGTACCAGGGATTGAACACAGGGATACTTAACCACTGAGAAATATCTCCAGCCCTTTATTTATTTTTTATTTTTTGTTTTGAGCCAGAGTCTTGCCAAATTGCATAGGGACTTGCTAAGTTGCTGAGGCTGGCTTTGAACTTACTATTCTCCTGCCTCAGCCTCCTTGAGCCACTGGGATTGCAGGCATGCACTACCGTGCCCCGCTCTCAATAACCCTTTTAACTGCTAACAACAGCAACAACAATAACAACAACAAACTTTGTAACACAAATCCCACTTTCTGCATTAGTGTTCCCTTGGTGAACTCCCAAGGTTATCCATGCTTCTGTAATGACTTCCACTACATTCTAATGTATTGAAGTCTTGGTGGCTTGTCTGCTACTTGACTCTAAGCCACACAGGGGCAGAGGCATGATCCTGGTCTTTGCTTGCTTTTCAGATAGGGTCTTACAAAGAGCACCTGGTGCAAGTTTGTTCAATGAGAGGAGTTTTTACCTCCTGTCAAAGGTATTTAAAGAGCTTAGCATTACTGCTCTGTGCAATCATCCTATAGGGAAATATTCTTTACCACCCAGAAATTATGAATTGCATTTCAGATGAAAGCTTTTGATTAAAACAGGCCTGGCTGGCAAAGGCATCTCATGTCACTGGCTGCAAAGTGTTGCCAGGATGTGAAAATGAGCCAGGTCCCATCCGGCTTTCGGATTTCAATAAACATCAATACTCATATGTTTAAAACTGAAGCAAAATCCCTCAAAAGATCTTAAACTGTGTGGAAGTGAAGATGAAAGATACTGCTGATCTGAGAGTTGGCGGGGCACACAGAATTTCTGAACCCTTTGATCAAGGCGGAAATGGGCTGAGAGTCTCACAATGAAAAAAAAATATCATTGTGTTGCTTATGCCGCCAAGATTCTACCTTTATGGATGAGGAAACTGAGGCCAGGGAGGATCTGTGATGGAATCAGTGACTTCACAGCTGACCAGTGGTTGAGTAGAGTCAGAACATAGGTTTCCCTGGCTCCAACTGAGACTGGGCTGAGGGGCCATGTCGATCTCTGCTGGGGACTGAGCCGTGGAGAGAAGCACAAACGGTTTTGAGCACAAGATGCCATGATCAAAATTGTAGAAATAATGGTCTGGAGGTGATGCTTAAGATGAGGCCAAGGGTGGAGAAGCAGAGGAGACAGCTACACTACAGACACCTGGGCCAATAAGAGACCTGTGACCAGGTGACAGCCATTAGCAAATAGCACGGGATGTGTGGGACGGGTTGGCAAACGCAGTGTACCATTTTATAAGAACAACTTCTTTAATCAATTGCTTTCTAAATAAACAACAGATTACTAATGCTTATTCTGCTTTGTTAGTCTTATTTTCCAGTGTCTCCTGCCATGTTTTCCTTATGAAAAAGAAATAAGATACGATGAAATAAGAGGGATTTTTTTCCAAAAAGGAAAATGTAACCTCTTATATCCACCTCAAAGAAAGAAGCCAAAGGTATATATTCATAAAACAGAGAGTATATATGCTTTGGAGCACTAGGCTGTGTGGCTGTGGAAAGACAGAGCTTAGGCAGTGACAGTGGTACCATTCCAAGAGCACACCGTCATTCTATAAGTAGCACAAATCAGAACACTCATAGCAGCCTGTCCACTTAAAAAAACAGATCAGATGATATTAGCATACAGTGATATTTTATCTGCAGTTTCAGTTATTTGTGGTCAGTTTCAGTCTGAACATACTAATATTTGTCTTGACTCAAGAGAAAGAGATCATGTTCATGTGATTTTATTTTTAAACGGGTTTTTGGTATATTGTCCAGGCTGGTCTCAAACTTAATGGGCTCAAGCGATCCTCCTGCCTCAGCTTCCCAAGTAGCTGGGTGCACTACCACATGCAGCCACACAATTTTTAATATATTACTGTAATTGTTCTATTTTGCTGTTCATTGTTATTTATAAATTAGGTTTTATCAACAGGATGTTATGTATGGGGGAAGAGTACAATATATACGTGGTTTAGTGGCATCCTCTGTATCAAGCACCATCGAAGCAAACAGCACAGGAGAACTGTACTCAATACCCCTTGCATTCATAAACACACAGACAAATGCCCAGAATGTTCCAGAAAGGAAAAGTAAACAAGCCTTCATTGATCTATATCCATCCACACTGTTGAAATTTTTGCCAAGAATGTATTTATACGATATTTTTTGACAAAAATAAATTTAAAAGCAAGTTACTAAACCAATTACTTTTTCATTAAAAACAAAATCTGTACTAAATTTTATCGGCAAAAGCTCTCATGAGCCAGGCAAAGTGATACACATCTATATTCCCAGTTATTCAGGGATCCTGAGGTGGGAAGATCATTTGAGTTTGAGACCAGCCTGGGAAACATAACAAGACCCCATCTCAAAGGAAAAAATAAACGCTATAATGATAATCTATGAAATATGTGGCTTGGAAAAGTTCAAGATGAACCAGTCCAAGAGACTGTAGCTGGGTGCCTGCTGGTATGGCATAGCACTACACCTGTCTAGGAAACCTTTGGTTGTCAGCTCCTTGAGACAGCATGGCCTTACCAGCTAGCTTCAGAAAGGCCCCTGCTAGACCTGATACTGTACACCAGAGACTTGGAGATTCTAAGTTATGGGCTGGGGCTGAGGGTGTGGCTCAGTTGCAGAGCTTTGCATAGCATGCACAACCCCCTGGGTTCCGTCCCCAGCCTTACAAAAACAAACAAAAATCAGTCATGAACCATAGAATTTATTACCCAACTTACCGTACAGTTTAAGCAATAATGTTTCTTTTCTTAACTTTATATAATAAAAGCTTTCTTTTTATTCAGTTGACCTTAGTACATCAAATAAAATAAGCTTTCCAAGGGCTAGGGGTGTAGCTCAGTGGCAGAGCGCTTGCCTAGCATGTGCAAGGCCCCAGGTTTGATCTCTAGTACTGGAAAAAAAATGAGAGAGAAAAAGAAAAAAAGAAAGAAAAATAAGCTTTCTATAGTAGGTGGGTTTTTCCAACTCAAAGAGCAGTTTAAATGATATTAAAATTTTTCATTGCTTTCCTTTCATTCCTTTATTTTCTTTCTTTCCTTATCAAGAGATCTGAGGTCTTACTGGTCCAATTCTATTTTATTTTTGCTTTGAAGATTACTTGGGCTCAAAAAAAAAAAAAGAGTGATCTGGAAATTAAGTAGTTGATTCTTTTCAAGATTAATTGAGGATTGCCTGGGGGACTCTAATTTTATTGCAAATGTATTATCCCTTAAACTACAGAACAATCACCGACTTACTTGAAGCTGTGGGAATTTTGTTAATATAGATCCAAACTAACACCGAATGTGCCCCCTTTTAAAATGAGAAAATAACCTTCAGCTCCTCTAAAATGTAGAGTTTGGCATTTTACTAAATTTCATAGGGAGAAAATGTAATGAGTCAATAAACCCAATTTGGAGGCTGGTTATTGTCACATAAATTAATTTGCCTGCTAAATGATCGGATTCACATCCACCTTTTTCCCCACCATCTGCCTCACAACAAAGTTGGCATTGTACTCCTTTGAGGATGGACTGTAAAAATGTCATTATTTAAAGGCTTATTATTCACCAAGTCATGTTTAATTCCAATTTCCCTGTGCTTGCAGGCTGACCAGGTAAAGAGCATAATTTGAAATTTTCAAAAATTTTTTTTCCTATACCAGTGGTAGACATCAGGGCTTTTCTTTTACTGGGCTCTGGTCCAAAGAAGCAATGATGCCCCGTGACCTTGGACTCCCGCTAGCAGACCACTCCCGTTCAGTGGAACCACAGCAGCCACGTTTCCATGGCTGGGTTTTGACTTGTCTCTCCAAACACTTGTGATCTGTGAAATCTCTCCTGACTGTCACACTGAGTGATCCCATCCCATTTCTCTGCACAATCAGGCACCTGGCAGCTCTGCCAAACAGAATGCTGGTTAGGGAGGGGTGGGCAGCCGCCAAATCTCTGCCCTAGCCAAGTCCTAAATGTGACCCTAATGGAATCCAGGGGCCAAGATCATCCTGACCAGGATCTTCATACCAACCTTGTTGGATGGGAGAAGGAGCAATATGTTCAGTAGGGAAAACATGGTTGCTATAGAAGAACTATTTAATTTTTAAAGACTTTTTAAAAATCAGAAACTAAACCGAGAGTCATGAGTAACAATTAAAAAAAAAAAGACTAAACTATAATGATGCAATTTTTTCTTTTTGTGGTTTCATTGGTTCCCCTCCAGCAGTCAGAAGGACATTTGAGACACCAACCCATGCTGCACTGTGTAACTTCGGCCATTTCTGCCCCAATGTAATAATAGGATGTAACTCAAATTTTCTTTTAAATATGTAAAAATGACTTTTACTTAAGATATAGATGATATATAATTGAAAGAAAGGATACTGGGAAATATAGTTGAATCACAGATTTTCACAACTTTATTCTTAATCCAACTGAAAGTTTTGAGGACTTACTGTACATTAAATATTCAAAAACAAATTAAAAGGAGGAAGTCCATTCCCACAAGACTCCCTGTCCAGACTCTTAGCAGCTGAGGCAAAAGGACCTATAAAGTTTGAGAACAATCTTGGCACCTTAGGGAGGCCCTGTTTCAAAATTAAAAACATAAAAAGGGCTAAGGATGTAGCTCAGTGGTAAAGTGCCCTTGGGTCCAATCCCATTACTACTAATAATAATCCACCTCAGTATATATGAAAATATCATAGCCTGATGTGGTGGTACACACCTGTAATCCCAGCAACTCGGGAGGCTAAAACAGGAGGAGAGAACCTGTCCCAAAATAAAAATTGAAATTAAAAAGAGTTGGGGATATAGCTCAATGGTAAAAAGTACTCCTGGGTTAAATCCCCAGTACCAAAATAAAAAAGAAGATATCATGATAGGTCCACTGGGAGGACAGGTTAAAGGATCATACAGGGCCTCCCAGTGATAGAACAAGAGGTCCCAAACAGGAGGGTCCATAGGAGGAGTAGACATGTGACACTGAAGTCTGCAGCTAATTGCAAAGCGCTAGCCTGGGAGATGACTGGGGAGCATGCATGAAATAGGAGGAAATTGAGTTTTTAAGCATTTTGAATGTCCTGTGCAAAAACTTTAGAATTTGTCTGGTTGTAAATCCTCAAAGTTTTTTTTTTCTTTTTGCTTTGTTTTGTTTTGCAGTACTGAGTATCGACCCCAGTACCTCATGTATGCTAAGCAGCTGTTTTACCACTGAGCAATATCCCCAGCCCACACTGAAGATTATTAAGCAGGAGAATAGCATGATTGGGTATATGTTTTTGAAAGCTCATTTATCCTTCCTGCATTATAGCAAATGTATTGTGACAGGGGGTTGATATTTGAGGTATGGTGACCAGAGACCAGACTGGAGGCTATTGTGAATAAATCCAAGCAGGAGATTAGGAGGATTGGAATTAGTCAGTGACAATGGGAAGGAAAAGAAGGGGTGAGATGATGATGATGGGTAGGAATGATCCACAGCCATTGGTGAAATTAGGATAAAAGTCTAGGGAAGGGAGATGTCAAAGATGACCCCCAAGTGACTGTAGATGACAATTCAATACAACACGTGGAGCGAATTTCCATTTCCAATGCAAGTTGCGAAAATGCAAAGCAGTGAGAGGCATTGATTTTTCTCTTTACTTGAAGGACAGTTAACTCTGCGGATGAGAAATAATGAGATTATATTCTCCCAACAGCATGGAGACGAAGCAGAAGGAAAATGACAGAAATCTAATCATCAAATATTATTTATTGCTCAGCCATCTGGAGAAGTATTTTGGGAAAGTGGAACAAAAAAAAAATGCCCAAAGGGTGAGGAGGACATAAAGCAAGTGAGTTTGGGTTTTAATTTTTGAATTTGGATTAGAAAGCAATGGAAGAGCGAATAAAACATTAAAGCATGCTGGATTACTCAATTTTCTGTTGCTGTGACAAAATACCTGAGATAATCAACTTAAAGGAGGAAAGGTTTATTTTTGCTCACACTTTCAGTGGCTCTACCACTTCCCAATACAGCCTGGAGACCAAACCTTTAATGCAGGGGGCCTTGGGGGTACATTTCAGCCCCAAATTATATCACAGGCTAATTCTGTCTCTCCTGGCTAGCAGTGGGAGGAATCTCAAGGTCAGTTAGGAAAGGGAAATGTTGCCTAGAGGGTCAGGGTCACCCACCTGTATGCGAAATACCTGTTACTCTGTGAGCTTCCTCTCTAAGATCCTGCAACATCTGGCTGCTCTGTGCCCTGGGTCACTGGAGAACAACTGAAAACATGGCACACGCTGAAAGAATACCAAGCCAAACTCCCAGTACTGAGAGTTGTGGGCTAGCGTGGAATTTGTGAGCTTAATTCAGATTGTGGAAACTAACTGTTGTGAGTTGATTTGTATTTCCTCAAACGTCACCTGTTCAAATCCTAACCCCCAGTACCTCGAAATGTGACTGCACTTGGCAATAGGGCCTTTCAAGAGGTAATTAAGTTAAAATGAGGTCATAGGAATGGCCCCTAATCCAATATGACTGATGTCCTTGTAAAAGGAATTTAGGACACAGACACCCACAGAGGAAAGACCATGTGGAGTCACAGGGAGAAGGAGGCCATCTGCAAGCCAAGGAGAGAGGTCTCAGAGGTCAATGCTGCCTACACCTTGATGTAAGACTTCCAGCTTCCAGAAGGAGAGAAAATGAGTATCTGTTGTTTAAGCCACCCAGATTGTAGTACTTTGTTCTGTCAGCCCTAGAAAACAAGCAAAGTAAATAAATAAATCACCCTATAGATTCTTACCTTGAGACATTACAATTTGAACCCACTGATTTTATTCATTCCAAACTGGATAATTTTCAGCTAGTACTTTCACCACTTAATACTGCATAGACTCAACTTTGGGGTTCATTTGCAGAAGGAATTTTGCAAATTACATCACAGCTTCATTGTAGTAGATTAAAGAGGTCCCTCCCAAGCACAAGGCAAAAAAAAAACCTCTTTCTCTACTGTGTTATTATGGAAACAATCCCAACATCCAAACACAGGTTGAGTAGATTGGGTGCTATTAGAAATGCAATGTATTATAGAGAAATTACACTTACAAACTATCTAATTTGCATACAGAAAACATAATGTCTATTGTAAAATTCTCTGTGAATGATTTACCTGATTGAGTCTACTTAAAAAGATTGCAGTGCTAACTCTAGCTTTGCATAACAGTTTAAAAACTTCTATCCTCTACTTTGTTAAAATATTTTGGATTATTTACATATTATGAATGGTAGTGACAATGGTGCAAATTCATCTGAGTTAGTTGCTACTTGATTTTTATTTTATTTACTCAATTTTCACTTTTGTAAAGATCAAAAATATTTGACTCAAAGCTGTCAGTTCAAGAATTCAGGAAACACTTCTAGAAGTTATCATTAAGTTGCACATTGGCTTCATTTAAAATTTGATTCTATTTTAAATGTGTGGAAAAATAAGCATTTTTTTTCCTCTAAAAAAGAGTTCTGAATGTCAAAACACGTTAGGAGTTTTTTTGTTTGTTTGTTTGTTTTTTTTTTTTTTTAAAGAGAGAGAGAGAGAGAGAAAGAGAGAGAATTTTTTATATTTATTTTTTAGTTTTCGGTGGACACAACATCTTTGTTTGTATGTGGTGCTGAGGATCGAACCCGGGCCGCACACATGCCAGGCGAGCGCGCTACCGCTTGAGCCACATCCCCAGCCCACACGTTAGGAGTTTTGGCTCATTTTTAATTTTGGAACAAGTCTAATAATGACTATTTGGGGCTAACATAGAAAACAAATTTTTATTGTTCAGATTTTTTATAGATCAAATCTTTATGTCTCTTAAGTTGTGTTTTCTTATAATTTCTGAATTCCTATCAAATATTTGCCCTATTTTCTTGTTCCAATTATTATTATTACACTTCATGTCAACCTGTTAATTTTCATTCTTCCCTATTTTTTCTATAGAGTAAAAATTATACATCTAACACACCCTTAAACATTATCCTATTATTTTATAATAATAAAGCAAATGTTTACCACAAAAAAAAATGGTGATAGAGAATCAGCACCCAAATCCGTGAACATGTATATTTTTCTTCCTGAAAATTGTGATAAATCTGAATACGAGTCAACTCAGAGGAGCTTCCTATTGGAATAGGATTCGTAGTCTTTCAAACAAGATGAAAAAATAAAAGTGAAATGTCAGGGATTAATTTAACATCAGCTAACATGAGAGGATGTGCACATATATACAAATAATCACACATACACACTACACACACACATCACCTACATACCACATATCACATACACATAAACCAGACACTGCATGGAAACACATATATCACAAATACACACACCACATACATATAGCATATACCACATAAAACACCTTCAAACACACACCACACACATAGAGCACATACCACACAAAACACCTTCAAACACACACGCCTCATCTGTTTAACAGAAGTACATTTAGAAAGCTTGAAACAAATGGGTATTTGTCTTAGAGTCAGAGATGCCAGAAGATCTACAGCACATGGATCTCTAGTAGCAATTCTGAACCAGTGTCATTTAAATTGAATTCTCCTAACTCAATTTGATAATAGGATTATGTGGTTGAATACTGTTTGTCACCCAGAAGCAAGCACACTTTGCTATTCCCAGCTGTTCCAATTTGAAAAATACACAGTGTTTCCAAGACCCCTGGCCCTAACTATGTTTATTTTAAAGACTGTGGAAATATCTACTTTGCTATTCAAAATAAAAGAGATACTTGTTCTTTTGTTTGTTTGTTTGTTTTTGGTAGTACTGGTGATTGAACCCAGGAGCATTGGCATCCAATGGCCTTTTGCATATCCAGAATTCTATATCTGTCTCTGTTGGTTGTACCTTCCTGGGGGCTCTCTGGTCTAACTCCAGAATATGTGTTCAGTTGTACAAACTGTGAACTTCAAGCATCTCACCCACTAGGCTCACCCTTTGAGCAGTCAATTCCATTAACCCCAGATTTCTGCACTTACATGTGTGCATCTATCCATTGTCCATTGATCTCATTGTGCCACTGAGATACAGCCCCAGATCTTTTTATTTTTCATATGAGACTGGATCTCATTAAGTTGCCCTGGCTGATCTCAAACTTATGATCCTCCTGCCTCAGCCTCCTGAGTCACTGGGATTACAGGTGTGGGCCGCAGCTCTTGGAAAAGGAGCTGTATGTATTTGACATACAAATAGCATAAAAAGAACATCTAATGAAAAGCAATTTTTAAGAGAATCTAAACCATATTGAAAAAGTCCAAAAAACTAAAGCCAATGATCAACTCAATGCAATATTTTGGTCTCCACCTTTTTATCACTACTTATGATAAACATATATCTCTATATATTTTTGTACTGAGGATTGAATCCGGAGGCACTTCACTACTGAGCTACATCTCTAGCCACCCCCTTTTTTTTAAATTTTGATACAGGGTCTCACTGAGTTGCTTAGAGCCTTGCTAAATTGCTGAGGCTGGCTTCGAACTTGGCAATCCTCCTGCTCAAGCCTCCCAAGCTGCTAGGATTACAGGTGTGCACAACAGCGTCCATAAACATAAATGAAAAGTGCAATCCACTTTTGGCCCCTTTTGAGCACACTTCAAATAGTATCTTAGTGTCTTATAGTCGAAAGATTATAATATTTTAATGCAGGATGATCATATATGCAAAATCCCAAAGCTATGTTTATAAATATGATAGTAGTCTTCAAAGAGGATGGGAGCATTTTTATCTTTATAGCCTCTCTCTCCCCAACCTCCCAGCACCTAGCATATAGCTGATGCTCAATAAATATTTGCTGAATGACAGGATGGAAAGTTTCTAACACAGTGTGATCAATGACCAGAAAGGCTTTAGACAACTAGAAGATGCCATGAACATACTGTGTCCCTTTCATTCTCTTTATTGGATTCTACTTCATACTTATGGGCAAAGCTAAATATACAGTGGAGGTGTTCTCTGACTTGAGCAGTTATACTCCTTGTCCCCACTGGCAGAATACAATGGAAGCAAAGAGACCGAGGAACAATGGATAGATGCACACACATCAGCACAGAATCCTGTGGTGGAGCTGACTGCTCAAAGCGTGAGTCTTTTGAGTAAGATGCTTGAAGATTCCCAGTTTGTGTGGCTGAACAGTGTGGTGCATTATGGAGAAGACCAGAGAGCCCCTCAGAAAGGCATAACCAATAGAAATAGGTATAGAACCCTGGAAATGTACAAGACCACTGGGTCCCAATGAGACCTACATGGGCAATGGATATTTTCTTTTCTTTTCTTTTCTTTTCTTTTTTTTTTTTTGGAGAGAGAGAGAGAGAGAGAGAGAGAGAGAGAGAGAGAGAATTGTAATACTTATTTTTTAGTTTTCGGTGGACACAACATCTTTGTTTGTATGTGGTGCTGAGGATCGAACCCGGGCCACACGCATGCCAGGCGAGCGCGCTACCGCTTGAGCCACATCCCCAGCCCGGCAATGGATATTTTCAAGCCAGAAAAATCACACTTGGGTCCCTTGCCAGCTGGGCCCCCTAAAGCAACTTCTCCTCCTCCTCCCCCTCCCCCTCCCCCTCCCCCTCCTCCCCCCCCCCCG
>NW_026000093.1:4986991-5028803 GCF_001458135.2 Marmota marmota marmota | reverse complement strand
CCCCCCCGCTTCTTTTTTTTCTGAATCTTCCAAAAATTGAGTTTACTTTCTTTCTTCTGTACATTTCCCTTCCCATAACACACTCCACCTCCCTTCTCTGAAGATTGGCTATGAGACTTTTCATTTCTCCAGTTCCATTTCTCCTCACTGTCTCAGATAAGAGAAACATGGCTTTACATTGTTTTTTGTTTCGTTGTATGTTTGTTTTTTTGTGGTTTTGGTACCGGGGATTGAACCCAGATGTGTTTAACCATTGAGCTACGTCCCCAGCCCTTTTTATTTTTTATTTTGAAACAGAGCCTCGCTCAATTGCTGAGGCTGCTTTTGAACTTGCTGGGATTACAGGAGTGTGTCATCATGCCCAGCTGTATTGTTTTTTATTCTGCCAAAAGTTGACAAGAAAGTAGTGAGTGTGGAAGAAAGTTGCAAAGGCTCAGGAAACCTCCCGAAAATAACTGGCATAGTCCTTATGTGCGCTCAACACTGTTCTAAGCACTTTTATTTTTTTAACCATGCTATTGCAATAAAACTTGTTTTATTACATTATTACTAGTAATGAAAGTATATTCATTTTAGGAAATTAATCTTTTCTATAGAGTCTTAAAATTTTTCAACACCATATTTCACTAGTAAAATTAGAGAATGTGGAAGAGAAACATGCTCTAAATCTCACTTCAGCCATTCATCAAATAGAAAGATTTAAGAACAATACAGGAAGACTGAGAAGAGTTTGCCATCATTTCAACCTTCCACCTTCTCTGAAAAAGAGAAAAAAAAATGAGACACAAAGATCTATTTCTAAATATTGGGGTTAGAAATATTGTGCTATAACTTCACTGGGCAACAAGCTGGGTGACACATTTCTGAAATCCACTTTAAAATAACAGGGTATTTATGTCTGTTTCTCATATGAATAGGTAGTGAGGCAGAGGCAGGCAGAAACATAGAGGAGGAAAGTTAGTCACATAGGAAACTGTTCTTGCTGTCCTGCTCCTAATCTAGTTGGAGAAATAAAACAACTTGAAGAGGTTATTTGAGACCACTTAATTGAAGACATGCTTAAATATGTATTTTTTGGGGGAGGGGGTGGGTAGAAGAAAGCTAAGCACTTTTTATGCATAGCCACATCGACCGACCCTCATAGAAACCCCAATAAGAGGTAATATCACAATTTGTCCTTTTTTTTAATAGGGAAAATAATGTTCACAGAGTAGTTATTCCATTACCTTTGATGTAGAAGAAGCCAGATCTTACTTCTCACATCAAACCCTTCTAAAACATCTGGGGATTTCTCTGCCTGGAAATTATTTCTCCTTTGATTCTTGGAGTTCATCACCTACATTCATCACCCCCATCAAACATTCTTTTAGGATCTCGTACCCTCTCTGTGTGAAGTAAAGGGAGATGTACTTATGGAGGCATTGTAGGTGTTGTTGTTGTCACCCTATGTAACAATCAGAGAGAGATTCTGCAAAGAAAAATAGGATATTTGGGAATAACCAAGTATTGCTTTAGAAATGCACATGCCCTGGAGAACCATGAATTTTTTCACAGAGGTGGAGGCAAGGGGAAATGTTTAGAGGCAAAATGTTACAAATTCACTTAAGCTGTTTGGACACCGAGTTCATTGGTTTTGGAGAACTGAGGCAGGAGTTGGTGTCAGTTCTCCGTTGGGTGCCATTACTGGGTAAGTGCTCTGTCCACCGTGTCTCCTCTGAATTGCTGCAGACTTAAGAATGCCGAAGGTAAACTGTTACAGAAATCTGTGCATACAGGCAAGATATGCAAGGCATGAGTTGTGTGTACTTTTTTTTTTTTGAGTTGTGTGTACCTTGAGAAGAAATTTCTTTTAGATCTTTAGAAAGTCCTGGAGAAAGTACTTCTCTCAGACAGGCACGCGTGACTTTCTGGCTCTAATTTTGTCAGGGTCTGACAACAATGATTTCATCTTGGTATCATCAACTTTCATATTTTATGTACGCTTCCTTATTTAATTCTCATAGAAAATTTAGGAAATGTTTGCCCAAGTCACAGAAGAAGAATATGAGACTTAAACAATTTTCCAATACCTGGAGCTGGCAGGTACCATGGGACTTGATTCTTTGCTATTGTATCATTCCATGCCACCTGTCATTTATCAGGCAAGTAGTGCATGATAAATGCTGCTGCTCACAACAAAAGATCTGTAGAGGTGAAGGCAAACAGCCTCTATAAATTCAGAAAATGAAGCCAGTTGCACAGGGGCCAACATCTAGAAGCTTGGGCTGGGCAGGAAGAGAAATAGAATCCAGGTGTGTACACAGATGTCAGAGTCCTGATTCCCACTGAGCACAGAGAGGGCTCCTTCCCAAATGTGGGCACTGAGTCGAACTGTGTAATGGTTGTGTACAGCTTCCTTTGTTCTCACACCTGCCTCACGGGTAACTTCAATGTGGCCCTCCAGAGGCACCTTTTCTGCATCCCAAGAGGCAAAGGAGGAGAACTAGAATGCAGCTAAGCTTTATCCCTGTGTCCCCTCAAATCCTGCCAGGGATTCCCTCACCCAGCTCTTCTTCATGCAGATGGCTGTATAAGCCCTTCCCTTCACTCTGAGTACACCTTGGTGGTTTCTTATATCCAGACCTCTTCTTTTGAAGGAGCCTTTTAATGAATCTACCCTAAAGATCCTCATGATATCTTCTGATTCCCGCTGACCCTTAAGTAATACCCATGTACAACTACAAAACCAGTGTGAGGACTTTTTAAAAACTTTTATTTTTGCTGAGATGGGAATCCAACACAGGGCCTTGTACACACAAAGCGTATTCTCTACCACCAAGCGATACTCACAGCCCCGGAACACTATTTTTATCATATTTTCCTGACTTAAGAAAATATAGGAAATTTTTTAAAAGAGAGAAAAATTATAGGAGAAGTATAAGTACTTTCCTATAATTATACCCATATCTATTTAAAATTAATCGTGGTGGGTCTGCAGGGTATCGCTCAGTGGTAGAGCCATGTTTAGCATACACAAAGTCCTGGATTCAATCCCCAGAATGAAAAATAAGTTAATTAATTTAAACAATCAAATTAATTTTTGAATCATTGAAAGAATTCATTTACATGAAATTAAAAGGCCAATAGTTGTCAGGCATGGCTGCACAAGCCTGTAATCCTAGAAACTTGGGAGGAAGAGGCAGGAGAATCCAAGTTTGAAGCCAGTATGAGTAGCCTAGCAAGCCTGTCTCAACCTTAAAAGTTAAAAGGACTGGGGATTTGGTGGAGAGCTCCTGGGTTTAATCCCCAGGATTGGTAAAAAAGAAAAGCCAATAGTTCACACCTGCCCTGCCCCTCCTGGGTATTTTCCCCAAAGTCTGCCATATTCAACCATTTTTTAGCTGTTTCCTCAGCATTTACCTTTATGTTTCCCATTGTAGGCAGAGTCTGCAATGTGTTTGTTGATTTATTTAGACACATTCTACTGGTATCAAGTGTGAAGGACAGGGATTTGGGGCTCTATCCTGGCTGCCCTATTTTCTCCCACTTTTCTTCCCAATGGAATCATCTCTCTCCCTCTCTCTCTCTCTCTCTCTCTCTCTCTCTCACACACACACACACACACACACACACACACACAGAAGCATCATATCACATTTCCTTATTAAATGTGAGGTGCAAATGCTATTGACAATCAGTAGTTTTTCCACTACAGAGCCAATCAGTGTACTATTTATAGTTGTCTTAGTATCCAAGGGGGTTGGTTCCAGGACCACCTGCAGATACCCAAAACCATGGTTGCCCAAGACCCTATGTATCTAATGCAGCACTTGCACGTAAACTTCATACTTCCTCCCATATACATCAAACCATCTCTAGATGAACTACAATACCTAAGATGATGATAATACTGTGTAAATAGTTGTTATGTTCAGTACAAATGCAATTTTTAATTTCTGAGCATTTTCAATCAAAAATTGTTTGAATCCCTGGATGCAGATCCATGGACACAGCGGACTGAATGTGTACATTTTCTTATCTGTACAGTTTTATTGATTGACTCATCTTTTTCAGTAGCTTTATTTTATATGTCCCTATCACTAGTTCTTCTTACCTTTCACACCGGTGTCACTTAAACACTTCTGAGTACAGTCTAACACACCGTCCACATGCAGTTTAGTTAGTTTCAGATGTTTTCTCCTGGAAGCGCTGATGCTCAGGCTCCAGTGTAATACCTGGCACTGCCACAAGGCGGCCTCCTGGTACCCAGTGTCCCTCCTTCGGTATCACATGGCGCTGTGCTCTGGAACCGGCCTCTCACTGTATTCTGGCACCTGTGCTGGTATTGGAAGAACCACCCTCATTTCAACTGACTTGTGTCATAAGCTTTTGGATAGCTCCCTTGTAGGGAGTTGTCTTTGCTAAACCTTCCCAGGGTAGAATGAATTTTCCCTAGCATTTTGAAGGTATGTCTCCATTGTCTTTTTCAATCCCAGTGCTGATTTTGAGATACATCAGAGCACTCTGATCTTCCTCCCTTTGTCTTAAATATTCACTGTATAGTTTTGCAAACTTTCTAGGCTCTTTTCTTTATTATTCCTTGTCTTTGGGAATCGAGATAGGAAAAGGAGAGGCATTTAACCCCCAAACCAATGTTCTTTGGATATGAAAAAACTACTTCTGCCAGGTGCCCGTGCACGCCTATAACCCCAGCAACTAGGGAGGCTGAGGCAGGAGAACTGCAACTTCAACATCAGAGATCAGTCTCAACAATTTGGCAAGAACCTGTCTCCAAAAAAATGCCGGGGATGTAGCTCAATGGTAGAGTGCCCATGGATTCAGTCCCCCAATACCAAATTTTTTTTTAATTTATAAAATCAAAATAAACAAATATATATATATATCTTCCTCATTTATTACTTCTCTTTTCTGATGAAGTTATTTAAGAGACTTGGAATTCATAGACTTTTAAATTTTTGTTAGTTTCTCTGTTTTTAATATTTTTTATCTTTTAATTTTAATTTCTTTTAGTAGGATTTCTATTCCTAATCTTCAACTGAGCTTTCTGTTTGTTTCAGTTCTCACATATTTTATTATCCAGATTTCTTCCTTGTTTTCTATTGGTGTCTTTTTCTTTTCTTTTCTTTTTTTTTTTTTTTGTAGTTACACATGACAGTACAGTGATCTTAACATATCATACATTAGAATCAGATGGGATATAATTTCTATTTGTACCTTTTTCATTGCCTCTTGATATTTTTTTCTTGAATAAAACGTCATCTCTTTTCTCTCAGGGTGCCGCAGTCTGGCTGGGCACAAATAACCAGGAGGTCATGAGCCACTTGTAGGTTCAAACAGGAACTACTTTATTGCCAGAACTCAACGAGAACTCCGCGGGAACTCAACATAGCGGGCACCTGAGGTAGCAGGAGCCGTCTTATTGCCGGACAGCAGAGGTTTATATACACAACTGAATACACAGCTTGTTTCAATTTAGCATCATCCAGTTACAGCAATCAGTCATTATCTTAATAATTATACACAGCTTAACTTAATTATCATCATCTTAATGGCTCGGTGGCGCTACCCCTCAACCACTCCTTCTGGCAAAATGCCAGGCGCCATCTTGACTTGGTTGTGGCTCTCAACATCAGGGTATTAAATTTACTTCTTATTATTTTATTCTAATACTTTTAGCGTCATTTTCCCCATTGAGTTATTTATTATTACTATTACTATTATTATTATTATTATTTTCCTTTTTGATCATTGACTTCCTTCAGGTGGCCAGTGATTGTTAGCTGTTAATTCACAACTAAGAATGAGTCACTGGGCCAGTAAGATGGGCTCAAGGTTGATATATGTGTGTGTGTGTGTGTGTGTGTGTGTGTGTGTAGATGTAGATGGACACAACACAATGCCTTTATTTCTTTTTTCTTTTTTTAATATTTAATTTTTAGGTGTAGATGGACATAACACAATGCCTTTATTTTTTTATGTGGTACTGAGGATGGAACCCGGTCCGGCCCATGCTAGGCGAGCGCTGTACTGCTGAGCCACAATCCCAGCCTGCCTCTCATTTTCTTCATGGAGGACTCATCTAATCTCCTACCTGGAGGAGATTGCTAGGAGCCAATCAGGAGAGGAGGGTAAATATTCCAGCATTCACTTGCAGAATTCCTCTCAGTTCACTGTCTTCAACTCATCCCTACCCTTTGCTGAGCCTGATGGCTCTAAATTTAAGTGCAATAGTGTTCATTTGTACCAGGGAACATACCTCTAGTGTCCTTGTGGAACAGGAGGGGAGAGGAGAATCCAGCTGTTGCTTTGATTCCAGATGCTCTTCCTTCTTTCGGCCCCAGCCTCCATCCTCACCTGGTATGTGTCTCCTTCAGAGATCTTTCCACGTACCCCCTGGGAACTGGCACTGGCTGCCTCCTCAACATCCTTCACAGCCTTTTTATCCCCAGCAAGCTCTGATCTGATTCCATCAGCTCTGTGTTTTTATCACTCATCACTCTTTCCTCCTGATGTAAAATAGTCTAGCAATATCCTTTGTTCACTTTGATATGTGGACTCATGCCTTTCTAAGTCTTTTGCCTTCCTTTAAACATAGAAGGAACTAAAGAGTACAACTTCATGTGGTAGCAGCGGATCCACACGATATCATATGAGCATTATCTTCCCCAAAAGCTGTGTGCTTCCATTTCAAACTTTTCCCTTTTATTTCCAAGCAAAAACAAAGACCCTATGAATGGGTCATCTATTCAAATGACTTTTTCTTTTTCATGCAGCACGGAGGATGGAACCCTGGGCTTGACAATGCTGAGCAAGTGCTCTACCTCTGAGCTACATGCTGTCTTCACCGCCATCAGATCAATGCCTGGTTTTTATCGTTCCCTATTCTTTACTATTCAAAAGCATTAGAATTTAATGTGATTCATATAGCCAGGTTTTTCAAAACTTCTTTTCAAAGGGTAAAATAATTACTTTTCCTTTTTTGTTCTATAGAATAGTTTACATTGAGACATTCTTATAGATAGTCTAGATAGGAACAAAACATCCAGAGAGGAAGCTATGCTCAGTGTTATGGTCATCTAGAGAGAGAGGAAGCTATGCTCAGTGTTATGGTTTGGAGATGAGGTATCTCCCAAAACCTCCTAGTTGACACACAGATATTCAGAGGTGAATGATTAGATTATGAGAGCGTGACCTCATCTGCTTGAATGAACTGACTAGGTGGTTGGGTATGGCTGAAGGAGGCGGATCACCAGCAGCAATCCCTGGAAGAGTTGTTCTTCTCTGCAGCCCTCTCTCCCCCTCTCTCTCATTCTCAGCTACCAGGAGCAGAACAGTTCCCTTCTACCATGATGGTGTCTCAGCTTAGGCCCAGAGCAATGGAGTCAGCCCACCATCAACTCAGACCTCTGACACCATGAGCCCAAAATCCCAAATAATTTTTTTTCTCCTCTAAATTGTTCTTGTCTGGTATTTTGGTCACAGAGGAAAAAAAAATTGACTAATATCCTCAGCCAAAGAATAATATTCAATGTTTTGACTGAATGCATAGAAGAGATTCTGTTAAGCTGTCACAAAGGAAAGCCAAAAGCTGACAGTCCTAGTAAATAAAATTTTTGTATTTATATCTGAATAGGAATAGTGCTGCCATTTTCCTAGATAAGGATTTCACTAGGCCCTGAGCTGTTAGAGCTGTTTGAAGAGCTATCCACCAAGATGTGCATGGTTTTACTGACACAATGCCTATTAACCTGCTTGAGTGACAGAAAGCTCAAGTTTCCCAAAAGACACCAAAAATTTACCAAGGAATTATGCATCTCTAACTTGAAGTTAACTGGGGGGCGAAAAAAATCCCTAAAACAAAAGCAATTGACTGAACAAAACACAGAACCTGATTTAACTTTTATTTGTGTCCATTTCTTCCACAAAACACAAACTATTTTTAAAAAACAAACAAAAAACTTATCACATAGTAAACATGTACCTGGAGTTAGAGGGCTAAAATTTAGCAAGGCAAAGTGTTTTAGCAAAGCAAGGTGCTTAGATTTTGAGCCTCGATTTTCTTTGTGAAATAAGAATATAAACAATAAGAACCAAATCTTGAGATGATGGGATTAAAACATCCTGAGAAGATTGAGTTTGTAGCTCAGGGGCAGAGCACTTGCCTAGCATGCATGAGACCCTGGTTTCCATCTTCAGTGCTGAATAAAAAATGAAAAAGGAAAAGAACAGCCCTAGAAGCACAAAACTTGTGACACATTGTGAGGGTTAATTTTATGTGTCAACTTGATTAGACTGCAGGGTGCCCAGATATTTGGTCAAATATTATTCTGGGAATTTCTTTGAGGATGTTTTTGGATGAATTTAACATCTGAATTGGTAGACAGGGCAAAGCAGAGTGTCCTTCCCAATGAGGGTGAGCCTTAAGCAATCAGTTGAAGTCCTGACTAGAAGAAAAATCTGACGCTCCCCTGAATAAGACAAAACGTTACCTCTCCCTGGTTCTACAGCAGAGTCTGGCCTTCATACTCAAACTGGGACACTGGCTCTGCAGATTTTAACCAAGTCTGTTTCCGTAAGTGGACTATTACAAGAAACTTCATGAGTCAATTTTTTCAAAAATAAACCTCTTTCTCAAAAATGCATATGTATGGGTTGTGTCTCTGAAGGACCCTGAGTAATATCCATGGTTAACAGTATTGCATCTCAATCATTAAGAGCTCCACCACACCAAGGGCTTCTATGGAGGCGCACACAGAAGTACAAGGGGGAGCTTTGCAAAGCACACATGTCTTGATCCTTCAGTCCCTTGGATGGACTGAGGCATTTGAGATTTAGGGTTCTGAGTTATAGAATACCACCTGTAAACTGATACAGAACAACATGACCTAGAAAGTGTGAGGAATTATTAACTCAGAAAATCTAGGAGGACCTATAATGGAACAAAAACTTAAGACTCTTCACTTTTGTCTGCAAAAGTCCAATGGGTGGCTAAAAGCAGGATTATTGATTTGGTACCTATGCTTCTATTTTGCCTCTATTATTTGTATTCTGAGACACCTTGGATTTCAGGAACAAGGTCTGATCAATAAACGTCTTGTGGTGACTTGAAGCTAACTGCCCCCACCCACAAGCAACAGCATCTTTCTTATCTGGGACAAGGACCCACCTGACCAATCCTGAGATAATGATGGACAGACCACACCTGATCAAGAGGACCTACTTTGGCAACTGTGAAAAGGCTCCAAACATATAAACCTTCAACCCTTACCCTTTTCTCCTTTATATAAAACTTCAAGGTCATTGTCAGTCTCTGGAAAACAGGGCAAAGGACTTGGGTCCCCCTTGTCTCGCAGGTGTGTCTACACTGATTAAAATTCCTTCAGTGATTTTTACCCTTGCCTTTTCTGTTTGGTTTTTGGGATGAGTGACCAGACCTGATCTGTTGAATCTCAGAGTCGGGCTGCTGGCCTAGGACTGTGGTAACATATCTAGTCTTTCCACAGTGCTTGAAACACAGGGAAAATTTTACTCCTTCATTTAACGAAAAGACAACAATTAGCTCCTTTGAGGTTGTCTCAATCCTAGGTTCTGGGCAGAAGCCCTTCTCTCATGGGGTTTGCATTATGGTGGAGACAGTAGAGGTGGGGAGCAAACTTGTCAGTGACCAGCAAGTGGAATGGAGGTGGGGGACCAGGGTAGGGCTCACTGGTAACTAACATTTGATCAGAGCTGTTAAGGGTTAGATATGAAGTGTCCCCCCAAAGCCCATGTGTTATGCAGGAATGTTCAGAGGTGAAATGATTATGAGAGCTGTCGCCATCTGATGGATTAACAGTTTTAAAGGACTACTGTACTGCGTAGTAACTGTAGGCAGGTGGGGCGTGCCTGTAGGAAGTAGGTCACTGGGGCATGCCTGTGGGGTTTTTATTTTGTCCTTAGCAAGAGAACAGCACTCTCTGCATTCTCTCTCTCTCTCTCTCTCTCTCTCTCTCTCTCTCTCTCTGCTTCCTACTGCCAACTTAGCTAAGCAATTCCCCTCTACCATGCCGTCCCGCCATAATGATCCACGTCACCCAGGTCACAGCAATGGGGCCAGCTGACAATGAACTGAACTTCTGAAACTGCTAGTTCAAATAAACTCTTCTTCCTCCAACTTGTTCCTGTTGGGTATTTTGGTTACAGCAACAAAAAGATGACTAACTCAAGACTGGAAGAAAAGGGAGAGTCAGTCAGGCAAAGTCGAGAACAGAGGAAACAGCAAATATAAAGGACTTGACGAGGGAAGGAAGATGGGAGGCCAAGATGACCTACGTAGAGGTGTTGAAGGTGATAATGGCGAGAAGCTGTCCAGGCAGCCATGGGCCTCACTCAGGGAAACTGCAGGTCATCATAAGCACTTTGAGATTTACTCTGAGAATGGGCAGCCTCTCGAGGGTTTTGAGCAGAAGCGTGCTGCTGTAGTTTTTAGGTCTCTTGGGCTCCTGATGAATACTAAACCTAAAAAGGAAGGGACAAAAATAGTTAATATAATGCTCATTATTTTATTATCATTAAATTACAAAGAACAATATTTGACACATAGATGAGTAACTGGAATGGAAAAGTCTAAGTGCTTCTCCACTTAGCAGATGGCAGAATCCCCTGGAGGCCCTGGTAAAACACAGATTCCTGGACCCTGCCCCCAGGGCTTCATCCTTGTCCATCTGGAATGCCGCCCCAGGATGTGAATTTCTAACAAGCTCCAAGGGGATGCTGCTGTTACTGGCCTGTGTCCACACAGAGTAGCCTCACCTAAGTGATCTGCATGTTATGTTTTCTTAACATCAGTAATAGGAAACAAAAAAAAAAAAAGAATTCTTAGTTAGCCAACAGTTATCAGGAGGCAGCTGATATGTGAGTGGTAGTAATATGTAATTGTCAGCAAGCAATAATTGTTGGTAGATAAACATTAACCTATATTTTGATAGTGCTTTACATTTCAGAAGGAATTCATGATTTTATTTGGTTCTACAACGCAGAACAAGAGAGGAAAATGTGTGGCGAGGTAAACCAATCTTCTACAGACACAAAAATCATGAATGAAGGAGCCTGAGCCTGGAGCCAGGTGCTCCAGAGGACAAGCAAGTACATTTTTCCACCAAGCATTAATGCCCTTCTAGAATCATGGAAATGAAGAATAAGGTCACATTGTAACCTAGAAAATTAAAAGCCAACTAAAACTGCTGATAAGGTACTATGACCTTAAATTCAATTTTTTTTCCTATACAATTTTATTATATTCTCCAAAACAAACAAAAAAAATCTCTTAAAATATCTCCTTTAAAGCCAGATACAGTGGTGCCCACCTGTAATCCCAGTGACACCCAGGACGCTGAGGCAGGAAGATTGCAAGTTCAAAGCCAACCACAGTAACTTAGAAAGGCCCTGAGTAACTTAGTAAGACCCTGTCTCAAAATAAACAATAAAAAGAACTGGGGATATAGCTCAGTGGGTGAGCACTTCTGTGTCAGTACCATAAGAAACAAACAAACAACAACAACAACAAAAAAAACACTTACAGGGCTGGGGATGTAGTTCAATGGCAGAGTTCTTGCCTAAGCCTGCATGAGGCTCTGGATTCAATTTCCAGTACCACACACATACACAGCCTCTCAATATATACCCTTTTGTATTTATGCTCATTGAAACAAAATCATGGCAATACCAGATTATTGCTAATCAAAGTAAAACAAAAAGGCATTATACCTGCATAGGACATGGTCATTGTTTAGGTAAGTGGACCCTGCATACTTCCAAAGAGTCGATTACTTCTTTAAGTTGTCTACTACAAACACTAAACTATTCTCATGGCAATTTTTAATTTTTTGTAGGAACAATGTGTTGTAGAAATATCTGCTAAACAAATAAATGAAAGACAAATATCTTACTTTATTGAGTGCTTCGAGATTTGAAGACCACGTTCATTTTTCAAAAATTTGCTGTCACAGCAAGCCTGTTTTTAAAAAAAGTGTATCTAGGAGTTTTATAGTCATGGTTTTACAGATGAGAAAGCCGAGGCTCAGGAGGGCTGGCAGCCGGTTCTCAGTCACGCAGGAGCCATCTGTCGTTAGACATTCATTATTGTGCGATGGATTTGAGTGTCACCACTTGACGTTGCTTAAGATAATACTGAGATTAAAGCAATTTTCCCTAGAAAATGAATGTGTGTTAGGATTCTCCAGTTATAAGCAACAAGGATGCACTTTTCATAACAAATAGAAAGGCACACACTGCCAGGACCTCAAGTGGTTCCTAGAATTGAAGGGAAATAGCTGATGGAGGCTTCAGGAAGACTGGAACGGTGGGCAGCTCTGAGGTCCAAGCAGCAGGAATGAGTGAACACCTGCTCATCTGGTACAGTGGGTGGGATGGCTAGAGAGCATCCAGTTGGTCTAGGTAGGTCACCAGGGATTGAATGGGAAAGCGGACAACATCTTGGTTTATAGTCCTAGCAAAACTGAGACAGTATGGGGGGGGGTTAAATCCTATTGTAAAAATGAAGGTGATGTGTCCAGAGGAGGGACAGCCACCTGCGTGGACAAAACAATACTTCCTGGTGCAGAGCCCTGGCTTATTCTTGGTGATACTAAATGCAAAGTAGCCAAAACTAATCTGTGTTATCTTATTGCTAATTAGTAGGAAAGTATGGTTTAATAAATGTAGAGTTGGGTAAAATCCCAAAGAAGTTGAAATTTCCAAGCCAACAGGAATAACTGTTTTATAATTGTTGCAGTTTTCTTCCAGAGAATACAGCTATCAGAGCTGAATAGAACGTTAGAAGCTCTGTAATTAATGGTGAATTAGGTTTGATTTTGTATTTAACCAAATTTTGAATGATTGAGGACCTCTGAGTTATACATTCTGAGTTTAAAGGATAGAAACCAGTTGTTTCAGCCTGAAAATTATTTTGTACAAATAAAGCAAGGAAGTAGAATTTGGATTTCTGGTTTATCTCCTTAATCAGAAGTCAAACTGAAAATGCGCTATTATAGAATGACAAGATATAGCTAAAGTCCAGCTAGAGTTTATATACTTAGTTCTACTTCAAATCCAGCTAGAGTCTGTATATTTGTAATACATTTATTAATAAGTACATTTATTTTAGTATATAAATACATTTTAATATTATATATATATATAATATTTATACTGGTATGTAGATATTTTAGTTGCTTTCTCCACCAATGCCAAAATTTAATCTCCACTTACATATTCCATCATTTATTCAATAAATATTTGAGAGTGTACTACATGCTAGACTGTGCTAGGTACTAGAATACAAGAAAACAAGGATGAACAGAATCTTGAAGATATCATAATTAAACCAGTATGAATGGAGAACAAACAACACATCTTTTGATTGTCTCTTACATAATGGCACCCCAAATAAACATGACTATTCCCATTGCATAGGAGGGTTGGTACCTAAAGTCTACAGAGCTGAGAGTGGCAATGTTGGAATTCAAACACTGTGCTCCAAAGCTTGTGCTGTTTTAATAAGGTAAGAGGGGCTGCAGTTGTAGCTAAGTGGCAGAGCGCTTGCCTAGCATGTGTGAGGCACTGGGTTTGATCCTCAGCACCATATATAAATAAATAAATAAATAAATGTATTTAAAAACAAAGAGTTTCAAAATTAAAAAATGTGGGTCAAGCGATAACGTGCTCGCCTGGCATGCGCGGGGTGCTGGGTTCGATCCTTAGTACCACATAAAATAAAGATGTTGTGTCCACCAAAAACTGAAAAATAAATATTAAAAAAAATTCTCTCTTTCTCTCTCCTCTCTCTTTAAAATAAAATAAAATAAATAAGAGAAGACATTCTTGGAGGAATTGGATGAGCACAGAAGTGCCCAACCTCTGGGAAAGGCTGTAGGGGTTGAACACACAGCAATAGGGCCAAGGAAGAGTGTATGAGTCATTCTTTTGAGAAAGCGACATTCAACTTGGGTCTTGATGAATATGTACACTGTGCCAAGAAGAGACAAAAAGACATTGCATATAGAAAAAAAGAATTCAGCAAAAAACAGAATAGAGATCTAAAATGAGCAGCATTTTCATGGAATGGTAAATAGCCACATGGTAGGATAGATGCCGTAAGGGCTGCCTAACCATGACACTGAAAAGACAAGGCAGAGCCAGTCCATGAAGGTCACAAAAGCCATTAAGACCAGTTTTCATTCCTTGCTGGCCAGCTTGGCTTTATTGTTTGTGTGTTTTGGTGATACTGAGGACAGAACTCAGGGGTGTTTTACACCTAAAGCTACTGGCCTCAAATTTGGGATCCTTCTGCCTCAGCCTCCCAAGTCACTTTTGGAAGCATAATATGTTTAGATGAGTCCTTTCTAAAAATGAGATCACTGATCATGTGGAAAACAAACAGGAGAATCTGGAGTGAAGCGGAGCAGAGTGAGGATCTGGCAAAGTCAGAGACACTGAAGAGTCAGGAGGGGTTGGAGATGCTAATGAGAAAGAGCGCTTCACATTTGGGTTAAAAGGCGCCTGAGAAAGTGGAGTGGGTAGTAAAGCCATTCATTCTTGGCCTCTCAGGAATATTACGTAAGTAAAGAGCAAAGAATCTTTCTTTTTTTTTTTTTTATATTTATTTTTTAGTTTTCGGCGGACACACATCTTTGTGTGTGGTGCTGAGGATCAAACCTGGGCCGCACGCATGCCAGGCGAGCGCGCTACCTCTTGAGCCACATCCCCAGCCCTGCAAAGCATCTTTCTAATTTTGCTTGTACGATAGACTTAGTATTCTGATAAGACTGAAGGCTGTGACTAAATGTGGCCCTTTTGACAGAAGCTGCAAACTGATGTTTTTATTTTTTCAAGTCAAAAATACAGATTGTAAATCTGAGAAAGGAAATATAAAAACATACACTGGAATTGTTTTAAAATTCAGAATATAAGTGCATGCATTCTCAAAAATCATCAATAATGCACTTAATTTTAGAATCTGAATTCTAATTTTCAGGTATAATTTGGTAGTTTTTAGAAAACATACACATTACAGAATGATATATATATTAATTTTTTGTCTTCCCAAGTCATATTTCATTTACAGCCAGTGCAGTGGTACATACACCTTTGTCATCCCAGCAACTTGGGAAGCTGAGGCAAGAGGATTGCAGGTTCCTCAGCGACTTAGAAAGACCCTGTCTCAAAATAAAAAATAAATAAAAAGGACTGGAGATATAGCTCACTGGTAAAGCGCCCAATTCCCAGTACCAAACAAACAAACAAACAAAAACAACTTATTTAATTTAGAGAAAATATAAAACAACCTAATATATTACCCCAAACCTTAGGACAGACTTTACTAAGGAAAGGAAGGCTAAAGGCTCAAATCCTGAGTAACACATTACAGCATCTGGGTCAACAGCAAAAGGAAAACAGGCAATGACATTGAATCACATAGATGTCGAGGAAATATAACACTTGTTGACCATTCGTATTTTTTCTTCTGTTTAGTTCCTTTGCCCATTTATTGATTGAATTATTTGTTTGTCTGTTTTTGGTGTTAAGTTTTTTGAGTTCATGTATATTCTGGAGATTAATGCTTTGAAGTGCAGATGGCAAAATTTTCTTCCATTCTGTAGGCTCTCTCTTCATGTTCTGGATTGTTTCCTTTGCTATAAAGAAGCTTTTTTTTTTTTTTTGATACTGTTTGATTATTAATTCTTGATTTTGCTTCTTGTGATTTAGGAGTCTTGATGAGGAAGTTGGTACCTAAGTTGACATGATGGAGAATTGGGCCTACATTTTCTTCCAGTAAGTGCAGAGTCTCTAGTCAAATTTCTAGGTCCTTGATCTATTTTGAGTTGAGTTTTGTGCAGGGTGAGAGATAGGGGTTTAATTCCATTTTGCTACATATGAATTTCCAGTTTTCCCAGCACCATTTGTTGAAGAGGCTATCTTTCTCCAATGTATGTTTATTGTACCTTTGTCTTGTATGAGATAGCTGTATTTTTGTGGGTTAGTCTGTTATATAGACTTCTTTAAGCTGAAATAAAGGATGCTAAACAGCAACATGATAGCCAAAGAAAATAAAAATCTGTTGGTAAAAACACTGTATTTCTAGTGGCAGGGCACTTTCCTAGCATCAGTGAGGCCCTTTTTTAGTGCCCAGAACTATAATAAATAAATTAATAAATAATAATAATAATAACAAATAAAAATAATAATTAATAATAAAGAAAAATAACAGGAAAAAAAATCAATGAAATTAGGAGCCAGTTTTTTGAAAAGATAAAATAAACGAGACAAACCCTTAGTTGAGCCAAGAAAAAAATGGAGAAGACTCAAATAATATCAGAAATGAAAGAAGATACATTACAACTGATACCACAAAAGAATCATAATATGTACCAACAAACTGGATAAATTAATAGAAATGTACAACCTACAAATACTAAATCATGAGTGAATAGAAAGAAGTCTTAAACAGATCTATAACTAGTATGGTGAACAAATCAGTAATCAAACCCTCCCAATAAAAAAAGCCTAGGGTCTGGGTTGTGGCTCTGTGGCAGAGTGCTTGCCTACAACATGTGAGGCTCTGGGTTCTATCCTCAGCACCACATAAAAATAAATAAATAAAGATATTGTATTCATCTACAACTTAAAATAAATTTTATATATATATATATATATATATATATATATATATATATATATATATATATTTTTGGTAAAATGTGCTAATNTTTTTTTTTTTTTAATCCCAGGACCAGATGACTTCACTGGTGAATTCTACTAAACATTTTTTTAAAAAGAATTAATGCCAATAATCTTCAAATTCTCCAAAAAAAAAAAGAAAAGAAAGAAAGAAAGAAATCAAGAGAACACTTTACACTTTCAATTCATTTCATGAGACTGACATTACCCTGACACCAAAGCAACACACAGATGCCACAATAAAAGAAAACTACAGGCCAATATCCCTGATACACATAGATGAAAATATTCTCAACAAAATACTAACAAACCTATTCAGCAGCAAAATTAAAAGAATCATACACCATGGTCAAGTGGAATTTATTCCTGGAATGCCAGATGTTTCAATATATGAAAATAAATTAATGTGTTACATCACATCAATAAAGGATTTAAAAAATCATATGATTGTCTTAATAGATGCAGAAAAAGTGTTTGACACAGAATTCAGTACTCTCATGGAAAAAAAAAAATCTCAACAAACCAAGAATAAAAGGGAAATACTGCAACACAATAAAAGTAACATATAAAAAGCCCATAGCTAACATCTTACCCAATAGTGAGAAACTAAACTCTTTTCATTTAATATCTGGAACAAGGCAAGGATGCCACTACTATTTATCATACTACTAGAAGCTCTAGCCAGAGCAATTAGATAAGAAAAAGAAGTAAAAGCACTCAAATTGGAAAGGAAGAAGAAAATCATTGCGGATAGTATACATATATAGTAAACCTGCAAAAAACTCCATTTAAAAAAATTAAAATTCTTAAGTTCAAGGAGATAAAAAATGTATATACTGAAAACTATAAAACATTGATGAAAGACATTAAACAAAATAGATATCATGCATTATTTAATTGAAAGACTCAATATTGTTAAAATGTCCTTACAACCCATTAGATCTATGGATCCAATGTGATCTCTATCAAAATCCCCAAACTTATAAAAGTATATATATAGAAAAATTTCTTAAAATTCATATGGAGGGCTGGGATTGTGGCTCAGAGGTAGAGCGCTTGCCTAGAATGCACGAGGCCCTGGGTTCAATCCTCAGCACCACATAAAAAATAAAATAAAATAAAGATATGTGTCCGCCTATAAGTAAAAAATAAATATTTTTTAAAAATTCATATGGAACCTGAAAGAGCCAAATTGATCCCAAGAAAAAAGAACAACACTGTAGGAGTCATACTTCCTGATTTCCTAATATAACATGATGCTATGATCATCAAAACAGGCACAGTGGCACATGTCTGTGTAATACTAGCCACTCAGGAGGCTGAGGCAGGAAGATCATAAGTTTGAGGCTGGCCTGGGCAATTTAGCAAGTCTCTGTTTCAAAAATAAAAATAAAAAGGGCTGGGGTTCTAGCTCAGTGGTAGTTTGCCCCTGGGTTTAATGCCCGTCCCTACCAAAAGAAAACACAAATCAATAAAAAATGCAGTGTAGTACCTGCATGCTGAGAGACATACAGACCAATGGAATGGCAAACATATCTATGCATTTATAGTAAGTTGATCTTCCATAAGGATGAAACTGATCTTAAAATGGGGAACAAACAGTCTTTTCAACAAGTGATGCTGGGAAAATTGGGTAAGTAACAGAATGAAATTGGATCTTCATCTTACACCACACACAAAAATCAACTCAAAATGGATTGAAAACTTAACATGTAAGAGCTAAAACATTAGACTCCTACAAAAAAAAATTAGAGAAAAGCTTCATGACATTGGTCCTGGCATTGTTTGTTTGTTTGTTTGTTTTCCATGAATTAGAACATCAAAAGCACAGGCAATAAAAACAAAAATAAACAAGGAGTACTACATCAAATTAAAAATCTGCATAGCAAAGGTGTGACTGCTAAGGAAATCAGTAAGGAAATTCTTCAAAATTTAAAAATACAATGACCCTGTGATCCAGCAACCCTACTTCTGGGTACACAGTATATACAAAAGCATTAAAATAATTTCCAAAATATATCTGCCCTTCCATATTCATTATGGCATTATTCACAATAGCCAAGAAGTGGAAACAACATAAATACCAATCAAAGAGTGAACAGATACAGGAAATGTGGTATATACAATAGAGTTCACTTCAGTCTTTAACAGGAAATTTTGTGATGTGCAACAACATGAAAGACCTTGAAGACATTGTACTAAGTAAAATAAACCAGATGCAGAAAGATAAGTACTGCATGATTCCACTTATACGAGATATCTAAAACAGTCAAACTCATAAGAAGGACTGGAATATTGGTTATTCAGAGCTGGGGACAGGAGGAACTAGGGAATTATTAATCAACAGGCATAAAGTTTCAGTTAAGAAGTAATAAATAAATATCTCTGTTCCAGAGATATACTGTAGGACACTGTACTTACAGTCAACAATAATGTATTTTAGACTTAATATGTGTTAAAAGGATAGATTTCATGTTGAGTGTTTGTACCACAGTAGAACAATTAAAAAAAAAAAAATAACATTTTTCATATCACAAAATGACCAAATATCTCCCTCTCCTGGCTAGTGTAAGTAACTGCTGCTGCTTTATAAATTCACAGTTTAATCCTTGCTTCTCATTTTATAAAAGATATATTAAGCTATTCAGTTATAAAAAAAAAAATCCCCCTGCTTCCTGATATTATCAATCCTCAGCAAAGCCCCCCCCCAAAAAAAAACCCAAAATCACCTACCTCAACTTTGAATCCTCTAAGAGTTTCTTTCCAAACCCCCTCTTTCTGAAATGTCCATGGATTCCCACGGTTGTTCCTTCTTCCTAGCTGCAACAAACAATGAATCCACCTTCCTCAATTATAAGTGTGTTCTTGGGGGGGCGAGGGAGGGGGCATTGGTAGTTCCTCAATATGATGCAGCTTTGTATTTGCTATTAAGTGTGAAAATTGAAAAATAAATTACTTGTATTCATTTTTCATATGATTCAATACATTTTTTGAAGTATAGACTAGTGAATGGAGGTGAAGTATTGAATATTGTAGAAGATGAGACCAGAAACATCACATTTAGAATCAGATTGTCATTTACTGAGAATCACATTGTAGAGGACTATTTACTAGCCACAGGCAGGAAGTTAGCAGACCATGACACTGGTTTGGGTTTTTTGTTTGTTTGGGATTTTTGTTTTAGTACTGAGAATTAAATCCAGGATGCTCTACCACTGAGCTACATTTATTATTTTAAAACAGGCTCTTGACAAATTGCCCAGGCTGGTCTCGAACTTGGGATCCACCAGCCTCAGCCTTCCCAGTAGCAGGAATTACAGATGTTTGCGAATGTGCCCTTCAGCACTGAGTCTTTAATGTGAAAACTAGAGACTCTGAGAACTGCAAAGGTCCCGGATTCTCAAGATAGAGAAAAGTGTGTGCATTGAAATCACAAACTGGCAAACTTCAACCAGGCTATTTATAAAGAATCACAGTGTTATCTAGGAAAAATATTATTAAAGAACATTTTAAAAATTTTTAATTATCATTTATTTTGCTGGAACTTTAAACTTTCTTTCTCTAAAAACCAACAGGGGTAATTAAGTGATATCTTCTATATTAATTAACATATCTACAAAAATGCAGACATTTGTCCTTTGTCTTCTGGATGCCTGCTTGGTGGCTATTTGGCTATCTGTGATATTTAGGCCAGGATTAACATATCTCTGAAGACTCATTGTTACTGGTTATAAAAATATTTTTCAAAATTTTTCTTGATAGTCTCAATTCTTTTGTGCTTCATTGTTAGATCTCATTAGGTTTTTTTTTTTCCTGTGTTTGATGTAACTGATAATGAGCTTGTTTTAGATGTCAGAGTAACAGCTTTATCATTCTCTTATTTTTAGCTTGTGCTTATGTTGGTGCTGTTATTGTCAGTTTATTATTTCTTTATAGGAATCTTTTAAAATCTGATTCATTTTGTTATGTTTGTTTAGTTAACACTAGATAATGGGGTCTTCAAACCCAATCTAATAATGGGAACTAGGTATTGTGAACTAGACCCAACCAAAATTAAAACATTAAAATATGCTGAAGGGAAATAGAGAGACAGTGGTATTCCATATCCAGATATGGTGGATCCCTCACTATTCTTTAAGTGGCCTTATACCTGTGATGGAATAGTGACCAGTTATCCAAGCTAGAATGGACTGATTAGGTTATGGCTCTCATAATCATTTCACCACTGAATGATCCTGCATTAACAGAAGCTTTGTGGGGGACACTTCATTTCCAAACTGTAACCACCCCTGACCCCACAAAAGTGTGGGAATCACAATTGAATCAGTTTCCTATGTCGGATGCAAGAATGAACATCTGGAAGGAATATACAGAGGCAAAATCCAAATAGTGAGACAGTGTCAACAGACCAGACCTACCCAGATGGGGGCTTTAAAATCTAACAATTCTAGATGTCGAGAAAAATCCAGAAATGGAAGTGAGCCTTTTGGTATCACCCTAGGGCTACGATGACAAAACACCACAGACAGGAGGGCTAAAACAACAAAAGTTTATGTGGTCACAGTTCTGGAGTCTAGTAGTGTAATACCAAGGTGTGGGTAGATTGGTTTCTCCTGAGGCTCCTCTTCCTCTTTCTTCTTTGGTAATGTGTATTAAATTCAGGGGCACTTTACCACAGAGCTACATCCCCAGTCCTTTTTATTTTGAGACAGGGTCTCACTAAGCTGCCAAGGCTGACCTTGAACTTGGTAACCCTCCAGCCTGAGCCTCCAGAGTAGCTTGGATTACAGGTGTGCACCACCACATCCTGATGTGGCCTCTCATCTTCTCCCTGTGTCTTCACATGGTCTCCCTTCCCTATGTGCATGTTTGTGTTCTAACTTCTCTGCTTATCAGGACACCAAGCTGAATATGGTATGATGGCACATGCCTATAATCTCAGCTACTCCGGAGACTGAGGCAGAAGGATCACAAGTTCGAGGCCAGCCTCAGCAATTTAGCAAGACCTTGCCTCAAAATAAGAAAAGGACTGGTGATATAGTTCAGTGGTAGAGCACCCCTGGGTTCAATCTCCAGTACTGGGAAGGAAGGAAGGAAGAAAAAATAAAGACCCTAGTAATATTGGATTAGGGCTCATCCATATGGCTTCACTTTAACTTAATCATCTCTCTAGCAACGCAATCTCCAAATATAGTCACATTCTGAGGCCTGGGGATTAGGACCAACACATGTGTGGGCCACAGTGCAGTCCATATTATCTAATTTGGAGAAATATTATCCCCACCATATGCAACACTTTCCATTTTCATTCTGAACTCATCATGAAACTTCTAAAGTGAATTTCAACGTTTCCAAGAGGAAGGAGCAGCTCCAACTGCCCTGCCAGAGTACCACCACTGTAAAACAATAGACTGATACTTTGATCCCATTTAGTCTCCGAATCCCTAAATAAATTGATGAAATTATGTTCCTAAAAATGCAAAACTGAAGATGAAACTCTAATGCCCCTGGTCTGTGCTGCTCAAGGGATCACAGGCACACAGAGTCTATCATGAACCCCCTCTTCATAAATCCTCCACCCAGTGTGCAAGGCCACCTACCTGGCCCCCTGCCCTCCTGCCTACCTGTGTTCCTACCCTTTGCCACTTGCCAGCCTGTACCCCAGTCCCCTTGTCACTCGCCCACTGTCCCCCTGCCTGCACTCTGCCTCTACCTGCCTGTGCCTACCTGTATTGGCCACATGTGAGGCCAGCCCACACTGGCTCTTCACCACGCTCATTGTAAATCCCATCTGTGACCGCTGTGGACATCAATAAGGCCCTCCTTCAACTGCCCTCTGACATGGAAAAGTTAGAGCAAAGAGAAGGAGAAAGAAGTCACAGGGAAGAATAGAGATATCTCTACCCTGGAAGACTGAAGGAACACCTTGGCATGTTGATTAAGAGGCCCATGACCGCCCTTGGGCTAAGGATCTTTCTGCCCTAGAAGAGAAAGGTGGAAGGGACCTGGCACTGGAGTGATCGGACCTGAGTTCAAAATAGGTTCTGCCACGTACTAGCTATAGAAGTTCAAGGAGGTTATTGAACATTCAAACTTGCCCTGGAACTGTGCTGTCCGTCTTGGGGCCACGGATCACAATTGGTTATTCAGCACTTAAAGTGTGGGCTAGTCCAAATAGAGAAGAACCATAACCGTAAAATTCACACAAGATCTCATTAACAATTTTTATGCTGATTACATTGGCTATACTGGGAAAATACGCTCTAATTAATTCTACCTGTTACTTTTACTTTTCTGGCTACCAGAAAATTTAATGTTACATATCTAGCTCACATTTTATTTCTATAGGACTTCACTGATTTACAGCGTGAATCGTATGAGCATCTATCCTGGGGCACCCAAAACAATCTGCATTACACTTTTATGTTCTATGGAATTGTTCAGTTCAGCACTTTTCCTAGATGTGAGTGTGTGTGTGTGTGTGTGTGTGTGTGTGTGTGTGTGTGTGTTGTGCCAGGGATGGAACCCAGGGCTTCCTGCATGCTAAACACACACACTTTACACTGAGCCACAGCGCCAGCCTCAATTCTTTTTAAGATTATACAAAGTGGTACTAATAGTTGCATTAGAATAAGCTGGCCTGAGTTTGGGTTTGTAGATCTGCTCTCCATATTTCTAGCTTCTGTGGTGCCCTCAGCATGGGAGATGGGCAGTAAACAGAGGCTATATTTGATCTACGGTCAGTTTTGTCATAACAAACGTCTGTTCTTGATCCTCTCCAAAAGCAATATTATGGGCAGGGATATAGTTAAGTGGTAGAGTACTTACCTAGCATGCAAGAAACCCTGTCTTCAGAACCATAGGGGGTGGGGGTAAGAGAAAAAAAGGCAATATTACTTGTATGGCTCTTTCACAGACATCTGCAGACACTTGGGGATTAAATGAAATGCATTCAGAAATTCACATGTTTACAAATACTTGTGCATTTTGACAGCTGCAGCTGTAGACTGGAACAACTGCAGCTGGTGTGGACACAACTGTGAATTATGTCTGCACCATCCAAATCCATGTTGTTTCTGCTTCACAGTTTTCTTGACTGAGTAAGATTACCATTTTTAACATGTCTCTGTGTCCCATCAAAAACATTTTGTGTGATTCCAAAACAAATTATCTTCCACTTGGAAGAATTTGCATTATGCTTACTAAGTGCTTCAACACCTTGGAGAATTTTTTCAACTAAAAGTATTATGTGGGGCTGGGGATGGAGTTTAGTAGCCCTTGCCTAGCAAGTGTGAGGCCCTGGCTTTGATCCGCAGTGCTGGAAAAAAAAACAAACAAAAAAAGTATTATGGTCTAAAAGTCAATAGAAAGTATTGATAACTTTGTTAGCTTTAAATGCAAAAAAAATAAAAAATAAAAAATAAAATTGCCTATAGTCCTTTTTTGCTTTTAAAATTAAAAAAAAAATAGCTACATTGAAAAAATCATATTGCCCATGGTACTTTTTAAAATTGGTTCAAGCATTCAAATATGCAGTAGGCCCTCCATATCTGTCAGTTTTGTGCCCATGACTTCAATAAAACCTTGGATCAAAAATATTTTTAAAAATTATATCTGTACTGAGCATATACAAATGTTTATCTTGTCCTTATTCCTAACCATGCAGTATAACAACTATTCATATAGTATTTACATCATATAAGGTGTTATAAGTGATCTACATTTAAAGTGTGAGAGGACTGCATAGGTTTTATGCAAATGCTGCACTATTTTATATAAGGAACTTCAGCATCCACAGATTTTGGTGGGGAGTTAGAGAGATGATTGTACACCAAGAATAGTGATCCTGCTCAATTTTAATGATCAAGTGATCCATATAGGGTGGCTTAAGATTTTTATTTAATGCATACAATTCTATGCTATTATTATGCTCTTAGAAAGAATTTGACAAATCATTTTAGTGTAATTAAGTCTATCACTATAAAATGTTAATGTTCTGATCAGTAAATTAATTTTTCAAAACTTATACAATTTAAAACAGTTAAGGGCCCATATTCATCCTCGAAGGTGTTCCAAGTCAGGCAGCCTACCACTCAATCACCTGACCCCAGGAACACTCATACCACATCTGGGCCTTTGGTGATCTAACACTGGACATCTTGGCTCAAGTCTACAGGTAGCTGATGGACATTTTTTTTTTTTTTCGGTAGGTACTGGGGATGAACCCAGGGATGCTATACCACTGAGTAAATTCCCAGCTCTTTTTATTTTTTATTTTGAAACAGGGTCTTGCTAAGTTGCCCAGGCTGGCATTGAACTTTCGATCCTCCTGCCTCAGCCTCCTGAGTAGCTGGAGGCATTTGTATGTGTGTGGGCAGTTTTATACACACACACATCCTTTCTGCTGCATCAATCCTCCTCTGACCTCCTAGCCTCCAGGGCTCCTCTGATGTCCCTCTTTCCCTCATATTTCAGCTTCATCTTCAAAGGCTTCAACAATCAGTCCGGGAGTTGTTATACGTTGTAACTGTGTTAAAGCAGCCTACAACTAGGAACTGAATTGTTACCATAGAAAATCTCTCACCCAGTTTGCCTTTTCTGAACAACTGTCCTTTCAGGGACTTCATATTGTGATATGGGACCAAAGGAAGTCTCCTTTTCCTTGAAATGCACCAATTTTCTCAACTTAACCATTTTTATTACTTAGCAACGGTATCTTTCAAGTTAAGAGAACGCTAATTAAATCAAAGCCCTAATGGTATAATTTTTAATCATTATTTAACTCCCCAATATATTTTTAAGTGTTAAACAAAATACAAAGTTTAATTAATTAGGTTATGATTATATTAATTACATTAATTTACTAAATTTATTAAGACATCATTAAATACCGAAGATGGAGTAAAAGCGATCATGTTAATGAAAAAGATGACGAAACCAAATTCCTTTACTGTGGATTAGATTTATGTTTTTAACATGGGTGGTCTTTCCAGATATTTATTTGGATTTTATGGTTTAAAATGCAAAATAAAATCTTATAAGTCAGTAAAAATTCATCCTGCCTATGATTCTAATAGATGTGGGAATCAGGTAAATTCAGAGGGAAAAAAAAGAGAAAGGCCTAGGTTTCCCTACCTCATTCAGTTTTAGTTTCTCAGCCTGTGCTGTGAAGCCCTGTGCCCATTAACAGCAGCCCCTCCAGGAAAGACAGTGGTGGAGAGGCCCCCAGCCAGCCTCAGGAACCCAGCAGGCACAGAACTTCCCCAACAGCTAGTTCCTGGATCAGCAACAGTGTCTGAAAAGGCTCAGAATTTCCGGACCTTTCTACAGCTGTATTCTTTCATGAACCACAACCACAGAAAGCTTATCAGAGATCAAGCTCAACTATTGATATTAAAACAGAGTCCCTGCAGGCTGGGTGTGTAACTCAGTGGTAGAACACTTGCCTAGCATGCACAAGGCCCTGGGTTCCATCCCCAGCACCATAAAAGGAAAAAAAAAAAAAAAATCCTTAGATTTGTGACCTTAGATCTGAGAGCAGTACTGAGTCTCTTTCTAAGAGGAACTAGCCAACCAAGGCACAGGAGCATCAAAATTAATCATAAAAAAAAATCACCTGTGCTTGATAGCAATTAACTGACAGAAGCAAGTGGCTGAGGCCTTGGCATCATGCTGCCAAGGATTCTATGGTGACCATGATCAGGAATAGCAGGAATAGCTTTTCTAAGTGACTTGGAGTGCTCACAGAAAATGACCAGCTCAGAGGTTTAAACTACCAGACAAGTCACAGTCACAGAACCAAGAAATTTTCCACAGCCTTCCTGAAAGAGCTTCTTATTTCTTGTAGCTGAAAATTATACACAAAACTTAATTGTGAAGGGCTGGGGATGTGGCTCAAGCAGTAGCGCGCTCGCCTGGCATGCGTGTGGCCCGGGTTCGATCCTCAGCACCACATACAAACAAAGATGTTGTGTCTGCCGAAAACTAAAAATTAAATATTAAAATTCTCTCTCTCTCGCTCTCTCTCTCTCAAAAAAAAAAAAAAAACTTAATTGTGAAGGTTGCAGAATTTTAATATAAGTTGAGACCGTAGCTTCACCAAGTCCCTTAAATGAAGAATTAGCATTGATTGATAAGGAATGGAATCTGAGATATTTTTGTTTAATTTTTTGATACTGGAGAGTGAGGCCAGAACTACTCCACCACTGAGCTACATTTGCAGCCCTATTTTTACACAGGACACCAAGGTTCTTCATCCAGGAGGGAGTGTGCGCTTTATTGCCAAATTTGTTCCCCTTATATATCTTTTTAACAGCTGCGGGAAATCACTCAAAAGTGAGGAGGGAAGAGTAATAACTGCGTCCTTGGGTTACCGTCACGTCACCGTCCCCTATCAGGAGGCTCGAACAGGTCAAGATGTTCCCGAGAGACACATATGCTCTAGGCAGATAAACAGGGAACCGCAAGCCCGTGTCACGGCCTTGTGAGCTGGCCACATTGACATGCGTAACAAAGAACTGGGGGTTGAGTCCCCAGGGGCCAGGGCGGGCCTGCTACCAGCATTTCATCCAGCCTGTCTCCACTGTCTTTGGTCCCTACTGCAAGACAGTGGGCAGACAGCTCCATAATAATGACTCTCAGCGACTAGAGCCACCTTTTTCTCTGCACACATACACACCACACAACACCCCAAGTCAGACCCTACCTCAGACTTGGTTAAGCTCCCTAGATCCCTGGGTATCCCTGGCCCAGAGCTTTGAGAAGTCAGAAGACTTGAGCCCATTGCCTCCGGACCTCAGCATCCCAGGGTATCTGACCTCCCTCCTCACAGGGAAGGCATGAAGAAAATTCTGCAAACACCTCAAGACACTGTGGACTTGTAGAAAGAGTGAAATGGAAATGCAATGGTTTACTCTTTCCCTCAAGTCACTCTGTACTGTTCAAACATTTTTATTTTTCCTCTTTCTTTTTTCACCCTGGTATTGGGGGTTGAACTCATGGGCACTCTAGAACTGAGCTACATTCCCAGCTGTTATTACTTTTTAAATTTTGAGATAGGAAAGGCGTGCAGTTTGGGAAGATCAAGGCAATTCTCTGCTCCAATAATTGTGGGTTTTATTCACACAAAGATTATTGCAGGTTTATGGTAGATGAGGTTTGCTTCCAATTTATTATACATTATTCTATGAAGCATTTTTCATTATTCCGAATTTGTGTGAAAGATGATGTCGTTAGCAGGCAAGAAACAGAATGTGGCTAGGGAGTTTACCAAAAAACAATTGGTTCGAAGCCATGCTTACTGATGATTATCCTTATTGGAACAGGGACAAAAAAAGAGAACTGGTTATGTATTAGCCAAAATCAAATTGTGATTTAAAAGCATTAATTTGGTTAACCAAATGTATGCGTGTGATTAAAATGCAATATTGCTGTGATTATAATGCAATCAGCAAATTATTAAACTGCAATCAAAATGTAAACAAGTCCTATCTGTCTGCCAGGAGACTCCTCAGCTCATTATTTTAACTGGATCTGTAAACTAGTTTTTAGTAAATAGACTCTTTCATATTTCTCAACTGTCACATTCCATTTTTTTCCCTTTTAATTTGTTAACTGAAAGAAAATACCAAGAGGGACTTTTTTTTTTAATGTAGAAATAAAATATTAAAAAAAAAAAAAAACTGTAGTGTATCTTTCCAAATGTAATTCTTTTTTTTTTTAAGAGAGAGAACTTTTTAATATTCATTTTTTTAGTTTTCGGCGGACACAACATCTTTGTTTTTGTATGTGGTGCTGAGGATCAAACCCAGGCTGCACGCATTCCAGGCGAGCGCGCTACCGCTTGAGCCACATCCCCAGCCCTCCAAATGTAATTCTTAAAAGTATGCAGATCAGGTTTTAAATCTGTATAAAGATTGATGTGCTAAAAGGAAAAAAAAAATAAAGCAAAACATCTTGCTCACATGTTTAAATCACAAAGATTAAGGAACATGTTAATGTCTAATGAGCTTAACACTATCTTCATGATTGATAAATTAGTTTACAAATTAATTTTAAAATACAACAGTATATAAATGTGCCTTTCCCTCAACACAAACATCTTAAAAATATTTTCAGCAGATGTAGCAATGTTAAGATCTCCAAAATATAACTAGAAAAACAGTTATTTTATTTAAATCATACATGTAAACCAAATTCCTAGCTCTCTTTTTTCTGCCCACATCTTAAAAAACACCTTGGGGCTGGGGATGTAGCTCAGTGGTACAGCACCTGCCTAGTACCCTTAATTGCTAGGTAGAGTGCCTAGTGATACAAAAAAAAATTAAAAAATACCTTACTGTTTTTGTGATCCTAAATCATATAAGAAGGAAATCTAAACTCTAAAATATTTTACCCACCCTATCCCTATGCCCTAAAAGAAAACCTAGAATATTTTCATCAACAATGTCCTCATTTCTATTTCCACTTAACATTAAAGTGCCTATTGTTTAATATGAACCATCCTCTCCAGGCGTCTGAGGCATCCTGTAATCTAAGCTTCAATAAAGCTTTGTTCTTTATTGGGGGAAAAAAAATCTTGTAAGAAGCTCTGACTCTAACTGTGGTGTTGTAACGTAGGTGGGTTGGGCTGTCTTCAAAAGGTTGAGACACAAAGAGCTCATTTTCATCTAAGCAAAACAGAAAGTCTTGGAATTGTTTCCTTTGACAAGGGTGAGGTCCCACTAGCAGTTAGGGATTTGAGGCTTCACTTCCAGACAGCCAGCTTGAGAGCATGCATTGTCTCACTGCCTAGAACACTTCGGAGTCATCTTCAAACTGACCTAGTGGTTAAGGAAATTATGACACCTCGTTTCTATGGTATGTCTTCACCCTTGAAATAACAATCTACTGAGCTAAAGAAAAAAATGGTAAAATATAACTTCCAATTCTCACCTTTTAAACATTCAAACTTATATAAAAAAATCACTGGATAAATATTATTAGGTATTTTACTATCATATTCATGCAAAAGATTTCATGAAGGGCTGAGGGTGTAGCTCAGTGGTAGAGTGCTTGCCTAACATGTGTGAGGCCCTGAGTTTTATCCCCAGCACCACAAAAAATAAAAATAAAATAAATTAAAAAATCATGAGTCTACTTTTTTCACATCTGCCTTTAAATTTGTCATATTATTCTGATGTTTTATTCATTCTATAACTTATACATTTGAGTTGTTTCTGGTTGTTAATAATTTATGCCACTGTTTTTATACAAATGTTTTTCCACCTTCAGAATAAATAAGATGAATTGCTTATGCAACAGATAAAACAAAAAAGATTAAAAATCATTATATTAGTAATATTAGCTGGGCATGATGGCACACACCTGTAATCCCAGTCACTCAGGAGGCCAAGGCAGAAGGATTGCAAGTTCAAGACCAGCCTCCACAATTTAGTGAGGCCCTAAGCAACTTAGCAAGGACCTTTCTCAAAACATAAATAAAAGGACCGAGAATGTAGCTCAGTGGTAAAATACCGCATGTTCAATTCCCAGTACAAAGAAAAAAAAATAATATGTTAAAGAAAGAGTTCATCATAAGGACTCAGGAGACTAAAGCTGGAGGATCACAAGTTTAAGGCCAGCCTCAGCAATTCAGCAAAACCTTGTCTCAAAATAAAAAGTAAAGAGGGATAAAGATGTAACATAGTGGAACAATGCCCCTAGGTTCAATTCCTAGTAGTGCAGGGAGAAAAAAAAAACATTAAGAAAATACTATGAAGGCCCTGTGCAGTGGAACATGCCTGTAATCCTAGCCACTTGGGAGGCTGAGGAAGGAGGACTGAAAATTTGAGGGCCAGCCTCAGCAACTTAGTGAGACCCTGTCTCAGAATGAAAAAAGAGGTGGGGATATAGTTCAATGTTAGAGTCAAATCAGCTGGCTGTAATGGCACACACCTGTAATCCCCAGTGCCCCAAAATCATGGAACTCAACACTAAAATAGGCAAATTTTATTCTACATAAGTTATATTTAATAAACATGATTTTAAAAATGATTTCAGCTGGGCATGGTGGTACTTGCTAGAAATCCCAGTGAATCAGAAGGCTTAGGCAGAAGTGTTCCAAGTTCAAGGCCAGTCCAGGTAATTTAGGGAGATCCTGTCTCAAACAACAACTAATAGAGATCAGAGCTGGGGAAGCAGCTCAATAGTAGAGCATTCGCCTAACTTATGTGAAGCCTTGGTTCAATTACCAGCACCAAAGGAAAAATACTGGGGAGGGGGGTTGGGGGGGACAGGAGGAGGGTACTGGGGATTGAACTCAGGAGCACTCAACCACTGCGACACGTCCCCAGCCCTATTTTGTATTTTATTTAGAGACAGGGTCCCTCTGAGTTGGTTAACACCTCGACATTGTTGAAGCTGGCTTTGAACTCGAGATCCTCCTGTCTCAGGGGTTCAGGATGCTCCTGAGCACAGAATTCCTGTGGACACGAGACACATGGGAGCTCAGAGGAACTCAGAATGAGGACAAGCTGAGCATGTTACATCCAGGACTGACAATTCTGAGAGCCTACATTTTCCATGTGAACCAGAATTTGTTTAGAGCAGAGAGAGAGGTATGCTGAGAAACAGAAACCACAAAGATGACCCATGAAACCCTGTGTTCTTGCCAGTAGGATGATGACGTGGAAGAAACGGAAAGAGACACTCTCTTTGTCTCCTAGTCCTACCTCATTCATCAGTAAGCCAAGGGCAGGGGACCTTGGCAAAATGTACACACGTAAACTAAAAATAAATGACTCCAGAGGCTAAGGCAAGAGGATCACAAGTTCAGAGCCAGATTTGGCAAGTTTGAGGTTTGTCTGGGCAACTCAGCTAGATCCCGTCTCAAAATTAAAACTATAAAGAGGGTTGGGGATGTAGCTCAGTGGTGAAGTGCCCTGGGTTCAGTCCCCACTACAAAAATAAGAGGAAGAGGAGGAGGAGGAGGAGGAAGAGGAGGAGGAAGCAGTTGTTTTTGTGCAAATGTTCTCACTGTTAAGAATGAAATGTGGTGAGAAAAGCAGGCACATTAAGATTCCTACTTTTCAGTTCTGGTGTAAGTAGGGACGGTCAGAACACTGTATATGTAAACCTGAGTGATTCATTTTTAATTTTTCCTTCTTTCTCCATTTTTTTTTTAGGCCAGCCTTGGCAATTTAGTGAGATCCTGTTTCACAATAAAAAATACAAAAAAGTGCTGAGGATATAGTCTAGTGATAAAGCACCCCCAAGTTCAATCTCCAGTAACAACCAAATATATATGTATGTTTATATATCAACTTGAATAGTCTCCATAATTGAGAAAATGCACTATTTTAGATATATGCCAATATGTTTGACTTAATTCCATCTCAAGTAATATCAGATTCCAAATTAAGAGCGTTTTCTCTAAATTCGATGGTGGAGAAAATTGGTTTCATAAATAGGACTTAGAATTAGATGGAAATGTCTTGGTTCCGTGTTTCAAGAAAGGCAAGTAATGAGTCTCTAGATCATTAAACTCTTAATTTAGAGTTTCTCTGCCGAAACATTATTATTATTAAATAGTGAAAATATTTTAATGCCAATAATATGCTGTGTAGGTTTGAAAGAAAACAACTCATTTGGGGCCTGGGTATGTGACTAAAATATTTAGTCTGCCTAATTCACCACCTAACGTGTTTATGTGAGCATGTTTGATGAAATAATCAGTAAGAATCTAACTTGTTACATTTTAAATCTCTGAGATTACTGTATGACTCCTATGAAATATGATTTGCCCATTCATATGTGTCTTAATTTCACAAAGAATTTAAGAGTCAAATCAGCTGAGGAGGCTGAGACAGGGGGAGCACAAATTTAAGGCCAGCCTTGGCAACTTAGCAAGACCGCTATCTCAAAATTAAAAGGACTAGCTCTATAGCTCAGGGGTAAAGCACCCCTGGATTCAATCCCAAGGCCTTAAAAAAAAAAAAAAAGAAAGAAAGGAGAAAGAGAGAGCGAGCGAGCAGACAAGGCTTCTGCCCACCAATATAGCAGGAAAGACAGGTGGATTACTTTAGGCCCAGTCCTGATATGAGTAAGGACCGTCCGTCTGAGCATCATACATACAATCCTGAGCAATTTCTTTCCTTCTTTTTTTTTTTTTTTTTGAGTACTGAGAATTGAACCCACTTGTGCTTTACCACTGAGCCACATCCCCAGCCCTATTCTTTTCTTTTGAGACAGGGTCTCATTAAGTTTCTGTGGCTGACCTTGAACTTGTGATCCTCCTGTCTCAGCCTCCTGAGTAGCTGGCTTTAAAGGCATGCACCACCACACCTGCCTATCTGAGCAATTTCAAAATAAGCCAGTTGCTTTCTTAGTTTTTCCCAGAACCAGATGCATAAAAGGGGGCTTTGGCTGGGCATGGTAGTGCACATATGTAATCCCAGCAGCTTGGGAGGCTAGGAGGATCACAAAGTCAAAGCCAATCTCAGCAAGTTAGTGAGGCCCTAAGCAACTTAGTGAGACCCTGTCCCAAAAAATAAATAGGGCTGGGGATGAGGCTCAGTGTAAAGCATCCCTGGTTCAATCCCTGTTACCAAAAATAAATAAAAGGAATGTGTGAGTTGAGAGTTAATTCCAAGAACCTCCATAGAACAAATTTAAAAATAAAATTAAAAACAAAAAACACCACCATAGAGGAGTAAGAAGTAAGATAGGAAGAGAAAGAAGTCAAAATGAGTGTGTTATCAAGTGGGTCTTCCTGGGGGTTCCTGAAAGTGAGTACTGTGGCAGCAGGGACACCAGGTGTAGGGTACCAGTGTGCCCCATAGTGACGAAGTGGGTTTCTCAACCTCTCTACATGAGCAGAGACCTTAAGAATACTAAGGTCTGTATTTCATTTGAATTTCACTTGGTTTCTTCCTCCCCCAAAGAAAAAAGCTTTCTACTCCAACTTTCTTCAAGTTTTAGTGCCATGCCTTCTGTTGTGGGGCAGAAAACACACCGAGTCCCAGTTTTGTCCAAATTGAAGAATCTTTATTTAGCCGGCCAGCCAGCGACTTCTCCCTGCAGGACCCATAACTGTCTCTGCAAGGAACAGCCCCAAGCCTGAGCATTTTAGGATATTTAAAGGCAAAAACTACATCTGGGTTGACGTAGCTGTAAGCAAGCAGGTACAGAAGCTGGACTGGGCAGTCAGCAAGACAATGCAATGGGTACATTGGTATCTCCCACGGGACTTTCCAGGTTGACATAGCAGCAAGCAAGCAGAAGAGAAGTGGGTCAAAATGACCTTAGTTGAGTACAAGTTAGAGAATGGTTACTAACGTCTAGACAATCAATCTCTGACAAGGTACATCACCCAAGAAACATGGAAAACAAAGAGAACACTTTTACATTGTATAAGAATTGCTATTTTGTTTTGCCAAGTATGTTATGCTAGGTAACTACTAATGGGTACAGAGGTGGGGCTTTCCCACAGGAGAAGCATTTCTTACATGATGTGGAGTCTCAGGGTAAATGGAGTCTGTTTGGTCATTGCCCATATGGCCTGGCCCATAACATTTCCATTTCTGATTTGGAAGAAAAAGAAAACAGTTTCTTGTGATCCATTTTGCCTCTAATTTTGATTTAACCCAATAAGTGTTAGGACAGAGTATTTTTCATTGCTGTGACAAAATATCTGGGGGAAAAAAAAAACTTAAAGGAGGAATCATTAATTTTGGCTCATGGATTGAGAGAATTCAGTTTGTGGTTATCTGGTTCCAGTGCTTCTGCACCTGAGGTAAGGCAGAACATCTTGGAGGAGATGAAGGAAGAGTATGGCAGAGCAGAACTGCTTAGCTCACAGCAGCTGGGAAACAGGAAGAGAGAAAAAAGCCAGGGAAAAAGTATAGTCCTCAGGGGCACCCTCCTCCCCTCCCAGAAAAAACACACTCCCTTCAACTAAGTCTCCTCTCCTCGAGTACTTTTGTTTTTAGTTCAAATCAAATCACTGGGATTTCAGGTGTGCACCACTGTACCCCGGCTCCACTTCCTACAGTTTCCGCCACTTCCCAAGAGTTCATTCAGCTGTGGCTGCATCCATGGGTTAATCTACTGATGAAATCAGAGCCCTTGGGATCTAATTACTTCCCCAAAACTCCACCTCTGAACATTGCAGCAGTGAGAGTCAAACTCTCCACACATGAGCCTTTGGGGGATATTCCAGATCCAAAGCATAACAAGGAGGTGCTGGGATCATGTCACAGGAGCACACTGGGGCACTGTAGCCACTATTGAATAAGTTGGAGAAGGCTTCTAAAGAGATGAAAGAAAATCTCTGAAGAAAATCTAAAGAACGAAAATCTCTTTATCATGTATAATTATAATACACCAATAAAATATGTGAGAAAGAAAAGAAAGGAAATAAATGAGCAATAAGGAGATGAATTTTAAAATGGTAATGAGGCTTTTTTTTTGGCTTAGCTCTCCAGCCATCTTGGCAGCTGCTGTTAGTTGGGGGTCCTTCAGTATCTAAGGCAGGAAGATGGTGACTGCAAAGAAGATGAAAAGTCTCTGGAGTTGATCAACTCTAGACTCCAGCTTGTAATGAAAAGTGAAAAGCACGTACAAGACGACTCTCAAGATGATCAGACAGGGCAAAGTGAAATAAATTGACCATCCTCACCAACAACTATCCAGCTTTGAGGAAATCTGAAATATGCCATGTTGGCCCAAAACTAGTGTCCATTACTGAAGTGGCAATAACATAGAACTGGGCAGAGCATGTGGAAAATACTACAGAGCATGCACGCGGACTATCATGGATACAGGTGATTCTGATATCATTAGAAGCATGCCAGAACAGACTGGTGAAAAGTAAATCATGCAAAATGTTTAATAAAACTTGCCAGATCTTAATTAAAAATAAATAAACAAACTAAATTGCAACAAAGGCCTAGGTTGTAGCTCAGTGATAGAACATTTGCCCTGAGTTCAATCCCTCTTATTGCAGAAGAAAAAAAAAAAATATATATATATATATATATCAAGATCACTAGACATTGATAAACACATTAAAAGCACTCACCTCTAGGAGTAGGATTTGGGATAAGAAGAGTGGAGTCAGGAAATAAAATGATCGACAATTTAACTCTTAAATCTCTGGACACAAACATGTTACTTCACTAAAAGTAAAGGTAATTTGCCAGGTGTGGTGGAGCATACCTGTAATCCCAGACTCAGGAAGCTGAGGCAGGAGGATTGCAAGTTCAAGGCCATCCTGGGCAACTTGGCAAAACCCTATCTCAAAATAAAAAGGAGTAGGGATGTGGCTCAATGGTACAGCACCCCTGGGTCCAGTCCTCGGGACTACAGAAAAGATAAATTAAAAATAAAAGTAATTTGATTGTAATCTCATAGTGCAATATCTAAATTAATGTGGTTAATTCAGAAGTTTTATTTGCATGATACGCCATAACATGTACATCATTGTTGCCCACGCCTCCTTCTAAAAGAGCGGTTGCAATTTCTGACTGATTGGTAGATAGGCTTTGAAAAGTGTTCTTGCTTCTTTAAAAGGTATTAGAATTATAGTCGATAAAGGCTCATGGCTTTTTAGTGTGTTAAGAGTTTGCTTCAGCTTGGTGCAGTGGTTCATTCTTGTAATCTTAGCAATTCAGGAATCTAAGGCAGGAGGATGGCAAAGTCTCAGCAACTTAATGAAACCTTGGCTCAAGATAAAATAAATATGGCTGGGGATGTTGCTCAGTGATGAAACACTTACCGAACATGTGCAAGGCACAGAGTTTAACCCCCAATACTGAAAAAAAGAAAGCTACTTCAGAGTTTTGTCACACGAGTCTGTGGGCTTGTGTATGCATGCACATGTGTGCATAAGATTTTCCAGTGATTACTAGAAAATAATCAGTATTTTATAAGTCCTTGAAGAACGTTAAGTGCAAATAAACTGAATATTTTTCCCAAGAAATTCTCTGAATGACAGATACATCTCTTTTTATTTTATTATTTTTTTGATACTGGGGATTGAACCCAGGGGAACTCAAACCCCTAAGCCACACCACCAGCCATATTTTTGTATTTTATTTAGAGACAAGGTCTCACGGAGTTGCTAAGCACCTCGCCATTGCTGAGGCTGGCTTTGAACTTGCAATGCTCCTGCCTCAGCCTCTAGAGCCGCTGGGATTACAGGCATGCGCCACTGCACCCGGCAGATATGTCTCCTATTGGACATTAGTAATTGAAATGCAAAGGTATCTGTACATCTCTTAACTGTCACAAATAACATACAATCTATCAAAATACTGTTCCATAGGGTATATTACCTTAGACATAGAATGGCAATACTAGACAGTAGTTGCCTAAAGATTTTTCTATGGTGTTGGTGGATTTCCACTGTGTTACCACCTCCCACACTCAGTCCCCTTGATAATCTTTGATGAATATTTTTTAAAGAATTTTTTTCACAACACCTATATTGTATTTATTTATTTATTTTTGTGTGGTGCTGAGGATCAAACCCAGCCACGTGCTAGGCAAGCACACATACTAGGCAAGCACTCTACCACTGAGCTATAACCCCAGCTCATCTTTGATGAATATTTTCACAACAGCTGATCAGAGTTGATTAAAACCACATACTAGAATTGTAATGCAAAAAAATACATAAATAAATGAATAATTTTTTAAAAAAATCTAAAAATAAATAAATAAAAAAAAACCCCACATACCATGCAAAACTAAGTGACCTATATAGAAACCAATGGAGGTCACATATTGGCATTGGCTACATTCGCTCTGTTGATAAAACATACACATTGTCTCACTTTGTGCAGCTATAAGAACTATGTTAAACTACATTTAACTATGTTAAAATCTCTGGTAGATTAAGAAGTATAGGTAGAGGCTTGGGATGTAGCTGAGTGGCAGAGAGATTTTTCTAGCATGCATGAGGCTCTGGATTCCATCCCCAGAACCACCGAGACAAAGGATGAAGTGACATCTACTTTGCAATAAAACTAACAGTTTAGACAAGGAAGAGATTTGCCAAAGATGTCACAAGATAAATATTAGTAAGAGTTAATCATACAGCTCCTTTTAGGAGTGTTCCTTGGACAGCACTTTGGAACACACTCCAAAATATTTTGAAGTGATAATTTTATAAGCACAAGGTACTCTTCATTTACAAGAGTTACGGTTATCCATCTCATATGAAAAAAATGTACAACTATCTGGGTGTGGTGCTGCATGCCTGTAATTGCAGCAAGTCTGAAGTCTGAGGAAGAAAGATGACAAGTTTGAGGCCAGCCTGGGCAAGTTAGTAAGACCCTGCGTGAACATAAAAACTAAAAAGGGCAGTGGTAATGTGCCTCTGGGTTCGATTTCCCCCATACCACAAAAAAATGTACAATGTTTTATTTCATATGATATCAAAACTATGGCATTGCCATGACCTTAAAATTTAGGTTTATAAAATTAATAAGCAACCTCATTTCCTTGAGGCACTATCCCTGAAACTTGCAGCCTATGCCACAAGGTGGCAGTAGGTCTCTTGCTTCAAGGAATCCAACGCCATAGTTCAGATGCAAATTTTTAACAATTTTGTAGAAATGTTGTATGTAAATCTAGTGTATGAGTTCATCAAAGCAGTCAAGCATAATAGATGTGAAGAGTGCATAAGGCAGTTTTATGAGCACATACTCAGAAAGGGGATTTGTGTCTTTTCAGTCCCTACCATGCCCAGAACCTAAGGATGGTCTAACACTAAGTAGCTGCTCAACAAATATTTGTGCACTGGGTGAAGAAAGAATAGAAGCAGCCTTCTAGAAGTGGGTATAATTTGACTTTCTTCTCAATAATCACAACTTTATTCTCAGCACTACCATACTATATTGTGTTCATATACTTTTTTTGTCCCAAAAGTCAAATCCCTCAAAGTATCATTCCACACCCCTCAGGAGAAAATTTATTTCCTTTTTTTATCTGTTATATTTATTCATTAATTTATTTTGTGGTACTGGGATGGGAAATCAGGGCCTCACATGGGCAGGGCAAGTGCTGAACCATTGACCTACACTCCCAGCCCCAAAGTCTTATTTTTATTTATTTATTTTAACATTTTTTTGAAGTGTTTTCCTTTTGTGGTGCTGGGAATTAAACTCAGTGCCTTGGGCAAGCTAGGCAAATGCTCTATCATCGAGCTACATTCCCAGATCTTTTTAATTATTTTGAGACAGGGTCTCCCTAAATTGTCCAGGCTGGCTTAGCACTTTGATCCTCCTGCCTCAGCCCCTCAAGTAGCTGGGATTACAAACATATCTGGGCCACCATCATCCTCCTGCTCATTTACTGGGGATTGATTCCAGGTGTGTCTACCACTAAGCTGCATCTCCAGCTCTTTTTTATTTTGAAACAAACACTCACTAAATTGTTTAGACTAGCCTCAAACATGGGATCCTCCTGCCTCAGCCTACTGAGCAACTTGAATTATAGGTGTGTGCCACCACACTCTGATGTGGGCCATATCTTTTTGGTCATCCTATTGAGAAAATCCTTTATGACTTCTTTTCCTCACATAAATATTATTCTTCGGTCTTATGCTAATAGTTGTGTTCTTTAGTGAATTTTCTCTAATTAAGTGGTGCTTGACTTTTTGAGTTCACATACCTTTGGAACATGGTAAGAAGTTCTGCAGTTCTGCACCGTCTGCCCTTCTAAAACAAAGTTTTTTTAAAAAAATTAAAACAAAAACAAACAAAACCCCAAAGTCCTAGATAGGTTCACATTCCCCCAAAGACCTTGTATGGAATAAAACTTTATAGAAGTCCTTTGTACCTACTCATTTCTAGATATTTTTTTTAAACATTTTCAATTGGTACCCCAATAAGAAATAGATCAAACCCACAACTGTCAAATAACAAATTTTATGTAAATTAATGTTTATGTTAGATTTATTTTTTAAATGCATGTAGAAAAATGGAAATAAACAGAAAAGCAAAACTGTTAGCAATTCACTTTTGCCAACAGATTAGAAATCTTTTGAAATATATATACATACAGCACTGGGGGTCAAACCCAGAGACTTGTGCATGCTAGGCAAGTGATCTGGCATGGAGCTCTACCCGCAGTACTGCCTTCTGAAATATAATTTTGGTGATATTGTAACAGTGGTCTACTTTATGCTTTGAATATAACTCCTGCTGTTCCACCACTATGACTTATTTTTAAAAGGGCCATGCTTCCTTCTCGTCCCCTCTCCCTTCCCCATTCTAATCTCTCCTACAAATCTACTATATATATATTTCCTCTGATTTCAGGGGAAACAGGATTACCTTTCTTCCCCATTGTACCCAGAGTTATCTGTCCTTGAGCACATACCCTCCACAGGACCAAAGTAATTCAGACTTCTCGGATGGCAACAGAAGATCTCAGAAATGACTATCACCCAAATTAACAAGTGAATTAATCACAACACTGGACTGAGAACATGTACAATGGACCCTTTGAATCACCTCTGTTTTAGTCAGTGTTTTTGCTACTGTGAATAAAAGACATCACCAGAACAATAGTGGAAGAGGAAGAGTTTATTTGAGGGCTCACAGTTTCAAAGGTTTTAGTCCATAGAAGGTCAGCTCCATTCTTGGGACTCCGGGTGAGGCAGAACATCATGGCAGAAGAGTATGGCAGAGGGATGCAGCTCACACAGTGATTAGGAAGCAGAGAGAGTCTCCAGCCTCCAGGTACAAAATATATACCCCATAGCCACGCCCCCAATGAACCACTTCCTCCAGCCATACCCCACCTGCCTCCAGTTAACACACAGTTAATCCCATCAGGGATTAATTCACTGATTAGGTTCAGGCTATAACCCAATTATTTCTTTGCCAAACCTTCTTGTATTGTCTCACATGTGAGCTTTTGGGGGACATCACGTCTAAACCATAAAAACCTCTTTAAAAGTCACCTGTTCCCCACGATGGGCAGAATCAGCCTTTGGAACAGAAGTACCCTGTATTTCTCCTTTGCAAGCAAAGCAATAAAACTTCCTTTTTCCTTTTTCACAAAACCATGTCATCATTATTGAAATGGTATCGGGACAAGGACTCAGCTTTTGGTAAGAATATTACATGTATGTTATATACTTTTTCAGTTAATACTCATAAAAAAATACAGTTCTTGATTTAATGGATTTAAGTAACTGCATTAAACTCCCTTAAATATAAACATTTTCTAATTAGGTTATTTTAAATTTTGACATAAAATTTTGAATATATTTTATTACTCTTTGAATGAGTCACTGTATAAGATCATTGAATCCAATATTATGCTTTTTTTATGACTTAAAAAAATTTTTTTAGTTGTTGATGGACCTTTATTTTATTTATTTATGTGTGGTGCTGAGAATCAAACCCACTGCCTCACACAAGCTAGGCAAGTGCTCTACCATTGAGCTACAACCCCAGCCCTTTTATGACTTTTTGATACATCCTGACAAATTTTCCCTAAATAAATAGTTTTTTTGTTTTTTATAGATAATTCATGGGTGTGTAAATACATGTGCAATTTTTACTTTACATGTTCCAATATGCACAAGTTTCAGTTATCATGAGTTAGTTAAATAAGCCAGGCATGGTGGTGCATATCTGTGATCCCAGAAGCTTGGAGGCTGAGGCAGGAGGATCGCAAGTTCAAAGCCAGCCTCAGCAACTTAGTGAGGCCCTAAGTAACTCAGTGAGACCCTGTCTCTAAATAAGATACAAAAAAAGGGCTGGGGATATGGCTCAGTGGTTGAGCAGCCCTGAGTTCAATACCTAGCACTGCCAAAAAAGAACAAGAAAAACTTTGTTTATGAGCACTAAGATTTCAAATAATAGAGAAACCATTTGACATAGTGGAAACAATAGTGTATTCAATAATAATTTGAAAACAGGTTATTTTTTTTACCTTGTTACAATGTTCCCAAAGTAATGGTTAAACGAATTTTGTATACAAAGTACCAGTACTGTAGGAAGTCAAGTCCCTCATGAAGCAGATTTATTATCATTCAGTCTGCTACTCAGCAACATTCTGAATCTATGGGATGTTTTTCCAAACTCCATCCCTCTCT
>NW_026000093.1:4918224-4986500 GCF_001458135.2 Marmota marmota marmota | reverse complement strand
AAAAAAAAAAAAAAAAAAAAAGAAGAAGAAGAAGAAGAAGAAGCAGCTAGTTAAATAACACTAGTCTAACAGCTCAAATTTCAATTGTCATTGAAGAGCAAGATCTTTGTCCTCCATATCTGGTAGACATGTACTCTTTAAACTCTTAGAATATTTGAAGCAGCAGAAAAGTGTTCATTATTCATGGGGGAGTCCCCTGTTCATACCTAATGGTTTATGCTAGCAAATTGATTCATGGTGGGTCCATTGGGCCTGTGATATTAGCCTAACCTCATACTGGGTGAAGTTGGAACTGACTTCAACCATGGGTAATCAATCAATCAATAATGACTATGAAACAAAGTCCAATAAAAACTGATCATGGAAGCTTGAGAGGCTTCCCTGGTTGTTAATACTCTGAGTGTATTTTCATACATCTGGAATGAAGGTAACATGTCTGGGGTCAATGGAAGCTTTGCATTTGGAATCCTTCCAGCAATATCCAATATATGATGAAATATCATAATTAGCCAATTTACAGATGGACATGCCTGCATAGCTCTGAGAACAGTTGGAAACATAATAAAACTATGTATTTGTATTGAGTTTTTCAGGTTTCTGAGTACTTTTAAAAGCATTCATTGTCTTATTTATCACTGAAAATATTCCTGAGGTTTATCTGCTTCTTAAGGAAGATAGCTGTTCTTCTATGATTTGTGAGTCAGGAAATTCAAGATGGATGGGTGGATGGATGGATGAATGGACAGATGCACAAATGGGCAAACAGAACAGTGATAGATTCATGAGATCTTCCTCTTGGAAAGGACCTTCAAGATCATGCCCTTGACAACCTAGTCCATAGTATCTCTGTAAGGTAATGAAGATTGCCCAACATCACAAAGCCAGTTTTATTGGCAAGGTGCCCTGATGCTTAAATTTTCCACTACTCCAAGCTGCTATTCCACATATCTGTACAATGAGCTTTGAATACAAAATGATCTACAGGGCATGGTGGCACACGCTTGTAACCCAGCTACAGCGAGGCTGAGGCAGGAGGATTGAAATTGGAAGCCAGCCTGGGCAATTTAGTGAGATCTTATCTCAAAATAAAAAATTTTTCAAAGGGCTAGAGATATAGCCCAGTGGGAGAGCACCTCTGGGTCCAATCACCAGTACTGCAAAAATAAATAAATAAATAAATCCTAAAGAAAAAAATCTTTCCCCTGGACAACCATGGTAAGAAATCAAAACTCATTCCCATGGATAATTATTCTCCACAAAAGTGGTGTTGAGAGCACTCAGGGGTGTGTAGGCACTGAGTATGAGCCTTAGCTGTACACCATGGGCAGTTACACAGACAGTGGAGTCAGGTAAGTAAAATTACAGGTTTTGGGTTCATCTAGACCCAAGATTACCTCTTGGCCCATGTCATTACCGACTGGTTTCTTGGCTACTTATCTAATCACTCTGAGATCCATTTTCCTCACCTATGTACTAGGACTTGTAAAAGCAGCATTTGTGTTAAGAAGATGTTGAGAAGACTAACTTTGAAGTTCTGCATAAGGTATTTGCGTCAAGCACATACAAGTACTTAGGAAATTTTAATTATACTGTATATTTTTGCAGCATATATAGCATTTTCCTAACTTTAGGATTTCTCTGAACCCTTTCACCCCCACCTCAAATCACAGCATTTCTATGTAGCCTATTCCATCCTTGGAAGTCTCTGTGTGTGTGTGTGTGTGTGTGTGTTTGGGGGAGGGATACTGGAAATTGAACCCAGGCCTTGCACATGTTAGGCAGGTGCTTTACCACTGAGCTACATCCTATCATTTTTTTTTTTAATTTTGAGAGAGGATCTTGCTAATTGCTAAGGCTAACCTCAAACTTGAGATCCCTCCTGACTCGACCTCCCCAGTCTCTGAGATTACAGGTGTGCTCCATTGTGCCTGGCAAATAGTCTGTTCATAAACGCAATAGAAGGTAAAACTGATTCTCTTCACTTTTGTTAGATAACTGCTGAAGTCTAAACAGTTGCCATGTTTCAGTTGTTGACCAACAATGGAAAAGCAACATAGGGAATTCCTACATTTTCTGTAGAGAAAAACTTACTGAACCAGGCGTGATGTCACATGTGTGTAATCCCAGCAACTCTGGAGGCTGAAGCAGGAGAATTGCAAGTTCAAGGACAGCCGCAGCAATTTAGCAAGGTTCTAAGCAACTGAGATCCTCTCTCAAAAAATAAATTAATTAATTTAATTAAGTTAAAAGGGGTTGGGATGTGATTCAGTGCTTAAGTGCTCCTGGTTTCAATCCCTGGCGGGGGGGGGGGGGGGGAGAAGAGGGGGTGGAGGGGCAGGGGATGGGTTGGGGGGTATACTAAAACAGTGATCAAAAGACCTGGTATTTGCATGGTATTATTTTACAATCTCCCTAGGTCACTTCTAAGGGAGCAGTTCATCTTCTTCCTAGCCATTCACTGGAGAAAAAGAAGACTGAAGGTCTATAAGAGTTCTGAGATATTCCAAGTACTCACCATTCCTGGTGGGCACTGTTTATTATGAAAGTTATATCAACAGCATATTTTCAACTGTGTGGAAAATAACCAAATTGAAAGAACTGAAAGAACTCTGCTATAAAAAGTGTTACCTAAATGAAGTAGCATGCTTAAAACTTATTTATCCTTTTCTTTTCCCCCCCTTTTCTCTCTCTCTCTCTCTCTCTCTCTCTCTCTCTCTCTCTCTCTCCTCTTTACTTCCTTCCTTCCCAATATGTCTTCCTTGGCTTTTTATTTTCTCTTTTTTTCTTTCTCCTCCTTCTTCTCAGTCCTGGGACAGGGTTTTGTTAATTGCTGAGGCTGGCCTCAAATTTGCACTCCTCCTACGTCAGCTTCCTGAGTCACTGAGATTACAGGAGTGCTTCACCACATCCAGCTTCCACTGCTTTTAATACCAAAGTTATTTACCTATCAGGAGAGGTGAATTTATATTTAGGAAAAGTTCATATGATTATACCATAATATAGAAATATCTTCTAAGCACTACTACGTACATATTCAACCGCATTTAGCAGTTGTAATGATGTAGCAAGCACCATTTTAGTGTTTCTCAGTTGTTATGAAAACTGAAATCTAAATAGCCTCAAGTTTTCTAATGACTATTTGTGGGCTGAGGATGTATCTCAGTGGTAGAATGCCTAACTAGTATACTCTAAGGCCCTGAGTTCAATACCTAGCACTGCCAAAAAAGAACAAGAAAAACTTTGTTTATGAGCACTAAGATTTCAAATAATAGAGAAACCATTTGACATAGTGGAAACAATAGTGTATTCAATAATAATTTGAAAACAGGTTATTTTTTTTACCTTGTTACAATGTTCCCAAAGTAATGGTTAAACGAATTTTGTATACAAAGTACCAGTACTGTAGGAAGTCAAGTCCCTCATGAAGCAGATTTATTATCATTCAGTCTGCTACTCAGCAACATTCTGAATCTATGGGATGTTTTTCCAAACTCCATCCCTCTCTAACCCTTTATTACACTTTATTTTTCTTAATAGTGATATCCCCATCTAAAATTTCTGTATTTTTCTCTTTTTTCCCCTCTTTTGGTGCTGCTGATTAAACCTAGCAGTGCTTTTTCACTGAGCTACATACCCAGTCTTGTGTTGGGATGCGGGGTGGCTACTGGGGATTGAACCTAGGAGATGATCTGCCACTGAGCTACATCTCCAGTCCTTTTTTAAATTTTATTTTGAGACAATGTCTCACTAATTTTCCCAGACTAGCCTTGAACACTGGAATTATAGGTATACACCACTGCACCCAGCCACATCTGAAATATTAAATTGTGTTTATTTATATAACTAATTAGAACAAATTTTAAAAAAGAAAAAAATGGGTTTGTTATTTATGTATTCCTTTTCACCTTCGATATAAAAATCTATACACAGATGTTCTTGTTCTCCACATAGAGAATGGTGCCTAAACATAGTGAACACTCCGTGCATATTTGCTCAGTGAATAAATAAAAGTTAATTTTAAGCTATGAACACAAAATGTTATAACCTTTCTTAGTTCCCAAGTTATGAGGAGATGCAAAAATAAATGAATCATGAACTTGTCACCAGGAAAAAATATGGGGCTGCTCTTCTGGCCTCAAGCAAACCTTTGTCCTCCCTTGGGAATCATTTGTCAAAACTCCTTACCCTTTTCTAGAGAGTTCTGCTTGCAGGGTCAGCTGTTCTGAAACAGAACCATGTGACGTGATCTGCAGAAAGTCTCAGGTTCTAAGAAAAGATTTAATATGAGTTAATTGGTTCAAGCTCAGAGAGAAACAAAGAGAGAGGTATAATTGGCAGCAGTTAACATTTGGTGAAGAGAGTGATAAATTCTATCTAAATGTTTGTGTTATTTTAAAACTCCCTCAAAATTGCATGTTATTTTCAATCCTGATGGTTGGTGACACTTGCCTGGTACAAGCTTAACTGGCTTCCTTCTTCCTTCCGGAGCAGCTGCATGTTGCTACAAGAAACTACAAAGTCAACCTAATGGTTTCACTTTAAATTCATGGTCTGAGCACGGACATGGACCCTTGGCTGCTGCTCAGGAATCCTACTATCAAAGAAGAGATGCCTCCAAAGAAAGGTCCGCAGAGTTCCCAGAAGGAAGAGGGATCTTGATTCAGGCAGTGGGGTTCTTGGCATATGTGATGAAAAAGAATTTAGGCTTGTACTGGTCAGAGGCATAGACAGAGGTTTATTTAGCAAAGTGGATACACATTCAAGGGAGAATGGGGGCAATCTCGAGAGAGATGCCTTTGGGGTAGATCAAGGAATATGCATTCAAGGGATAAGACAGGCCACCCTGAGAGTGAGAGACATGTTTTGCAGGTTCCCAGGTCTTCTTTTAAAGGAAACCTGGTGAGGGGTGCTATGGACAGTATGTAGGAATCACATCAGTGCAGTGATCTCAGGATGGGTTCTGGTGGTCTGTTCAGTCTCAGGGCCCTTAGGCTGATGTCTCCATTATCTGATCATGATCCAGAAAGTCCCCTAAATCATACCTTTCTCATTGTATCTCTCTTTACTTCATCAATTTATTAGGGGGCTGATTAATACTGCACAGTTAGATTTATGCATTTCTCAGGAATTTGGGTGTTACAGGCCTGGGAGAGAGACCCACTTAGGGAGTGAGGCCTGAAAATGTGAAGAAATAATTCTTTAGGGTGATTTCCTGGCCCTTCCTTTATGTCCTGCCTACCTACTTCTTATTCCTTCTACCTCCCTGCTGGGAGCCATTAGCCAAGTAGGTATGAGAATTTCCTTGCCAGCATACCCCATGTTGCAGTGACATTGAATGTAGGTGACCTTGCTCAAGGACCAAGGCGGATTAGGGTGTTCCCGGTTTAAGATAATCGTGTTTAGGGCGTTCCCAGTTTAGGTTCCAGGTTTAAGGTTTAAGATTATTCCTGCTGGGAATAGGGCGTATCCTGCTGCCTGAGTTCCCCTTGAGTTCTCACGGGATTCAGAATATATTTTGGGAGACAGAAGCCCAGTGGAGGTGGATTTGGGCAGAGAACGTGGATTTGGGCAGAGAACGTGGATTTCCCCAGAACGTGTTTGTATACGGCTGGTGTGAGTTCGGGAATAAAGAGTTGCTGTTTGAATCTGCAAGCTGTGTGGTGGCTCGTGATTTTGTGTGCCCAGCCAGACTGCGGCATTTGTGCCCAGCCAGACTGCGGCATTTGGCGTCCCGTGCGGGGAACTTCTGAAGCTTAAAGGTAAGTGAAATTTCTCACCCCTGAGGAAGAGCAAAAGAATGGGTGACCAATTCAAAAAACAATGTGTTATTGTTTTGATTTATTTTGTTTTTATTTCAAGTTGCCTGTTCCTAGAACTTTCTCAGGCAAACTGGGGAAAATGGTTGACTCAAGGTTTGAAGTTGTTCGCCTCCGAGCAAGAGAAATTGTTAGAGGAAGGAGGCACCCCAGTGAGACCAAGAACAATTAGGACGTATGTTGATACAATACAAAAATGTAGCCCATGGCTTTTTAAAGACGAGTTATTAAGTATATCAATGGGACCATCATGGTATCCTGTAGAAGGATTTTTCTTCAACAAGAAAGAGATGGCTAGTTCTGTTTACTATATTTGTCTAAGATCTTGGTTTTTACAGACATCTGATTAATTTACAAAGCTAAAGTGTTAAAATATCAACCATTAAATATAAGATCAAGTACTCTTTACTTATTAAGTTCCATAAGGTAATATATTTAAACATTATGTGTGTTTTCATAAATTGGTAAATGGAAAAATGTTTAATATTGCTTTGTGTCTGTGTCTTTGCTAAAACAAGGTTACTAAGTGTTAAGATTCTATCATGTGTAATTTATATACAAAGAGTATAAGAATTTTCAGTTGGGTTTCAATTATAGTATTATAGTATCATAAAAAACATGAAAGTCTTTCATCTTATTAAAGTGGAGTAATTTGTCTAAATCAGAAATTTTATAAGAGTTGTTTCAAAATGTGAATTTATAAAAAGGGTTAACGGTTAAAAAAGAGAGAAAAAGATTCAAGATGTGGAAATATATTTTAATATAAAAGGTTAAAGGAAAAAGAAATGTTTCTAGATGAGATAATCTCTGTGTGGTAAAGTAAAAAGTTGTAAAATGCCATTTAAAAAGATTTTGAGGAAACTAGACTTACTTTAAAAGCTTGAGAAAGGAAGAAAGAAGAAAAAGATATTTGTACATGGCAGATTGAGACAAAGCTTCTCAATGGAGTTAAAAAAAAAAAAGGCCTTTGGTTGAAGGGCAGCCATGTAAACTAACATTAAAGCGATTTAAACAGAATCTAAGCCTCGTTTAAAAGAGTGAAGTTGTAGGTGGTGAAAAAGTACATTTAAAAGTACAGTATAGATGATAATTAAAAGGCTTTAAAAGGTTAAATTGAAGGTGGTCGAGATACCTTCATGGCGGAAAAAAGATTGCTTTATTGCATCATTCGAAGCCTAGTTAATCTTAAAGGCATTACTTAAAAAATGGGAAGATAATAGGATAAAAGATATTTAGATAAAGAAGATTAAAAATTTAAAGTGAAAAACTTTAAAGACAGAAGTATAGAAAGTTAAAAAGAAAAAAGATAAAGAAGATGTAGAAAGATAGAAAAGATGTAGGAAGACAAGAATTTTAAACCCACAAAATAGGAAAAAAAAAAAAAAGAGGAAAAAAAGCAACTAAGGGTAAATGTACAAACCTTAGGGGGGAAAAAAAATTAGAAGATAGAAATAAGATAAATAATGGTTGAAAATGTCAAGTAAGGTATTACACAGATAGAAAATGCAAAAAGCTAAGACAACTATTAGATACAGACATACTTATTAAAGCAAAAAGAGGGAATTGGAAAGGGGTATATATCCCCCAAAGATAAACTTAAAATAACCCTTTTTACTCTAAACTTTTTAAATTTGGATTCATCAGGACTTAGTGCTGCGGAAAGGCATATGTATCCAAAAAATGTACATAAGCCTAAAGTACTTTGGAAAGATATTCTAACAGGACAATGGAAAGGTCCTGACCCAGTGATTGTCTGGAGTCGGGGGTCTGTTTGTGTTTTTCCACAGGGAGAACAGCAGCCCATTTGGATTCCAGAGAGATTAACTAAAACAATTTCTACAGATCGAAAAGAAGATGATTTGACTCAAATCCATAACAGCTGATATCCAGAACTCCAGCTTGGCCATTCTTACATCTGCGACAGTGATTAACCAGGATGCTTTTTTCAATAGCTATTTTATTATTGCATTTTTCCACATCATAAGGTTCTATTTTTATTTTTTGAGCTCATACAAACCTAGGTTAATGTTTTTCTGATCAGTTTTATTTTTTGACTGTGGAGTTTTTAAACATTGCAATGGAGATTTCACCCAGGTAAAGCTACAAGGCCTTTACTATTTTCTTATGTGTTGTACGTTTGTGTACACTCTTGTGTTTTGTGTTGTATGTCTGTATGTGCGTATGTCCATATTTCTTATATGAGGAGCGCTCATGAAAAAATGGATCCGAATTATTATTATTTTTTTTTTTTCACGTGATTTAAATGGTTTAATTTAAATTAGGTAAACAGCTGTTAAGGATTGTTTTTAAAGGAGGTTAACAGATCTGTTTGTTTACTTTCACCTTTCCTTTTCATTATATTTAATAATTCTTTTCAGGATAATGTCTTTTTAGCATCATTGCCAGAATTCCTATCTTCATCCCAGTGCCGGTGAAGACAAAGATAAAACCAGACTACAGCTTCTATGATAGCTATCACAGTAAACTGTATAAACTGATGCATCAATGAATATAACTCAACAAGTAATGCTCAATCAAGGAGTTAACTTACTTTGGGAGGAAACGGATTTTGGGAGGAAATGGACATATTGATAGATTCCTCCGCTTTGAACTGCTTGCAGAACTTGCCTGGACTATGTAACTATCGTTTGGTGCAGCGAATTGTGGTAATGCTGGCATATCTTTGCTGATGGTGTCACCAGTGATGCAATTTTTATTTCCTTGCCAGCGCACCCCATGTTAATTGTGGTAGTGCTGGCATATCTTTGCTGATGGTGTCACCAGTGATGCAATTTTTCCCAAGGAGCCGTCAATTGGCTTGGTGTCGTGGCATTTCTGTATCCTCCTCCCTTCTGCTAGTGATGGTCTAAAATTTGGGGGCCAATGGCTGTATGCTGGACCGGTAGTCAGTGACGGGTATGATCCAATTGCAGTGGTATCAACCTAAGACAGGAGGCTGACGCCTAAAGGTCAGTTTTCCGATGACGGGTAAGAACCATATGTTGAATTGGACAACCTACCAGGCACGGTCCTTAAGCCACATTGCTTGTTTAATTAATCAGAAGGGGGGAGATGCTGGGAGCCATTAGCCAAGTAGGTATGAGAATTTCCTTGCCAGCATACCCCATGTTGCAGTGACATTGAATGTAGGTGACCTTGCTCAAGGACCAAGGCGGATTAGGGTGTTCCCGGTGTTTAGGGCGTTCCCAGTTTAGGTTCCAGGTTTAAGGTTTAAGATTATTCCTGCTGGGAATAGGGCGTATCCTGCTGCCTGAGTTCCCCTTGAGTTCTCACGGGATTCAGAATATATTTTGGGAGACAGAAGCCCAGTGGAGGTGGATTTGGGCAGAGAACGTGGATTTGGGCAGAGAACGTGGATTTCCCCAGAACGTGTTTGTATACGGCTGGTGTGAGTTCGGGAATAAAGAGTTGCTGTTTGAATCTGCAAGCTGTGTGGTGGCTCGTGATTTTGTGTGCCCAGCCAGACTGCGGCATTTGTGCCCAGCCAGACTGCGGCACCTCCCGACTATATTTCTTTAGTAGGAAGGTTCCCACTTTCCTGGGCAACTATTCCAAGCTTTTTTCTTCATTGAATCTTCTCATACTTGTTGGAATCATTGATGAGAAACTCATGTGACTCCATTTTAAAAAATAAATAAATAACAGCAGCTTCTACCTCAAGGCCTGTCCTAGGCAAGGGGGCGTGACCCTTGTCCTTGGAAAGACCCACAGAGCACTCCTAAGCACATACCCACCCTGCTGAGTTGTTTGTCTACAAATAACGGGAGAGATCTGCTGCACTAGGTGTCCCTAACTCAATCAGTCTAGATGAGGACCTATAGCAACCCCTTAGTAACCTCCAATCAGCATGAGACAAGGAAAATACCTGGAACCCAGGTATTTTAAAATGCCAGATGACCCCCAAGTAGTTTATGGTGGTTGATAACATGTTGGGAAACCATGTAGTTTAGCACGTACATCCCTCGTGGCTTAAACCAATCAGTTCAAAGGAATCCCCCTCTTGTACTAACCAATCACTCCTACCCAACTTGTTCCCGCCAGTGAATGTGCTAATCAATGTTAAGAGTTGTTGTTTGACTTTCCCGCGTATGGAATGATTTGCTGTGTGATGTTGTGATGCATAGAGTAACCCCTCCCCAAAAACCTATAAAATCTTACTAGAAAAAGGACCAGGACTCACTCCCTGGGACCACTGCGTCGGGAACAGTTGTGAGTCCAGGCTCGAGCTTGCAATAAAGACTCTTGTGTGATTGCATCAGATTCGGCTCTTGGGGGTCTATTGGGGTCCCACGAATCTGGCCTTACAATTGAGACTCCAGAAGCCATGAAATTTGCATCTTTGGGCCATTCTACCACCAATCTGTACAGCAGCCATGCCATCCTCATGGTTCTCCTCATTTTGTTAGAGGACAAGGAATGTTCTCCCCTGTACTGGTTATATGTCCACTCTCCATGCACACCAGGTTCAAATGTTAAAATCCTAATCTGCAGTACCTCAGAATGTGGCCTTATTTAGAGATAGTCTTTCAAGAAGTAAAGTTAAAATGAAGTCATTAGAGTGGGTCCTAATCCTGTATGACTGGTGTCTTCACAGAGAAAGGAAATATGGCAGCTGGGGCCCTGAGTATGATCTCTTTAAAGCTGAGGGGATGAGGCCTGACATGAATCCTTCCCTCCAGGGCCTGATAAAAAAACAACTCTGAAGCCACTTCCTATCCAAACAGCCTCCCCTGTCCCGGATTGGGAATTTAACCCAGGGCCTCCTATGCATTAGGCAAGTGCTCTACCACTGAGCTACAACTCCAGTTGTTTTTTTGTTTGTTTGTTTTTAATTTTTGAGATAGGGTCTCATTAAATTGCCCACGCTCTGCTTGAACTTGTAACCCTCCTTCCTCAGCCTCCCCAAGTAGTGAGACCAGAGGTGTATGCTACCATATCCAGCTCTGATGCCACCATGATTTTGGACTTGTAACCTCCAGAACTATGAGACAATAAAGTCTGTTGTTTAAGCTGCACAGTTTGTCTTACCTTGCTAGGGAAACAATGTAACAGGGCAGCTCTTTGGGGGAGTTGTCCTTGGCTGAGTTTTACAAGGGCGTTACCCCTCTCCTTTGCTCAGCATTTTAAATTCTAAAGAGAGACCCAACCTAAGTGGTTGAGATGTTAACTGTTAAATGGTTCTTTGGAGTCACAGAACCCAGAACATCTGATGGCCTTTGCAAAGCCCCTCCCCTAGTTATCTGACCACAGGTGGTCCAAGTCCATTGAAATATTCAAGTCACAGAAAAAGAAAGAGGACACTCATACAGTATGACCACTCAGCACCTGACTGCCTGCCCTGCCCCTCCTTTATCTCCCTATAAAAGTCCTTTGGGTCCCTGTGCCCCCCTCCACAAATGTCTTTGTGACAGGAGTCCCCTTTTCTTTTCCATGAGCTTGCATTTCAAATAAAGTCAGCTTCCTTACCTTGGCACCTTGTCTCTTGACTTAATTGACTTGTCACAGGGGTGAGCAGCTGGACCGGTTGGGTAACACTAAAGCACTCCTTGTACCATGGGAAAATCTTGTCACCTTGCTTTGCTGCTCATTCCTACCTTCCCTAGACATTGCCTTCTTCTAACCACTTCTCCCAAATATCTTGTTGTCTTCTAGATCATTCCTCACCAGTATAGAAACTATCCCTTGATCCTTTGTCCAACCCACTCAAATCTTCTCCATCTACATGTAACGCCAACTTGGCTTTCTTGATTCTCCTTTCCTCTGAGCACATCTTGTCTGGTTTTAGCCTTGATCACACCAATTCTTGCCAAGCTCACAGACTTCCCTGTAACTCCATACAGTGCAAACTTCTCTGTCCTCATTTTAGGTAACCTCTCAGCAGTAATCAAGCACAGTTGCTTGGTGTTTGGGACACAGCTCTGTGGTACAGAGTATGCATCACAAAACCAAACAAACACAAAAACCCCACAGAGTTCCCCCCTCCTACAACACACAGTCCCCTCAGCTTCTAGGTCTCCACCCTCCCTTGAGTTTTTCCTCCTACCAGATTGGATTCTCCTTGATCTCCTTTGCTGGCTTTCTTCAGGAGTAGATCCTTGGCACTCCCTTCTCTCTGCACTTTCGTCATAAATGGTTTTGTGGGGGAGCACAGTATCCCACCCCAAATAGATTTCTTTGGCTATTTTGAATTGGTTATTTCCAGAAATTGCAAACTCTGCAGTCATAGGAATGGCTCTGAAAAAAAACCTGTTCTTTTGTAAAAGAAATTTGCATTTAGGTACCTCTAAAAAGGAAATGCAAACAAAGCACAGACTCCTCCTCCTCCTCCTCCTCCTCCTCTTCCTCCTCTCTCCTCTTCCTCCTCCTTCTTCTTCTTCTTCCTCTTCTTCTTCTTTTGCTGGTACCCTGAATTGAACCCAGGTGCATTCTATCACTGATTACATCCCCAGCCCTTTTTATTTTGAGACAGGCTCTTGCTAAATTGCCCAGGTTGGCCTCTGTCTTACAATCCTTCTGCCTAAGCCTCCTGAGTTGCTGGAATTTCAGGTGTGTACCACTATGAGAAACAGAAAGTCCAGGATGCATTTTCAGAATATAGTATTCAGACTTAATTGGATCCAATTGTAGCTATTTTAATTATAGCCCTTCCCTTTGCCCACCCTAATTTTAAAATAAGCCAATCCCATACATTGTTTCCCTGAGTCCTCCAATTAGGGAGAAGAGCAGCACTGCCTTAGGTATATAAACAGGTGGACTGCCCTCCCAAGTACAACCTTCAGGGAAGTACATGTCTTGGCCACCCAATTTAGAGCGCAGGTGTTTGATTTCTTGCGGCACCTTGATATTTCTACCATCACCACACCCATCTCCTTTTTTATTTTTATTTATTTATTGATGTGAGAAAGGGTCTCACTAAGTTGTAAACCTCCTGCCTCCACCTCCCAAGTAGCTGGGACTATGGGCATGCACCAGCTCTGTGTCCTTGTCTAAGCATCTCTGCCCTGTGATGCCCAATGCCTGCCCTCAGACTCTTCAGAGTCCCCACAAGCAAAAAGGTGTCCCCACCAGATGCAGCCTCTTACTTTCCATCCTCCAGAACCATAAGCTGAACAAATCTTTATTCTTTGTAAGTTAACAAGTTTGAGTCTTAAAAAAAAGAAGAAGAAGAAGAAAGAAAGTAAAAAGGAACTTGTGATTTGTGTTTTGTCTTGTTTGGGCTCAGTTTCGCAATTCTCCTACCTCATCTGCCTCCTGGGATTATAGGTGTATGCCACCACTCCTGGCCCAAATCCTAGATTTAAGAGAAACAGCTGTCTCGATCCACACCTTCAAGAAAGTAGAAAAAAAGATACAAGGATTAAGTTTCTAAAGCTCATCTGGGAAGTACAAGCCAGAATAGTACCGTAAGGGAAAAATCAAAATGAAGCCAAGAAACATGAGACAATTTATGGTGTGGTGCAAAGCTTCATGATCAGCCGCAAACCACAGGGACACTCTCTCACCCAGTCTGTCCCCATGCGGGACTTTGGAGCAGCCCACAGCAGAGTAAAAGGAAGGGCAAGCCTATTTATCCAGCTCCCACTGCATCCCAGTTCTCATTGTTTCAGGACCACTCTGCAGAAGACTAGCTCCCCACTCCTGGGTCTTGTCATTTGTCCTCTCAGTGACCACTTGAAAAGCTAATGGCCATGCTACCTAACATTTCATCCAAAATGAAAATGGAGGGCAGATCAACAGGAGTGGGCCACCAGTCAAGAGAAAAAGGAAGGAGTTAGGGGGACCCAAACCACAGCAAGCCACCTGCAATCTTGGACTTTCTCTATCATTTCCTGGATAGGAGTTCATTCCAACTAAGCTTCAGCACTTTCAGAATGAGCTTCCTTTTATTGTTAGGAAGTTCTAATTATCTGGAGCTCCCATGTGACTCCCTGAAATCATGCTTTTATTTACCATTTATGAACCTTTTTACTAAGTGCCAAGCAATGGATTCTAGAACATTCTAGATTATTATCTTAAATTTCCCTTACAATAACCCTAGGAGGTTATTATGATTATTCCTAGAACAGAGTCGAGAAAAAAAAATGCGTAAGTACATCAACTGGCAGGTCCAAGTTTCCATAACTAAGGTGGAGTGAACTGGCATGTGACTCTGAGACGCTTGGAAGCTTAACCTCACGGTGTGCCAGACTGTCCTCTTTCACCACTCTGTTGTCAGGATTTTTCCTCTGAGTAAATCAGAAGCTTAGTCTCTCATCAAAATAGAACCCTTCAGGGTCGGGGTGTAGCTCAATGGTAGAGCACTTGCCTGGTAGCATGCTTGAGTCCCTGGGTTTGATCCTGAGCATGGGGGAAGGGGATATATATCCCTTCAAGTACTAGAGACCTATTCTTTTCTTTTCTTTCTTTTTCTTTTTTCTTACAGTACTGGGGATGGAGCCCATGGCCTAGGCAAATGCTCTTCCTCTGAATTACACCCCAGCCTTTTTATTTTATTTTGTGACAAGGTCTTACTAAGTTGCATAGGCCAGCCTCAAAATTACCCTCCCCCTCCTCACCCAAGCAGCTAGGATTTCGGTGTGCACCACTCCACCTGGGATTGTGGCACACTATCTCTGCAATTCCTGGTCCAGCCTCTGTAGTCCTAAAAACTTGCCACCCTCCTATCCTCCTGCCTCCTGGGATTACAAGTGTGTGCCACCATGCTTGGCTATTTCCTACCTTTGAGTGCAAAAGAGAAGAAAAGCAAAAGTTGAAAGACCTAAGCAACCTCATTCTACTGGGGACCTCATTTTGTTCTGAAACTTAACCTCTGACCTACTGCAGTCCTAAAGTCAGGAAAATACCACAGAAAAGCTCTGTGGAAACAGTTCTCGGAAAAGCCTCAGATAGTGATTACCTAAGATAGGCCAAGATATCGAAATATCTGAAATTGCAGATGGCTCCCACCTAGGTGTGGTGACCAGTATCTAAACTAGAAGCCCTGCAGCTTGTCACGCACCCCCCTTGCGACATCCTCACGGTTTAAATCAATCAATTTTAAGTGTGTCAACCCCTTGAACTAATCAATAATCCTTTCCAGATTCTTTCCTGCCACTGGATATGCTAATCATGTTTTAGAGTTGTTTTATGATTTTCCCGAGGTGTGTGATGATTTGCTAAGAGATGCTATGATGTATGTGAAGTCCCTGCCTTCCCCAAAGAGTGTATAAAACTGCTGCAAACCCTGGGCTCAGGGCTCTCAGAGTCACCAATTGCTGTGTGTGTGCGGAGGACCGAGCTAGCTTGCAATAAACACCTGTTTGCTGCTTACATGGATCTTGGTCTCTGGTGGTCTTTTGGGGGGTCCCGAATTTGAGCATAACACTATGTTGTAGGATTTGGGGAGAAATTAACAAAATAACAATAGTTTCTGACTCAATTTTGAGGGTCAGAAAATGACTCAGTGTTTTTGATGAGGGATGTTCTTACCATAGCTTCATAACATATAAATAAGCAAGCTTTTCTGTTTTCAGTACTATTGATCAATAACTTTCATATGAAAACATTTGCCTTATCAGAGTCAACCATCAAACACTTCCCACCATACTTAGTGTCTCTGTCAACCTGTTTTCAGGCAAATAAATGTCAAATATTTCAAAAGGAATGTGAATTTGAAAGTGTCCCCTAGGAAAGACAAATATCTCCCAACACATTAATAAGTATTTAATGAGAAAGGTTCTTAAATGAATATATCTAGGCATCCAGGAAACAACAAATATGCTAGTCCATCTTAAGAATTCACATTTACGTATGACAATAATGCCTTACAGAATTCTATGACAAAAAGTCTGTTTAAATTTTTCTTCCTTCCTCCCTCCCTCCCTTCCTTCCTTTCTTTCTTTCTTCCATATTGGGGATTGAACCCCGGGGTGCTTTACCACTGAGGGACATCCCCAGTCCTTTTTATTTTCTTTCTTTCTTTTTTTTTTTAAAGAGAGACAGAGAGAGAGAATTTTTTAATATTTATTTGTTTTTTAGTTTTCGGCGGACACAACATCTTTGTATGTGGTGCTGAGGATCCAACCCGGGCGAGCCCGCTACCGCTTGAGCCACATCCCCAGCCCCCCTTTTTATTTTCTATTTTGAGACAGTCTCTGGTAAGTTGCCCAGGCTGGCCTTGAACTTGTTTGCCACCCATGCCCAGCAAGATTATTTTTCAGTGAGACATATTAATTAATTTATTTTTTATGGCAAATTAAGACCAGAGACTTTCTCACCTACAAATACTTGAAGCTATTTTTATTATTTTTTTTAAATCATGGTAAAATATGCCTGGCATAGCATTTACAATCTTACTAATTTTAAATGTACAATGCAGCAGTATTAACTATGTTTACACTGTTGTGCAACCAAACTCCACTTTTAATCATTCCAAACTGAAACTTTGTATTTATTTAAACATTGCCCCATTTTTCCTGTCCTTAGCTCCTGGCAATCACTGTTCTACTTTCTGTCTCTAGGAATTTGACTACTCTTTCGGTGCCTCATATAAATGGAAGCATACAGTATTTTTCCTTTTGTTTCTGACTTATTTCACTTTGCATGATTTCCTCAAGGTTCAACAAACACACCTTTTAAAAATATCTATTCAAAATAAGCTCGGCTTAGGAAACAATAAATACGCTAGTCCATCTTGACTGAGTCCAACTTGATAAGCAGATGCTAATCAATAATGGGGGTGGTGGTGAAGGAACTTTTGGTCAAAGATTTTTGAGAAAGTTCACCTCTGACTGGTGGCTGTATGAGTTTGCTACAGCTGCCATAACAAAGTACAACAGACAATAGAAATTTACATTATAATAATTCTGGAGACTGGAAGTACAAGGCCATGCTATTGGCAGGGTTGGTTTCTTGGAGCCCTCCCTCTCTCTTTGGCTTGTAGACAGCCCTTATTTCTCTGTATCGTCACATGGTCACACATTTCAGTGTGCATCTGTGCCCAAATTTTCTCTTGTTATGAGAGAATGTTAGATTAGGGCCTATCCTAATGATCTCATTAATTCTTTTTTTTTTTTTTTTGAGACAAGGTCTTGCTAAATTGCCCAGGCTGATCTCACACTTGCAATTCTTCTGCCTCAACCTCCTGAGTCACTGGGATTACAGATGTGTGCCACTATAACTCAGTTTATTATTATTATTATTATTATTATTATTATTATTATTACTATTATATTGTACTGGGGATGAACCTGAACCCAGGGCCTTCTATAAACTAGATGAGCTATCTACTGCTTAGCTACACCCCAACCCCTGCAGTCCCTCCTATCTTGTGTGAACTTCCCTCTTCCTTAGTAAATGGGCTTCACAGGTTTAGAGAAGGATTTTTTTTTTTTTAATGGCTAGGCCTTGACTAAAAAATACTTTGAAGTAGAATTGATGTTGGGTGTATTGGTGCATACCTGTAATCTCAGCTACTTGGGAGGCTGAGGCAGGAAGATCAAAGGTTTAAGTCTAGCCTCAGCAATTTAGCAAGTCCCTATCCCCAAATAAAAAATTAAAAGGTCTGGGTTTGTAACTCAGTGGCAAAACATCCCTGGGTTCAATCCCTGTACCAAGAAAGAAAGAAGGGGGGAGGGAGAAAGAGAAAGAAAGGAGGAAGGAGGGGAGGGGAAGGAAGGGAGGAAGAGAGAGATGAAATGAAATTAAACGAAGCAGGACTGAGATGTACAGTCTCATCCCAGGTTGCTGCTGTTACATCAAGTCAATGTTTTATTTGTCCACTAATTTAGCAGTCATCAATGGAGCCATTGCATGTAGTGCTCTAGATACCGAATCTGCACCAATGAATGAGATAGACCAGCTGCTTGGTCCTGTGCAGTTTTTCTTATGGCGGGTAGACAGCCCGTAGACAAGTAAAGAAAAAGTAATCTCAACAATGGTAAGTGCTGCTGTGGTGTGGGTAAGCGTTCCTTAAAGGCCTGTCTGGTTAAGGTTGGTCCTCAGAGTGACACTATTGGAAGGTGGTGGAGTCTTTAGGAGGTGGGGTCCATTGGTAGATCCTTAGGTCACTGGAGGAGGATGCTTGAAGGGATGGAGAATCCAGATCCCCTTTGTTATGGTTTAGACTCGGTATCCCCCAAAAGCTCACATGTGAGACAATGCAAGAAGGTTCAGAGGCGAAATGAGTGGGTTATAGCCTTAACCTAATCAGTGAATTAATCCCTGATGGGATTGGTAACTGGAGGCAGCTGGGGTATGGCTGGAGGAGGTGGTTCATTGGGGGGGTGGCTATAGGATATACATTTGTGTTTGGCAGGTGGAGACCTCTCTGTCTGCTTTCTGATCACCATGTGAGCTGCTTCTTCTGCCACACTCTTCTTTCCTGTTTTTCCTGCCTCACCTGAGTCCTGAAGAATGGAGTCTGCTGTCTGAGACCTCTGAAACATGAGCCCCTAAATAAACAGTTCCTCCTCTACAATTGTTCTAGTTGGGTCCCTTAGTCACAGCAGTGAAAAAGCCAAAAACATTCTTCTTGTTCTTTTTTGCTTCCCTGCTGGGAGGTCAGTGTTTTCACTCCACCATGCACTCCCACCACAGTGGGCTGCCTTGCCACAGGCCCAAAGCAACAGGGCCAAACGTGAACTTGAACCTCCAAAACTGTGAGCCAAGATAAACCTCTTCTCCTGATTAATTATCTTGTTTTTGTTTTTTTAATAGCCATGGAAAGCGAACAAAAGTACTATGAAAAACTTTTAAAGAGTGATGGGATATGGGGTTTACTTCATACTGGGTGACTGGGGAAGGCAGCCTGATTAGGTGACCCTCACTAGAAGTCCCTCAATGGAATGGACCCTGAATGGCATGAAGACAACCCAGATACAGACGTTGAGGGCAGAAATGCCTGGGGTTTTTAAAGAACAGAGAAAGTAAGTCCCTGTGGCTGCGAGGCAAGGAGTTCTGGTTGGGGAGGTCTGAGAAGTCTGTTGTTGTTTGTTAGTCACTGGAAATTAAAGCTAGGGGCACTTTACCAATGAGCTACATCCCCGGTCCTTTTAACTTTTTATTTTGAGACAGAATGTCACTAGGTTGCTGAGGTTAGTCTCAAACTCCAGATCCTCTTGCCTCGGCCTTCCAAGTCGCTGAGTTTACAGGTGTGCACCACCACGCCCAACTTGAAAAGCCCTATTAACTGTTCTATGCAGCACCCCAAAGAACCCCAGCTAGTAAGGAGGGGAGGGTTTAGTTCCAGCAGCAGTAGGGATCCAGGCCAAGTGGCCTCATGAGGCAAGGTCCTGGCGAAACCTGGTGGAGCCCTGACAGACATGCACAGTGCACATGACTGTCACGCGGCACTGGCTGGAGGCCATCCCCAAGGGAAGCCTCTCTCACACATTTAGCCCAGGGCCTAGCTCTTGGAGAGGAACGTAGTGGTCAACTCATCCCCTTTCTGAGTCCTGAGTTCTGCAATAGCACAATCAGTTTTGTTGTTGTTTAATACTCATGCTTCTTTTCTTTAATCCACTCTTCTCTCTAGACAATATACTCTTCATTCTATGGTAACCTTGCCATTTTCTCTCCCTCCTCTATCCGTAGTTTTCTTCACTGTTTTATGAATTTCCCAATAGACAATGTTGGAATTTGAGAGTCAAAGAAAGGAAAAAAAACTTGGATGAGCAATTTTTAAGAAAAAATATAACACTGTTTTGTTTTTTAACTGGGGATGAAGCTCAGGCATGCTTTACCACTGAGCTACATCTGCAGCTCGTTTTTATTTTTTATTTTGAGACAGGGTTTCACTAAACTTCCAAGGCTGGCCTTAAACTTGTCATCCTCCTACCTCAGCCTCCTGAGCTGCTGGGATTATAGGTGTGTACCACTGTGCTAAGTGCCTTCAGGTCTCTCTCTCTCTCTTTGTCTCTGTCTTTTCTGTAGTTCTAGGGATTGAACTCAGGGCCTCACTCATGCCAGGTATGTGGTCTACCACTGATCTATAGCTCAGCCCTCTTTACTTTTTTTTTTTTTAAATTATGAGACAGGTTCTAAGATGTCCATGCCAGACTTGAACTTGCTATCTTCCTGCCTTCCTACCCAGCTGTCTTGGGTAGCTGGCTGGTATTACAGGCATATACCATCACCCACAGCACTTTCTGATTGTTTCTTTGTTTGTTTTTAAGGAATCCAGACTGACTTGAATTTATATTATCAACATTGATTTATTTTAGAAAATAGTGATTGAATTTATACTGAGTATTGACTACATAATGAGTTTAGAACTGGGAAGGGGGAGTGAGGTGAGATAAAATGTACATGGGAAGAAGGATGGATTTGGGAAACATGATGAATTTATTTTCTCCCATATAGGCAACTGGAGCTCAAGGAGGCATCAAGGGTGAAAATACAGATTTCCAAGTCAATAAATTCTATTCCATGGAAATCTGGGTTTGGGTTCTTTGTCTCACAATTAGAAGAATGAAATCCATGGACCCAAAGGTGGGAGCAAAGTAACAGAATTTATTAGTGTTAATAGGAGGAAAGAAAGCAGAGCTCCCAAAGGGGAGGGGTCCCAAGAGAGGAATTCTGGAGCATGGCTTTGTCTGGGAGTTTCTATGGATCTACGGGGTTAAGGGAGGTAGCCCCTACCCAGTCCTGGGGACAGTACTCTTCAGGTGCTTTTTGGTCCCATCGGGTTACCATGCCTGTTTTTGGTGGGACCTGGGTAGCAGGCAGTAGATATCTCACTATCAATTCCTTTTTTTCCTCTCTGCTTACTCAGGAGTTGGCCTGATCTGGAGGCCTGGCTTGTGTCTGTAGTTTCTCAACCCTGTTACTAGAGACCTAACCTTGAAGGAGCCCAAGTTTCCTGTCTGTCCTTTTTAACCCTCTCTTCTGCCTCACTATTTGATTTTAAATAATTATATTAGGCTGAATCTTCTTTTACGAGTTAGAAAGAACCTACTCAGAGGCTAGTAGATATGACATTTCCACAGATTACACTCTACCTCTGGCCAGCTGCTTACATGCAGGCACACAGGTACAGCACTGGATATACAATGTTTTTAATTTGTATCTGTGTGAATTGCTCCTTGGCCTTTTGGCTAAAATCAAGTGTGGTCGGTCTCTGGGAGTCCAACCTGGAACCGTTCTTCCCCTGGGGTGATGATTGTGGCAGTGCAACTAGCTTCAGACACTTCTGTTTCTTTGAGACACTGCTCCCTCCTCCTTTTTCTGGTGTTGGTTTTGGTTTTATTTTGCTATTAATACCTTTGGCCCCAGCCATCTGCCAGATATTTCTCACTCTAGGAAGTGGTTAGACAGGGGTAGATCTGTGGTGTTAGTTTACCTAGAACAAAATCAACTTAGTTGGAAACAAAGAAAAGTGTATTTATTTGGCGCTAATTAGGACTTCAATCTGGGGAAACACAGATTGAAGCAATCTAGAAAATATACTACAAGGTTTTACAGAACGGAGAGCATATTTATAGCTTTAAACCCCAAGGGGGTTAGAAATGACGTCACTTGTTATCCAGGAATTATAGTTGCCCCGGGCAAAAGTTTTGTTTATTTTTTATTTTATTTATTTAATTTTTTTTGAGAGAGAGAGAGAGAATTTTTTTAATATTTATTTAATTTTTTTTTAGTTTTTTCGGCGGACACAACATCTTTGTTTGTATGTGGTGCTGAGGATCGAACCCGGGCTGCACGCATGCCAGGCGAGCGCGCTACCGCCTGAGCCACATCCCCATCCCAAAAAGTTTTGTTTAAAAAACAAAACAAAAAACTATTTTGTAAGAAAGGGATTAGGAGGGGCTAGGGATGTGGCTCAAGTGGTAGCGCGCTTGCCTGGCATGCGTGAGGCCCAGGTTCGATCCTCAGCACCACATACAAACAAAGATGTTGTGCCTGCCGAAAACTAAAAAATAAATATTAAAATTCTCTCTCTTTAAAAAAAAAAAGGGATTAGGAGAGGTTTGGTCAGGGTGGTTTGGGGAGAGTCTGTTGTACAGAAGGTCAGCAGAGGTTAACAATGTCTCCAAGGTCAATTTGTAACTTACATCTGGGAGCTGGGGAGACCAGGGTTTGTCTGTTACTTAGTTAGAAGATTCAACTGCCAATGCATCTAGAACCTGGTAAACAATGATTTCCTGACCCTATTTTAAGTGTGGGAACTGACAGTGGAGGGGCGTTGGAGGAAGTACCACAAAAGCGGAGAAAGGAACCTCATCTCAGCCAGGTGAATTCTTTTTTTTTTTTTTCCAATATTGGAAATTGAACCCAGGGTGCTCTATCACTGAGCTACATTGCCATCCCCAGCCTTTTTTATTTTGAAAAAAAGGTGTCTACTAAGCTGTCCAGGCTGACCTTGAACTTGGGATCATTAGCTTCCCACGTAGCTGGGATTACACGCATGTGCCACTGTGACCAACATAATGTCTCATTTAATGTGTGTGTGTGTGTGTGTGTTTTCCTGAGGGATTGACTCCAGGGCCCCTTAAAAACTAAGCAAGTGCCCTACCACTAGCTACATCCCCAGCCCTGAGTTCTTGACTTTTGCAGAGAAAAATTTTCACACCATTTCAGAGACTTATTCGGTAAAAGAAAGCAATAAACTAGGTGCGATGGCACACCTCCGTAATCCAGCAATGCAGGAGGCTAAGGCAATAGGATCACAAGTTCATGACTATCCTCAGTAATTTGACAAGGTCCTTAACAAGTTGAGACTGTCTCAAAGTAAAAAAATAAAAAGGGCTGGGGATGTGGGTCAATAGTAAAGTGCCCCTGATTAAATCCCCAGTACACACACACACACACACACACAGGAAGGAAAAGAAAGCAAGCAATAAGGCAGCATATGCACTCAGAGGAAGAGTAGGCATTGGAGAGTGAGATTCACCTTTTGAATCTGGGGCTCTTCTTTTAAAGGAAACTTGTGAGGGGTGGGAATGGGAATGCATATGAAGACGACATCAGCCTGGTGACCATGGGTCACAGGACATTGGTGGTGGTCTGGTCTCTCCAGCATCTTCAGGTTGACATTGTCTCCTCCATCTAGCTGATGGTTTACAATGTGCCTACGTCATAGCTTTCTTAAACCACATCTCCCTTTGTTTTATCTAATCTGGAAATATGTGGCCTAGTCTAACAGTGCACTTAAGTTTTAATCAAAATAAGGCAATTTTCATAGATAAGTGAATTTACAGTAACTCCAAGATTCATAGATTTCTCAGAAATTTTGGGAGTGACTTGGCCAAGAGGTCTAGGGAATGAATCTGATCAAGGAGCTTTTAGATTTAAAGCTATAGTCTCTTTTTTCTTGCTCTTTTCTCCTTTCTACTTATCTATATTTCTTTTATTCTACCACAGGAACCAATGCTACTCTGTTATTTTTTCTTGACACATTATGCCACATGACAGGTGAAATGTCATGGAAATGCAAGGCAATGTACTTTGGACTACCAAGAGACAGAACTCAGTCACTTATTCCTTCCATCACATAATCCACCTGTAACTTGAAGCACACATCTCTTATCCACTGGGATCCTGATGCCTGATACCAGGAAACATTTTGCTTTTGAATTCTTTCAAGGGGACTGGACATTCAAATGGCCTAACTGAAATGGAAAAGTGGAAAGAGAGCAATATATTTTACAGATAAAATGTATAAAAGTGGGGCTGGGGATGTGGCTCAAGCGGTAGCGCGCTCACCTGGCATGCGTGCGGCCCGGGTTCGATCCTCAGCACCACATACAAACAAAGATGTTGTGTCCACCAAATAAATAAATAATTAAATATTTTTTAAAAATGCATAAAAGTATTATAACCTCTGAAACTATCTGAAAGTCTTAACATTTAATTATATGTCTGTAAGGAAATTTTAAATTTACTCTTTTCTTGCCAGGTACAGTGGCATACTCGTGTAATCCCAGCAACTTGGGAGACTCAGGCAAGAGGCTCATAAGTTTGAGATCAGCTTTAGCAACTCAGTGAGGCCCTAAGAAACAGCAAGATCCTGTCTCAAAATAAAAAATTAAAAGGGTTGGGGATGTAGCTCAGTGGCTGAACACCCCTGGGTTCAATCCCCAGTACCAATAAGTACATAATTTTACTCTTTTCTCTGTGGAATTTCAATAATTTTAGTCTAAGAAGTAAACCAAACAAGTAACAGATAAGGAAAAAAGAGCATATAGGTTTTAAACATGCCTAAAGCATGGGAGTATTAGGCTCAAAAATGGGTTATATGGAGCTGTGCATGGTGGTGCATGCCTATGATCCTAGAGACTCAGAAGTAGGAGGCAGAAGGATTGCAAGTTTGAGGCCAGCCTGAGAAAGTTAGCAAGGCCCAAAGCATCTTAGTGAGACCCTATCTCAAAACAACAACAACAACAACAACAAAAAAGGTTGGGGGACATGTGATTGAGCAACCCTGGGTTAAATCCCCAATAACAATAAAAAAAGAAAGAAAGAAAAAGAAAGAAAGAAAGAAACAAACAAGGAAGGAAAGAAAGAAAGAAAGAAACTATATGGTTGATTCTATTATAGAGTGTTTAAGGAATAAGGCTTGTGTTTTGGGAGCAAAGGGAGGTGGAGTAGTCTGCAGAAGGTTGAAAGGAGGATGTGCATAGGGGGCCAGGGTTGTCTTATGATGTAGATAAAATCTCCAAGGTAACAGTTAACTGTGGTCCTCTCTGTCTAGGCCAGGTGTCAGATCCCCAATGTCTTCTTCCTGTGGAGAAACCCCTCCTAGGAAGAAAGGGATATACATCAAATAGAAATGTCTCTGTCTCCACTTTACCAGAGGAGATGGATGTAAATTTCTCTTACACAAGAACAGTGTTTTGCAAAGGACTTAAAATTAGCATATTACAGTGACTTAGCCACAACAAGTTGAGACTCTGTCTCAAAGTAAAAAAAATAAATAAAAAGGGCTGGGGATGTGGGTCAATAGTAAAGGGCCCAGTACACACACACACACACACACACACACACACACACACAAACACACACACATATGAAGGAAAAGAAAAGAAAGCAAGCAATAAGGCAGCGTAGGTACTCAGAGGAAGAGTAGGCAATTTACAATAGATAAACTTTGGAACCAACCTAGTTGTCCTTCAACAGATGAATGGATAAAGAAAATGTGATATATGTACACAATAGAATATTACTCAGCCTTAAAGAAGAATGAAATTATGGCATTTGCCAGTGAGTGGATGGAATTGGAGAATATCATGCTAAGTGAAATAAGCCAATCCCCCAAAACCAAAGACTGAATGTTTTCCCTTTGGACAATGCAGATGTGAATTAACATACAGATGTTAATTCACAATAGGTGGGGGGAGGGGGTTAGGGAAGAATAGAAGTACTTTGGATTAGACAAAGGGGATGAAGGGAAGGGAAGGGGAAATATGAAAGACAGTAAAATGAACTGGACACTCCTATCCCATGTACATATATGATTACATGATCAATGCAATTTTATATCATGTACAACTAGAAGAATGAGAAGTTATACTCCATATCTGTATAATATGTCAAAATACAGTCTACTGTCTTCTATAACTAATAAGAACAAATAAAAATAATAAAAACAACAACAACAGCAAATAAAGGACATCATGTCAGAGCCATTCCTGTGACTGCAGAGTCTGTAGTTTTTCAGAATTAACCAATTCAAAATAACCAGAGAAATAGAGAAATATATTTGGGATGAATATCATACTCTCCTACATACCTATAATTATTGTGCATTAAATAAAAAAACTTAACACAGAACTTAGAGAAAAGCGGCAAAGTTTCACATTAGACAGCCCCACTCAAGTGGAAAATGAAAATGAAATGTCTGGCTGTTACTTGCGTTGTTTGGGCCATTCAGCATCCAGAGCAGCCATATGGGGTCAGGAGCCATGTGGAATGTGGTTTTTCTTACCATTAAAGCATTCACCAAGAGGTGGGATCAAAGATCAAGGGTTGCTCCCAGACAGGTGGTAACAGCTGCGGGGACCTTTGAATGAGCTCACACCTCTCATGAAATTCAATGTTTTGGTTCAGAGTAGTTTCCTGAACTGAAGCTGTCTCATCTTCTATAGAAGCCTTTTAAAAAATTATGTGGGGCTGGGGTCCCGGCTCAGGGGTAAAGCGCTTGCCTAGCATGTGTGAGGCACTGGGTTGGATTCTCAGCACCACGTATATATAAATAAAATATAAAGGTCCATTGACAATTTAAATTTTTTAAAAATCATGTTATATTCATGTATAAATATGTCACAATGAATCCCACTATTACATGTAATTGTATACGAATGAAAAGATTTTTAAAAAGATAAATTAACCTCCACTTTACAAAAAAAAAAAAAAAAAGGAATAAATAGAGCTTCCGAATATCCATTGAACTGTTAGTAACAAGAGAAGACCACAGAAAGTTGTGAGGGACCTTAATGGAATAAAACTAGCAACACAGGAGCAAAGTTCTATGTTTACTAAGTTCTGTGTTTACAAACGTCACAACATGAATGTGCTACCAGACAGGAAAATGGGAAGAAACAGGGTAATCCATTAACAGTAATCAACTCTAAGATTGCTCAACACAAATTGCACTGACCTCTACAAACTTGAATCTGAACTTGGCTTATCCTAAATCCACTTTATGTACCATTAATATGAAATTTCTCATGTTTTAAGACAGTATTTGTGGACACTGAAGAGTAATTAAGCAGGAGGAAATTACAATTCAAATATGGGCATCATAATGTTCAATAGTAAATGCTTATTAATTAAAACTGTCATTGGAAATTATTAGCAATAAAATTTTAATAACATATAATGTTAATTGAGTAAAATTAATCTACTAATAAAGTTTAGTATACTGAGTGACCTTACATGAAAAGAATTTAGTTACAAATATATTTATGGCACTGCATATACTTTAAGATTCTAAGAAACTGTTTGAAGTTGGAGAGAGAAACAAGAATAGAGAAAGTAATCTGATTAATGACTCTGGATTTAGCTTGTTCTAAAAGTGTGACTTGAACTATTGCAGGTCGTGATAGTAGCCTCGGCAGATTATGTTGGACTCTCCTGGTGAAATGGGTTTCTGCGAATAGGCTTTTCTATATCAAGAAGAAAATCATGAGTCTAGTCCTACAACCTATCCAAATAGAAAGTTAAAATTTAATGAGTGTTTGCAGGTGTGAAAAATAAGGGAATCCAAGTGACTTTAGGAGGTCACAAAGGGAACCATGCTGAGCTAGAACTTGAAAATGAATCTTGGGACAGGTGTCCAGTTAACCTTTAGTGGTGCCAGATTGCCTGCAATAAATTAAATCACTCCACCTCCTCTCCATTTGGAGAAAGCCTGCTTTACAAACAGCTGGGTCAAAACCTTCTTTCTTAAGATGATCGCTACCTCTCTCTCCCCCACCTGCCGGCTCTTTCCCGGCTACCATGACCTGAGCAGCTTTTCTCGGCCATACCTTGTGCTGTGGAGCCGGCCAGCCATGGACTGAATCCTCTGAAACCATAAGCTAAAATCATTCCTCCTCCAAGTTGTTTTTCTCAGACACTGAAAACCCCATGGACAACATAATACTTTTTTCTTTCAACTGTTCAACATATTTTATTTATGGTACGGGGGATTGAACCCGGGGGTTACTTCCCTAGGTTCATCCCTACACCTCCTTACCACTGGACTACATCCCCAGGTTTATTTTCTTTCTTTATTTTTGAGATAGGGGTCTCACTAAGTTGCTGAGGGCCTTGCTATGTTGCTGAGGCTAACCGGGGGGAACTTGCCATCCTCCTGCCTCAGCCTCCTGAATCACTGAGATTACAGGCATGCTCACCATGCCTGGTTTATGAATATATTTTAAAGAACTCAAGAAAAAAGAAAAGTCTGCTCAGCTGGGTGGAGCAGCACAGGCCTGTAATCCCAGTGGCTTGGGAGGCTGAGACAGGAGAATTGCAAGTTCAAGCCTCAGCAACTGTGAGGCACTAAGCAACTCAGTTGTCTCCAAATAAACTACAAAATAAGGCTGCAGATGTGTCTCAGTGGTCGAGTGCCCCTGAGTTCAATCCCTTGGTACTTGTACCATCACTATTAAATGTCTAACAATCCTCTGGTCCCAGGGAGGACAGGCACAGGAGCAGAGCTACACTGGCTCAGCAAGTCCAGCCCAGGTGGCAGAATGAGAAGCTCATCTTCCACAGAGCAGAATATCCAGTATGGCTTTCAGTCAGACCCAAATGTGTTTCCTCTATCCTATTTCCTCAAGAATTTGGAAACCGGGCTGGGGATGTGGCTCAAGCGGTAGCACGCTCGCCTGGCATGCGTGCGGCCCGGGTTCGATCCTCAGCACCACATACAAACAAAGATGTTGTGTCCGCCGAAAACTAAAATAAATAAATAAATATTTAAAAAAAAAACAAAAAAAAAAAAAGAATTTGGAAACCCTTTGGACAATGTCATCCCTCATTAGGCAAATGACAGAGGTGAAGAAGCCAGAATTGAGTGATTCCCATGAACACCCAAGGCTGGCAAGCAAAAAAAAAAAAAAAAATCATAACTTTCTTTTTGCCTCCTGCTACCCCCCCCACACACCCATTGATTATTTGCTGTAGCTCCTCTGCCAAGTTACAGAGAATTTTGATGAGAACTTTGTAATATTCATACCAACAAAACAGTGATTTTTACCTTTGTTCATGAAGGATGTTTTGGGGTTTTTTTTGGTGCTGGGGATGGTACCAATGACCTCAGCATGGTGAGCATGTGTTCTCACACTAAGCTTCACTCCCAGCCTATTTTAAAATAAAAATTCAGGCTGGGGTTGTAGCTCAGCAGCAGAGTGCTTGCCTAGCATGCGTTAGGCACTGGGTTTGATTCTCAGCACCACATAAAAATAAATAAAGGCATTCTGTTCACCTACAACTACAAAATTAAAAAAAAAAATCCATTACTCTCCAATAGAATACTTTTTGGGGAAAATATGTGTGCTTATGTTTCTAAAATCTGGATTATCATCAATGTTTTCTAAATTTGTATGTTCTCTATTAAGGTTTTGATATTATGTCTAGATTTTTTTTCTTTCTTTTTCTTGCAGTACTGGTGACTGAACCCCGGGGTGCTCTACCACTGAGCTATATCCCCAGTCCTTTTTAAAAAGTGAAAACAACCTTTCTTTAAAAATTTCAAAATTTTGTTTTAAGGTATGATGTCTGAGTGGGCATGGAAGTCTTCATTATATACTAAATGTTTCATTTCAGGCATTTATAGTTAGTAGCTTTCTAGGAATTTAGTGAATCCATAGTATATCCAAGCATTTGTGAAATGACTCATTATGTAATATTTTTACTTTTCAATATTTACATATATATGAATATATAAATACATATATATAAACGTGTGTACATATATACATTCATATATATTATTGGTTTTTCCTTGCTTTGCAGTAAAAGAGATAAAAGCAAGAGTCTCCAGTGCACTAGGTAAGTGCTCTACCACTGAGCTACATCCCCTGTCCCGTCCAGCAGGACACATCAACATGGGCAGCGAACCTAGATGGGGAGGAATGAAGGGACAAGAGACATGAAAGGTGACAGCAAGACAGGGGTCTGATCAAGCTGCAAATTTTTATTGTTCACACAGGGGTATTTATATGCTGGGGATGGGGAAGCTCTTTAATCAGCAATTGCTGGATGTGGGTGGTAAAACTGCCAGGTGCAAGATGTCTGATGATCCTGATAACCGCAGGATGTTCCAGGGAGATAGGTAGCTGCAGGATGCCTTCCAGGCAGGATGTCTCCCAGGGGGCTGTCAGGCTATTTTTTGAAGGAGAATTTCCTTCTAGTCCCTGACAATCCCCAGATCTTTTTATTTTTTAAATATTATTATTTCATGTTAAAACAGAGTCTCACTAATTTGCTGAGGCTGGCCTCAAACTTGTAATCCTCCTGCCTCAGCCAATCAAGTTGCTGGGATTACAGGTGTGCACCACTGTACCTGGCCAGAGTGTATCTGTCAGCTCAGGCTGCCATAACAAACTACCATAGACTGGTTGGCTTCAAAAATTGAAATTTATTTTCTCAGTTATTTTGTTTTTGTTTTGTAATACTGGGGATCAAACCCAGGGCCTCCCATATGCAAGGCAAGCAATTTACCAGTGACCAATACCTCCAACCCTTATTGTCTCACAGTTTCAAAGCTTGAAATCCAAGGTCAGAGTGTCAACAGGTAGGTTTCTGGTGAGGTCTCTCTTCCTGGCTTATATAGATGGATATTCTGTCCTATGCACTCAACTATATCCTCCCAAACTTCACAGGTTGGTTTATCAAAGATTCTATTTCTGAGTTTTTTAAAAATGTGGTAAGTAAGTGATCTTTCAGGAAGCAATCACTTATCTTAGACTTGTGCTTATCTTCATTTTATCTATAAAGCAGGAAAGGATTGTTGAGTGTAAAGCTATAGTGAATTCCAGAGATCCAAAGTTTTCTGTCAACAGCTTAGGCTGGATTGTCTTCACAGTGGATGGGTAAGGATCATCTGCTCTGGGACAACATTTGCATGCTGGTAGGGAGCTGTGTTTACTGGTTACATTTAATTAAGGTATAGGTTCAGCTTCTGTGACCAATCTGTTTTACATTAAATTATAACTTTCCTTCTTGATGTGCTATTTAATGAATAAAATATTTAAACTAGAGTTATGAAATTTTAAATCTATTTATTTATCTTTTGCAGGCAATTTCTTATTTTGATTATCAAATGATAATATCATAAAACATTTCAGAAAAAAAAATTTAGCAAAGAGATAACTCTAGCTGGGCGCTATGGCACATGCTTGTAATCCTAAAGGCTTGGGAGGCTGAGGCAGAAAGATCACAAGTTCAAGACCAGCCTCAGCCATTTAGTGAGGGCCTCAGCAACTTAGCAAGACCCTGTCTCAAAATAAAATTTTTAAAAAGGGTCTGAGGATGTGGCTCAATGGTAGAATGTTTGCCTAGCATGGGTAAGGTACTGGGTTTGATTCTTGGTGCCACATATAAGTAAATACAATAAAGGTCCATTGACAACTAAAAATATTTTAAAAAAAATACAACTAACTGGCCAAAATTGTGAAAAACAAGCTCTGGTGGGTAGAGCGGCACCTTGCCTTCTCTCATTTCTGTAGTGTGCTCTGTGGTATCTCAGAGTTTACCTAATGCTTGAGATTTAAAGGAAACATTCCACATCGTGAAGCGGCAGGTACACTGGGAGTAGACAGGGCTGGCCAGACATCATTACTCCCCAGCTTTGAATGTCAGCCATACTGATCTGGTGTTACATTTTTTTTAAATAGCCAGTTATTTATTTAATACTTAGGAAAGTTATGTTGGCTGAAGGAGAAAAAAATAATCACAGAGTTAACAGAAAACTACTATGATTTATTATTTATTTATCTACAATTTAATCATCTGATCATCCAGACACTGGACAAAACACTGCGGATAACAAAATTCGAAGTCAAGTTGGGGGAGACCCCTACTTATAGCTCTCTAGGGACTTCCAAATCTGTGATCCTGGGTGATGGCTCATCCTGGGTTTACCTAACCTGAGCTCTCCCTGGTCGCACTTTCTAGCCTTCTCTCTGCCCACTGGTCTCAGAGCTCTTCCTCAGGTGCACCAAGCATGAGTCTCCTTCAGGACTCTTGCATTGCTGTTTCTTTAGCTAAAAGATTTATACTCAGATGTTATCCCGGCTCCATGCTCTGCCCAAAAGCTATCTCCTGAGACCTGGTAACAATTTTCCACATTTGGAGACTTCTGGTTCCTACGTGGGTCATCTCAGCCTGCTTGCTTCGTGTCTCTCCATAATACTTATCCCTTCTGAAAACATCATAAACCTATTTGCCCACTGATTTACTGTTAATCTCGCCAACTAGAATATGAACTCCATTGAGGACAGAGATTTTGTTTTATGGATGCCGTGTTCCCATGGATTTAAAATAGTGTCTGGAACCTAGACAATAATCAATAAATATTTGTTTGGGTGAATGAATGAATAAAGACATAATTGTTAGGGAGTGGGGAGATAGACATGCCACAAAAAAATTACCACAAGGAGGCACAAAGTCCAAATCCTTTGGGGGAGGTGGTAAAGAGTGAAGTCTTCCGGACCTGGTCCCAAAGTAGCAGAGGTACTCAAACCTAGACCTTGCCTTCTCTCAGTTTCCTGTCATGTCTTGCTTTCTCCCATGGGACGAACCTAACTGGAAACCTAAGATGAGAGAATTTTGCTAATGCAGATCCCAGACTTCCTGGGCCACAGAACAGGATAGAGAGAAAATTCCAAGGGACAATGAGAAGGTATCCATCATAGGGGAATTATCTTTAGTGGGGAAAAAATGCTTTAATTAGCATTTGAGATATGTGATGAGAGTCACAAGTCATGTTCAGTCAACCAAAACCACACATCACTAAATACTTCATATACAGCAGTGAGAGAAGTTTTACTCTGCCCATGGTAAGGGACTGAGGGAAGGATATGAGGACAGAGAAAAGAGAGAAAAGAACCATTGTATATAGTGTACACAGTGTAGCTTCTCCCCTGGAAAGAACCAAGGATGGCCAGTGACTTTGCACATCCTGGCCAGACACATTGTGTGTATGAGTAGGTCATTTATTTATGTTCTTATGGAAACTCATCAGGGAACTAGGTTTCTTATATAGGGCATCTAGGTGGTTCTCAGAGATAGCACCATAGAAACAGAATCATGGAGGCAGAACAGGCCCTGAAATTCCTACAAATCTTTCAGGCTGTTGGTTATTGTGAAACACTGCAAAATTGCTAAGGTTTGCCAAATTCTGCCTAGATTTTGCAGTTCCAAAAAGTGGTGGAATTTGCTTTCCAAGCAATGGTCAAAGTATACATGCATGTATATGAAGGGTTGTGGTGGTGGCAGTGCAGAAGTTGGGTTGGAGTGGGAAGAGACCGAGGCAGAGTGAACCCCTCACCTATAGCAAAACCAGTAAGTTTGCCCTTGGATCTTCTTAAATATGTAATATCCCAAATTTAAGTCATAAATGTCATCATTAATAAAATCACTCAGACTCTATGGTTTCACATTTTCTTAGACCTTGTGCTATTTCATTTAAATCTCTGATTTGTTCAACTGCCACTAATCACTTCCTCTGCACATTTTTTTTCTTTTCCTTTTTCTAACTTCAGTTTATTTTGAATAAGGGTAACAACTTCTCTTCTCTCTCCCATACAGTGTGGTACCATGGTTCCTCCAGATCACCTTTCATGCACACTCCTTACCATCTGTTGTTTCTGTGAATTAATTATTCTAACCAGGGAATAATGGTTTCATCTTACTAGTTATAAATTTGTTTAAGAAGCTGGATGCAATAGTGCAGGGCTGTAATCCCAGTGGCTCTGAAGGCTGATTCAAAAGAATCACAAATTTGAGGTCAGCCTCAGGAACTTAGTGAGACCACAGCAACTGAGAGACCCTGTCTCAAAATAAAACAATAAAAAGGGCTAGGGATGTAGCTCAGTGGTAAAGTGTCCCCGGGTTTGATTCCAGTACTCACCCTCACAAAAAATTTTCTTAAATATTCTGTTGTGTTGGAAGACAGAAGACAACATTAAAAATAACAAATTGCATTCTTTTATTTTTTTTAAAGGAAAACAATGTTTATAAAAGCAAATACTGATTTTTTCATTATTATATTTCTTCTTGTTTTTAGCTAAGATCAAAGTAGAATCCTGGGCTGTAGCATGGTAAACTTGAGCACTTTGAAAAGGCCAGAGATTTCATAATATCATCCACATGATCAAAATTGACTGTATATAACCCCAGTGTCCCACATGCTTATCTGTAAAGACATGACTTAATAGGAATGTTGAGATTTGAAAGGCCATTGTCCTTGGTGAGGACAATAACTTCCTAGAATTCAACAGTTTTGTTTCCTGTAATTTTCATTTTTGGGAAACCCATGAGTTTTATGAAATCTGATGTTTATTTATGGTACTGTTTTTAAGAAATTGTCAGACATGAGCCATTTTCTAATACTCATAAAAGGATACAGGTATTGAAGTGGTACCCCCTTTCTCCACAGAAAAGTATTAACTGGGCTTCTCCAGAAATCTTCACCATGGCTGATTTTAAGACTGTCAGCAAAAGAGTCTCTGCAAAAGAGTTCAATTTAGATGAACTTCATATTTTCCTGTCGCCCTGTTTCACTTGGCCACTGTCTGGGAGGATACCAGCACTCCAGGTCTGGACACCCCTTACTAGTTTTTCACAAACTTATCCAGTATAGTAGTTTGTAGAAATGTGAAAACACGGCCTCTGGCCTTGAGCTGGGCTTCACAGAGATGTCTACATTTTTAAGTTACAAATGGGCCCATGGTAACAGCTGGCAGGGGGAGGAAAGAAAGGGGAGATGAAGCTCTCCCTTCTCAGGTGTTGTCCTTGAAGGGTTAACTTGCCCAAAACAGTGAAAGAAAAAGCTGCTTTTATGTGAACTTCTGCAGACTGTGAACTTCTGAGCCCCTCCCCTTACATGCTGGGTATAAAACTCTGTAACTCCCTGAACTTGGGGTTCAGGGGATTGATTGATTACAGCAAAAGCTGTGCCCTCTGAACCTGGCTGCAGCCAAACAAAACTGTTTCCTGCTATCTTTGGTGCCTTGCCTTGTCTGTCCCTACAACAGTATAAATTAAGCCTTGTATAAAATTCACTTTCAAACACGCTTATCAACATACTTTCATATACTTAAGTATATCCGATGGCTAAAAGAATACTTGTTTTAATATCATGATTTATCATGAATTTTTCCTTATTTTTGATAGAACTAGTTAAGAAAACACTCTTGAACTTGCTTCCATGATACAGAACAAAGGCATTGAACAGAATGCCCGTGTACAAAATTGGGCATATTCTCATTGCAAAGACATCTTCACACCCAGACAAATGTTATTGTTTTGGAATACATGCATGAGCGTGCTTGATCCACTCAGTTATTTCTTGGTAGTTTATAAAGCAATAAAAGAATTAAGGACTTTAAGGGTTTTTGTTGTTGTTTATTTTTATTTTGGTACTGAGGTTTGTACCCAGGGGTGTTATACCACTGAACTACTGTTATGCTCGAATTCGGGACCCCAAAAGACCACCAGAGACCAAGATCGATGTAAGCAGCAAAGAGGTGTTTATTGTGAGATAGCTGGGTCCTCCAGGCGTGCACACAGCAACTGGGACACTGAGATGCCCCGAGCCCAGGGTTTGCAGCAGTTTTATACACTCTTTGGGGAAGGCAGGAACTTCACATACACCATAGCATCTCTTAGCAAATCATCAGACACTGCAGGAAAATCATAAAACCACTCTTAACATTGATTAGCACATTCACTGGCAGGAACAAGTTGGGTAGGGGTGATTGGTTAGTACAAGAGGGGGATTCATTTGAACTGATTGGTTTAAGCCATGAGGGGAGTACATGCTGAACTACATGGTTTCCCAACATGTTATCAACCACCATAAACTACTGGGAGGGTCATCTGGCATCCCAGGTATTTCCCTGTCTCATGCTGATTGGTGGCTGCTAGGGGATTGCTATAGGTCCCCACCTAGCCTGACTGAGTCAGGGACACCTGCACAGCAGATCTCTCCTGTTATTTGTAGATAAACAACTCAGCAGGATGGGTATGTGCCTAGGAGTGCTCTGTGGGTCTTTCCAAGGACAAATGTCATGCCCCTTCCTTGGACAGTTTGCTCTGAGGTAGAGGCTGGTTTTTCAAGGCCACTTCAGCAATTTAGCAAGATCCTTAAGCATCTAAGCAAGATCTTATCTTAAAATTTAAAAAATAAAAGTAAAAAAGACTGGAGCTGTAGTGAAAAACCAGCCTCTACCTCAGAGTAAAGCCTGTCCAAGGAAGGGGGCGTGACCTTGTCCTTGGAAAGACCCACAGAGCACTCCTAGGCACATACCCACCCTGCTGAGTTGTTTATCTACAAATAACAGGAGAGATCTGCTGCACCAGGTGTCCCTGACTCAGTTAGGCTAGGTGGGGATCCATAGCAACCCCCTAGCAGCCACTAATTAGCATGAGATAGAGAAAATACCTTGGATGCCAGATGACCCTCCCAGTAGTTTATGGTGGTTGATAATATGTTGGGAAACCATGTAGTTCAGCACAATCAATTCAAAGGAATCCCCCTCACCCTTACCCAACTTGTTCCTGCCAGTGATTGTGTTAATCATGTTTTAGAGTTGTTTTATGATTTTCCCATGGTGTGTGATGATTTGCTAAGAGATGCTATGATGTATGTGGGGGTCCCTGCCTTCCCCAAAGAGTGTATAAAACTGCTGCAAACCCTGGGCTTGGGGCCTGTCAGCGTCACCAGTTGCTGCGTGTGTGCGGGTAGAGGACTGAGCTAGCTCGCAATAAACACCTCTTTGCTGCTTACATTGATTTTGGTCTCTGGTGGTCTTTTGGGGGTCCCGAATTCGAGCATAACAGGCCATGTGACAATGCTTTCTTCACTTCTGCAAATCTGACCTTGATAAATGGTCATAAGTAACATTTGCTGCTGCTATTGTAATTTCCTGAGATGAATTCTAAAAAGCATGAGATGTTCTTTGGTCTTCACATCTTGCCCTGGTGCTCTAGGATGCTTGGAACTTTGTTATATTTTTGTTACAAAATAAAGTCCCCCTCCTTGTTTCCCCAACTAAGAAAGGTAGAATTGCAATTTGAGGTTACTAATGGCAATAAAGATGGCGGCTGTTCTTCTTGCCCAGGCACAAGGCAGCCTCAACAGAAGAGTGACCATGAGTTTACTTAATGAACTGACATACGGCACTCATCATGTGCCTGGCAATTTTCTGAGTGATTTACAAGTAGTGTTGAAGCCAGATTTAAAGATAGGTAGTTAGTATAGTTAGGTAAATCAGGTGCAATATCAAGTAAAATTGAAAATGAAGGCCAAGTTGAGAATGGAGCCCGGGAAAGCAGAGCAGCACTTGGGGAAATTGAAATGTTACTGTTCCCAAGACCCAGAGCCCATTCTAAAGAAATGTTAAAGGAGCAGCTCTGAGCAAACAGGGAGGTGCTAATCAAAAGCCGACCCAGGCCCTTCCTGCCCAGATTACTCCTCTGACCTATCTGCCCCTCACCTTTTGGGTCTCCCCACCTACATTCTATCACTGCGAGATAACAGAACAAAAGACAGGAACTCTGACAGAAATGCAGGAAAGCGAAAGAAGACCTTATGTATAAAAAAAGGGAAGACCTTGCCCCTTCCACGGATTCCACCTATTGGGTCCCCCTCCCCCCCCCAGAAGTCTTTTCTGCTGTCCATAATAAAGCTTCTACTTTCCACTGGAAACTTGCCTCGTTATGCTTCTCTGGTGTTATACTTCAGCATTGGGGAAGCAAGGACTTGTCACCAGTAAACAGCAGTAACAGTGTTCACTTATGGAATCTTTAAGATTAACCTATGAGGTAGTACTATTGTCAGCCCAAGGAAAAATTATTAATAAACATTTTTATTATTACCTCTCCTAATAGTTTTGGACTTCAAATTCTCAGAACTTTGTCACCAAAAACTAACACATCAATAATGAAAAAAAAAATTGCACTAGTAAAAGATGAAGAAATTGGGACAGAAGATATAATTCTAAGTAGAAAATAAAAAGAATATTGGAAAAATCTTCTGTCAGGCCAAGCACAGTGGGGTAGACTTATGCTTGAATTCTGGACCCCCAAAAGACCACCAGAGACCAAGATCTATGTAAGCAGCAAAGAGGTGTTTATTTCGAGCTAGCTCGGTCCTTCACGTGCACACAACAACTGGTGATGCTGAGAGGCCCCGAGCCCAGGGTTTGCAGCAGTCGGGTACATTCTTTGGGGAAGGCAAGGACCCCACATACATCATAGCATCTCTTAGCACATACATCATAGCATCTCTTAGCAAATCATCACACATGGTGGGAAAATCATAATAAAACAACTCTAAAACATGATTAGCACATTCACTGGCTGGTACAAATTGGGATTCCTTTGAACTGATTGGTTTAAGCCACAAGGGGAGTACTTGATGAACTACAGGGTTTCCCAACATATTATCAACCACCATAAACTACTGGGAGGGTCATCTGGCATCCCAGGTATTTTTCTAGTCTCATGCTGATTGGTGGCTGCTAGGGGGTTGCCGTGGGTCCCCACCTAGCCTGACTGAGTCAGGGACACCTGGCGCAGCAGATCTCTCCTGTTATTTGTAGATAAACAACTCAGCAGGGTGGGTTTGTGCCTAGGAGTGCTCTATGGGTCTTTCCAAGGACAAGGGTCATGCCCCCTTCCTTGGACAGGTTTTACTCTGAGGTAGGGGCTGTTTTTTCAATACCTGTAATCCCAGTGACTTGGGAGGCTGAGGCAGGAGGATTCACAAGTTTTGAGCCCAGCCTAAGCAACTTTGAGAGATTCTGTCTAAAAATAAATAAATAAATTTTAAAAGAAGGAAATGGGAATGTAGTTCAGTGGTAAAGCACTTGGGTTCAATTCCCGCTACCCACCCCTGCCAAAAAAAAAAAAAAGAGTTAAGAAAATAAAAATTCTTCTGCTGAGAGTCCCTTAGAGCTCTGAAGTAAATTTGGGACACATTAAATGGAAAGGAGTCTTCCTTGTCACATTTCAGAATACAACAGTTACTAATAGGGCATTATGTAAAAATGTGGATGTGTAACCGATGTGATTCTGCAATCTGTATTTGGGGTAAAATTGGGAGTTCATAACCAGCTTGAATCTAATGTATGAAATATGATATGTCAAGAGCTTTATAGTGTTTTGAACAACCAATAAAAAAAAAAAAGTGAACTAGCCAAAAAAAAAAAAAAAAGAAGTCACACAGGTGCAGTGGTGCATGCCTGTAATCCCAGCAGCTCAGGAGATGGAGGCAGGAGGATCACAAAGTTCCTCATTAATGGCGAGGTTCTTAGTAACTCAGTGAGATCCTATCTCTAACTTAAAAAAGTAAAAATAGAGCTGGGGATGTGGTTCAGTGATCCAGCACCCCTGAGTTTAATCCCCGGTAACTCTGGGAGTTGTCTGAGACTGCAATTCCAAATCTTTGGAGGTAGAGCCCCAGGTGCTCTGTTGGAGGCCATCAGTCCTCCATGCCATACTGACTCTGAGACTCTCTCCACATCTCCAAAGCCCAAAAAACAACAATAATTTTAATTTTCAATAAAAGTAGAAATGTTATTCTTCATGTGCTGAACCTACAATTCACCTTATAGTGGTAGAATATAATTATGATGTTGAAAGTTTCTCTGAATGGTTCTGCATGGGAGATAATTGACCTTCAAATGGACAAAGGGAAGACAGGACATAGCTTATGTGAAAGTACCTCTAAGGAAGACATAGCCTCAAGTGACTAAATTTGTGACATCTTTTTACTCTGGATGGATAGAAAAGTGTAATGGTTAATTTGAATTGTCAACTTGATTGGATTAAGAGATGCTGGTGATTAAGAGGCTTCAGAGTATAATATGCATGAGGCTGTGTCTAGGAATGACTGGCATGGGAATAGCCAACTGAAGTGGAGACCCCCCCCCCGCCAAGTGTGGACAGCACTGTTCAATAGGATGGTGGCTTGCATGGATTAAAAATTGGAGGAACAAGAAATCAGCAGAAGCAAGCTTGATTCTTCCTGAACAGGTTCTTGATTGCTGCTGCAATCATCTGAGGATATCAGACTCTCTCTTCTTCAGTCTTCCAAAGCGAACTCTACCAGTGATTCTCCAGGGAGTTTCCAGAAGCCTTCGGTCTCAGACTAGGATAGCACCATGAATCCCTCTAGTTCTGGGGCTTCAGCCTCTTGACCATGCAGCTACTGATTCTTCCAGCTCTCCAGCCACCACCTGTAGACTATCCAGCTTCTGGTTGCATAAGTCAACCTAATAAATCCCCTTTTTATAATCATACTTCCAGTTGATTCTGTTTCTCTAGAGATCCCTGACTAATGCAAAAAGTTTATCTTAAAATAACTTTTTTTTTTTTGTCATAGAAAATCAAATCTTGGTCTTCATGCATGCTAAACAAATGCACTGCTACTGAGCTATGTTATGCTTGATTTCGGGACCCCCCAAAAGACCACCAGAGACCAAGATCAATGTAAGCAGCAAAGAGGTGTTTATTGCGAGCTAGCTTGGTCCTCTGCGCACACACAGCAACTGGTGACACTGAGAGGCCCAGAGCCCAGGATTTGCAGCAGTTTTATGCACTCTTTGGGGAAGGCAGGGACTTTACATACATCATAGCATCTCTTAGCAAATCATCACACACCACGGGAAAATCATAAAACAACTCTAAAACATGATTAGCACATTCACTGGCGGGAACAAGTTGGGGATTCATTTTAACTGGCTGGTTTAAGCAACGAGAGGAGTACTTGCTAAACTAGGTGGTTTCCCCAACATATTATCAACCACCATAAACTACTGGGAGGGTCATCTGGCATCCCAGGTATTTTTCTAGTCTCATGCTGATTGATGGCTGCTAGGGGGTTGCTATGGGTCCCCACCTAGCCTGACTGAGTCAGGGACACCCAGGGCAGCAGATCTCTCCTGTTATTTGTAGATAAACAACTCAGCAGGGTGGGTATGTACCTAGGAGTGCTCTGTGGGTCTTTCCAAAGACAAGGGTCACGCCCCCCCCTTGGACAGGTTTTGCTCTGAGGCTGAGGCTGGTTTTTCAAGCTATATACCAGCAGCCCTAAAACCTAAATTTGTGTGTGTGTGTGTGTGTGTGTGTGTTTCTTGATACTAGGAATTTAAACCAGGGGCAATTTATCACTGAACCACATTCCTAATCCTGTTTTAATTTTTTAAAAATTTAAGATAGTGTCTCACTAAATTGCTTACAGCCTCACTAAGTTGCTGAGGCTGGCCTTGAACTCGCCATCCTTCTGTGTCAGCGTCCTGAGCTACTGAGTTCACAGGTGTGCATCATTGCACCTTGCAATGTGTGGCTTTTTTCTTTTAAATTCTTACTACATCCAAATTTAGTAGAAGAATGGAGTATGCAAGATGTGTGTGGGGTGGGGGGGATTGGCATCTACGAACAGTGAAACATATTACATTTTCACTACCTTTGTTTAAGACTCTTAACTATTAAAAAAAATGAAAAATGACAACTATTACAATTTCATGCGTTAACTAGTACATATGACAGTTGACTGACATTGAAGATGTTATGCTCGAATTCGGGACCCACCAAAGACCACCAGAGACCCAAGATCGATGTAAGCAGCAAAGAGGTGTTTATTGTGAGCTAGCTCGGTCCTCCGCGCACACACAACAACTGGTGATGCTGAGAGGCCCCAAGCCCAGGGTTTGCAGCAGTTTTATACATTCTTTAGAGATGGCAGGGACTTCACATACATCATAGCCTCTTTTAGCAAATCATCGCACACCACGGGAAAATCAAACAACAACTCTAAAACATGATTAGCACATTCACTGGCAGGAACAAGTTGGGTAGGGGTGATTGGTCAGTACAAAAGGGGTATTTATTTGAACTGATTGTTTTAAGCCAAGAGGGGTGTACCTGCAGAACTACATGGTTTCCCAACACCATAAACTACTGGGAGGGTCATCTGGCATCCCAGGTATTTCCCTGTCTCATGCTGATTGGTGGCTGCTAGGGGGTTGCTATGGATCCCCACCTAGCCTGACTGAGTCAGGGACACCTGGCGCAGAAGATCTCTCCTGTTATTTGTAGATAAACAACTTAGCAGGGTGGGAATGTGCTTAAGAGTGCTCTGTGGGTCTTTCCAAGGACAAAGGCCATGTCCCTTCCTTGGACAGGTTTTGCTCTGAGATAGAGACTGGTTTTTCAAAGACAAATTTAGACTGTTAGTATAGATAGATAAATCCAGTCAGGTCAGATCAAGAAGGCCAATTTTGAGTGAGTCTGGTGGAAGATGGTCCCCTGAGGGATTGAAATGTTAATTCCTTCAGAGCCCCTCCTCCACCCTTATCAAGAAACTCCAACCTGTTGCTAAGGTAACCTGTCCCAGGAATTGCCCCTCCCTATAGAAAGCTATAAGGTTGTTAATGTGTCCTGGGCTGCTCCATCCCACCCTTCCCCCTTCAGCCCACCAGTTTTGGCCATCCCACCAAGAATTTGAAAAACCAGCCTCTACCTCAGAGCAAAGCCTATCCAAGGAAGGAACATGACCTTTGTCCTTGGAAAGACCCACAGAGCACTCCTAGGCACATTCCCACTTTGCAAAGTTGTTTATCTACAAATAACTGGAGAGATCTGCTGCTCCAGGTGTCCCTGACTCAGTCAGGCTAAGTGGGGACCCATTGCAATCCACTAGCAGCCACCAATCAGCATGAGACAGGGAAATACCTGGAATGCCAGATGACCCTTCCAGTAGTTTATGGTGGTTGATAAAGTATTGGGAAACCTTGTAGTTCAGCAGGTACACCCCTCTTGGCTTAAACCAATCAGTTCAAATGAGTCCCCCTCTTGTAGTAATCAATCACCCCTACCCAACTAGTTCCTGCCAGTGAATGTGCTAATCATGTTTTAGATTTGTTTTATGATTTTCCCGTGGTTTGTGATGATTTGCTAAGAGATGCTATGATGTATGTGAAGTCCCTGCTTTCCCCAAAGAGTGTATAAAACTGCTGCAAACCCTCATCTCCGGGTCTCTCAGTGTCACCAGTTGCTGTGTGTGCACGTGGAGGACCGAGCTAGCTCGAAATAAACACCTCTTTGCTGCTTACATAGATCTTGGTCTCTGGTGGTCTTTTGGGGGTCCCGAATTCGAGCATAACACAGCTTGATTCCACGCTATTCCAAAAGCACTGTGTCCCTTCCCCTAGGACATTATAGACATCTGCCTCTTGGAAGCTGAGTCATCATGGAAGGAAAGTGAAGAAAAACTTGAAACCCTGGGCTAAGGCCTTGGGCCAGAAGTGCCCAAGTTACCACTGTTCCATTTCTTTGATGAACAGTTAGTCCAACTTCATGGAGGCTGCTGGGAAACATAGCCAGGTGCTATACCAGGAAAAGGGAGACTCTGTTCCACATCTTGCAATCCTGATGAAACTACTCCACATGGGTCACTGCTTTGGGTCTTAGAATATGAGAGAAAGAGGGGGGAGAGGGGAGGGAGGAGAGAGAAAAAGAGTGAAACAAAGTGGCTGCCCACACAGAGCTCACATTCTAGTGAAGCAAGAGTCATAAATGCATTCATGACATCAATTCACATAGTGACAAGAGCTATGAAGAAAATAAAACAGGGGCATGTGCAAGGGAGAGTGAAAAGGGGTAGTAAAAGGTAACTGCATAGCATGTGTCATGCTGTGTATCTACTAGAATGATAACTATTAAAACATAGGAGAACATATTTACGTAATTAGAGAAAGAAGTCTTCCCGGATTACATAAGATCAAAATCAGGTATTGTAGGCACCCTTCTGTGGAAGCAGGACATTCTTACAGATCAGATAGAATCTATTAATAGAAATTGAAATCTGGAGTCATTAGAGGTACAGACTGAGAACTGTTCAGTAAGCACTTGAGGTTCTGCTATGAGGAAGTAGCAAAAAAAAAAAAAAAAAGCAAGAAAAGGGCCAACATAACCTACATGAGAGAAGAATGAAAATCCACAACAGATAGGTAGCTGGCTAAGGGTTTCAATTTTAAATGAAGAAAGATGGAAAACAGAAAAGACTTTTTTTGCATGAAATCAGGCATACTTGAATTACAAATGACACTAAACCTATCCCAAAGTAATTCTTCTCATTAAATCCATTTTATTATCTATATTTATAAAGTCCCCGGTTGAAGAACCCTTCTAATTTAATTATAATTTTATTATAATAATAAAAATGACATTAACCTTAATAGTTTACAGAGATTGGAAAGTGGGAAGGGGAAAAGAGGTGGAGAGAGGGTGGAATAGGAAATGTAGGCATACACAGATTTTTCTTAAAGATAGGAAGATATCTTAGAAGAAATAAATTTAATAGAATAAAAACAAATAGGAGAACAGCAACAAGGACTAAGTGAACAGTCTTTGTACCCATCCCTGGAAAAGGGTGGCAATGTCTAATGATGATACTAAACAGCCATGGCTTAGTCCATTTTATGTTGTGTAAGAGATGCCTGAGACTGGGTAATTTATAAAAACAAATAGGTTTATTTAGCTCATGCCACTAGAGACTGGGAAATTCAAGACCAGGAGGCTGTATTTGGTGAGGGTCTTCTGCTGTATCATGACATGCTTGAAAAGAAGTGGAAGGGCAAAAGAGAGAGGATAAAAAAGGAATCAAAAGTTTGATGACAAACTGCTCTTAATATAACTCAATCTCACAGCAATTACATTAACCCCTTTCATGGGGGGAGAGTCCTGAACATCTCTTAAAGGCCCTGCCTCTTCACACCATTGCACTAAAAAGTTAAATTTCAACATGAATTTGTCCTGGTTGACTCACATCCACACCATATTAAGGAGTTAATATAGTTTTATTTATTTATTTTTTTTAAAGAGAGAGAGAGAGAGAGAGAGAGAATTTTAATATTTATTTTTTAGTTTTTGGCGGACACAACATCTTTGTTTGTATGTGGTGCTGAGGATCGAACCTGGGCCGCACGCATGCCAGGCGAGCGCGCTACCGCTTGAGCCAAATCCCCAGCCCCAGGAGTTAATATAGTTTTAGAGGAAGAAAAGGAACACCACAAGAATTTGTAAAGGAATGATCAAACCTGGTGTTGCCTCCTCGGGAGAGTGGGCCAGAGAATAAAGGAGGATGGGACAAGGGAATATTGATTCTGTGACATCTTATAGCAAAATTTGATTTCTGTTAACCAGGACACATGTGCTAATATACATTTATTCATTTGGGTGCTTGGGATTAAATCCAGATTCCTTTGCATACCAGGCAGTACTCTATCACAGCTACATTCCCAGGCCTAGCACAAATTTTTAATTTTTTTAAATTTTATTTTTAGTTGTAGATGGACTCATACCTTTATTTTATTTATTTTATGTGGTGCTGAGGATCGAACCCAGTGCCTCGCCCATGCTTGCCTGGCACTCTACAACTGAGCCACAAACCCAGCCCCAATTTTTAATTTTTTATAAAGATCTTAATTGGCTTTATTTCTGACTCTAGAATCAGGCAATGCTTTGTTTCAAAAAATAGAATGAGTATTCCCTCTGTTATAATTTGAAAATGAAAATGATAACCTTTCCAGGTATCACTATAAATAAATATCTGAGTCAGGTGGAACATCAGGTGAACTGTGACCTGCTTAGAATGCTTCTAACAGGTAAGTAAGGATGACTCTAACTATCAATGTGCTACCTGAAAACCTACATCAGACTTTCCTGCAGCAGATGTTGCAAGTTAAAATTCCAGAGCTCAACTTGGAACTCTGATTCCGAGAGTGGGAGGTTGCTGAGAATTATCATTTCAATACAATAAAGTTCCTCTTCTCACATTCAAAAAGATTTGGAGATTGGAAAGCATTTTAAATACTAGAATCTGAAAAACCAGCCTCTATCTCAGAGCAAAGCTGTCCAAGGAAGGGACATGGCCTTTGTCCTTGGAAAAACCCACAGAACACTCCTAGGCACATTCCCACCCTGCTAAATTGTTTATCTACAGGAGAGATCTGCTGTGCCAGGTGTCCCTGACTCAGTCAGGCTAGGTGGGGATCCATAGCAGCCCCCTAGCAGCCACCAATCAGCATGAGACAGGGAAATACCTGGGATGCCAGATGACCCTCCCAGTAGTTTATGGTGGTTGATAACATATTGGGAAACCATGTAGTTCCCCACGTACACCCCTCTTGGCTTAAACCAATCAGTTCAAATGAATACCCCTTTTGCACTGACCAATCACCCCTACCCAACTTGTTCCTGCCAGTGAATGTGCTAATCATGTTTTAGAGTTGTTATTTGATTTTCCTGCGGTGTGTGATGATTTGCTAAGGGATGCTAGATGTATGTGAAGTCCCTGCCCTCTCCAAAAAATGTATAAAAATGCTGCAAACCCTGGGCTCGGGGCCTCTCAGCATCACCAGTTGCTGTGTGTGCATGCGGAGGACCGAGCTAGCTCGCAATAAACACCTCTTTGCTGCTTGCATCGATCTTGGGTCTCTGGTGGTCTTTGGGGGTCCCGAATTCGAGCATAACAAATCTACATAAATCTGAGGTGTGAAGGCCACCTCTGTTTGGAATACAATGATACTTTTTATACCAACATTATTTTTAAAATGTAGGCATTAGAGTTAATGCCATACGCAATAGACTGAATGTCTGTATCTCTGAACTTCCTATGTTGAAATTCCCATGGATGGGTATTAAGAGGTGGGCGTTTGGGAGGTGATTAGGAGAGCAGAGCTGCCCTGGATGGGATTAGCACCCTTATAAAAAGATCCCCAGAGAGCTTCCTTGTCTCTTCCACTATGTGAAGATGCAGTGAGAAGACATCTATGCATAAAACAGGAAGTGGGCCTCATGGAGGACTGAATCAGCAGGTACCTGATCTCAGACTTCTCAGCCATCCTAACTACACAAAATGAATTTTCACTGTATATAAGCTATGTATTTCTGTATCCTACGGGTGCTGGGAAACAGATTTGAGATCCCAGCAGAAGAAAGATGTGAGGTGCAGTTGGATAATCGACATGCTTTACTGGAAGTCCCAGGGAGAGATCTAACCATAGCCATCTTATAGCCATCTTGGGCCTGCCCCACACTTTGGTATTCTTTTAGAGCAGCCTGAACACACTAGGGCACCATAGCTATTAGGTACTTAAATCTGTTGCTACCAGAGCTCCTGGGTCAGTAGTGAAATGGGAAGCATGGGCATGCAGGGTGATTTGGACAGTGATAGGGAGAAAGGACACATCTCTTATATGCAGGAGCAAAGGGGGAGTAGCCACAATTAGGGTCAAGAGTACAGAACAGAGATGGGCACAGTGGCACTTGCCTGTAACCCCAGCTAGTTGGGAGGCTGAGGCAGGGGGATTACAAATTTGAGATCAGCCTTGTCAACTTAGGAAGACCCTAAGGGCTGGGGATGTAGCTCAGTGGCAAAGCACTTGCCTACTGTGTGTAAGACCCTGAATCACAGATACAAACTAATAAAACAGAACAGAACAGAGGATGGTTCCAGCGCTACAGCAGGTGAATCATCCAATATCCACTCCAGTGCCTTATGAAGGGAGGAATATATATATTTGGAAATAAGGTAGGACCTCTACTTATTTGACTTGTGGGATCTGGAGCCTAAGGACTATTTCTCTTACTGCAATTATTTTTTCCTCGTGGCCTTTGGCTATTGTTGCCTGAGAAAGAATGTGGTGTTTGAAACAGAAAATGGAATATTAGTATTTTTTTTAAGATTCAGACCAAGAAACCATTTTTAATAATTACATGTATTTTTAGCAAGTATTTTTAAAAAATGTGTGTGATTGTGTGTGTGTGTGTTGTTGTTGTTTTTGAGACAGAGTCTTGCTATGTCGTCCAGGCTGGTTTTGAAGTATTGTGCTTAAGATATCCTGAGCAGCTGAGACTACAGGCACAGGCCACCATTCCTGTCTATCAATCACTTATTAAGCACAGTCTGTGGTTCACTTAACATTTATTGATGATGTGTTTGACATTATGGTGTGAAAGGTAAGAGAAATGTTTGCCCATGAAGATTCAATTCAGTTAAGAAAGCAAACAAACAATTATGAAAATGGTGAAGAAGTAGTCTTGACTCCAGTTAGAAAAGGTGGTGTACTTTACATGGTAAGTTCAAAGATGGAAATGAATCCACTTGTAGATACATCTGCAATTATAAGTAGCTTGATATCATCAGAAGGTTTGGGGGCTATGAATGATAGTGGAGATGTAGGCAGTTGCTCTACCTAGGCTGATCACTGGAATCATCCTCAGAAACTTTTTTTCTTTATTTTATTTGCAAAAACAGGCTGCTGGTTGCAGGATAGTTTGCCAACCTCTTTATAATTCTGAAGACTTTTTTTTTTTTTTTTGGTGTTGTCAGATATGAAATCCAGGACTTTTATGCATTGTAGGTTTATGCTGTACTACTGAGCTACATCCCTACCCCCAGAAACTTTTATAACATTGCAAGGGGTCAGCAAACATGGCCAAGGAGGCAGCTCCAAATGTTTCTCCCTCCATAGGAAAAAAAAAAAATCAACCAGAAATGGTTAGAACCAGCTTTGCTAGAACTGTGGAAAATAGCCCACAAGTGAACACTAAATGAAGGAAAAATGGTAGGAAAGCTTGGTGGCATTTTTATTTGCCCTTGTCATACCTCCTTCCAGGTTGGGGTGGTCTTGAAGATAGCACTCTATGTTCCCAGTGTGGACCCTGATCCCTGGTCTGGAGGGAGTAAAGCAGAGCAGACCTTGTTCGCAAAGAATTGTGCATGTCTGTTCAAACCTGTCTGGGGTATTTGAATTTCTGATACAGAGCAGTTATCAATTTAGAATTTGCAAATGCTGGGAAAGTAGCAAGCATTCCTCAAAACATTGTACAGTGAGCAAACTTTTGTTAGCTTTCCATTACAATAATAATGTACCTCAGATAATTAGCTTTAAAAGGGGAAAGGTTTACTGTGGCTTACAAGTTCAGAATTTCAGTCTATGACCAGTTGGCCTTGTTGCTTTTGGTTGTGGTGAGGCAGCATATCATGGGGAGAATGTGGTAGAGCGACCTGTTCATCTCTTGGTGGCCAGGAAGCAAAAAGAACAAGGAAAGTGCTGGGGTTCCAGCTTCCTTTAAGGGCACCCTGCCAATGACATAACTTCCTGTCAGTAGGCCCCACCTCTTAAAAGGTTACACCACCTCCCAATAGTGCCACAGGGTGGAGATAAGCCTTTAATATGTGGACCTCTGGGGACAGTTCCAAACCATAGCATCCAACAACTCAGATGCATCTCAAAGGCATTATCCTCAGTGAAAAGAAAGAGCTAATCTCAAGAGGTGATTTACTGAATGATTCCATTTACAAAAGAATTTTTACATAAAAAATATGCAGATGGAAAACAAATTAATGGTTTTCAGCGATTAGGAATGGTAGCAAGGAATGGATATGATTATAAAGGGGTTCCAAAAGAAGGATCTTCATGATGATAGATGAGTCTGTCTTTTTTTTTTTTTTTTTAAAGAGAGAGAGAGAGAGAATTTTTTTTAATGTTTTTTATTTTTTAGTTCTCGGCAGACACAACATCTCTGTATGTGGTGCTGAGGATCGAACCCTCGCATGCCAGGCGAGCGCGCTACCGCTTGAGCCACATCCCCAGCCCAAAGAGTCTGTCTTGATTATAGTGCTGGTTACAGGAATTTACATGTGATAAAATTACATAGAATTATGTACACAGATTGTACCAATGACAAGTTTTTAGTTTTGATGGTGTTTTATAATTATGTATGATATAACTATTGGGGAAAACCAGGTGAACTCTCTCTTCTCTCTTTCCAACTTCCTGTGAATATATAATTATTTCAAAATAAAGAGTGAAAACTGAATGTGGTGGCTCATGCCTATAATCCCAGTGACTTAGGAGGCTGAGACAAGGGGATTTCAAGTTTGAGGCCAGCTTCAGAAACTTGTCTCAAAATAAAAAAGAAAAAGGTCTGGGAACTTGGCTTAGTGGTAAAGCACCCCTGGCCTCAATCCCCAGTACAGAAAGATCAAAATAAAAAAGCAAAACAAGGGGTTGAGGTTGTGGCTTAGTGGTAGAGAGCTTACCTAGCAGGTGTGAGGCTCTGGGATTGATCCTCAGCACCACATAAAAATAAATAAATAAAATAAAGATATTGTGTCCATCTACAACTAAAAATATTTAAAAACAGTGAAATGTATTCAAATAAAGAAATGATTAGAAATTTTCAAGAGAATTGAAATATATTGAACAAGGAATATTTTTTTCTTACTAATAAAGAAAAAAGCAGTCTCTAAAAGAAGAAAGACAACAAATAGTCTTTAATAAAGCAATGATGTATGATATAACTAAATGAAAACCTGGGTTGATTTTAAGAAAAAAAAAGTTAGATATAAGAAAGGAGCATCAGTTTGAACAATTCTTTTTTATTTATTTATTTCTTGACTTGAACTACAGAAATTTGAACATTTCTTCATAAGTGGTAGATTGATTATTTCTGGAGAAGACAACATTTTCATAGCCTTAATAATAAGATTATGTTTTATGGTTTTCAATTTTTTGGGGTGGGGGGTACCAGGTATTGAATTCAGGGGCACTGGACCACTGAGTCACACCCCCAGCCCTATTTTGTATTCTATTAGAGACAGGATCTCACTGAATTGCTTAGGGCCTCACTAATTTGCTGAGGCTGGCTTTGAACTTTTGATCCTTCTGCCTTCACCTCCCAGAGCCGCTGGGATTACAGGTGTGTATCACCGTGCCTGGCTGGTTTTCAATTTTTAAGACTTAACTGCTATACTAAAATGTAAGACAGATATGGCTGTAGGACAGAACAAAATGTGGACAACTGTCTGTTGTTTTGACTTAAAATGTATTTTATTTTAAACTGATACATAGTGATTTTTACATTTTTATGGGGAACAGTATGACATTTCAATATGTTTATAAAGTATAATTTTCAGGTCAGTGTAATTGGCATTATCTATCACTTGAAACATTTAGAATTTTATGCTGGGAACTTGGAAAAATCCTCTGGTGCACAGAAGTGAAATCACAGTTTACAAAAGTTGGAAGATAGAAAGGGACAAAGAGGGTGCTGGGGGGTGGGCGGTGCAAGGGAATGAATTTTCAAATTTCAAAGTGCAGAGTCAGGAGAGTCTATCTTTGTGAATGTTACTTTTTAAAGATGTTTTGGTGTATGATTTTGGGTGTTATGGTTTGGATGTGAGATGTCCCCCAAAAGCGCATGTGTGAGACAATACAAGAAGGTTTAGGAGAGAGATGATTAGGTTATGAGAGCCTTGACCCAATCAGTGAATTAATCACCTATGGGATTAATTGAGTGGTAATTGAAGGCAGGTAGGGTGTGGCTGGAGGAAGTGAGGTGTGGCTTTGGGGTATATATTTGTATTTGGCAAGTGGAGCTGTCTCTGCTCTCTGATCATCATGTGAGCTGCTTTCCTCCATCATATTCTTCTACCATGTTATTCTGCCTCACCTTGAGCCCCAAGGAATGGAGCCTGCTGCCCATGGATTGAGACCTCTGAAACTATTAGCCCTCACATAAATTTTTTTTTTTCCTTTACAGTCTGAGTCCTTTAGTCACAGCAGTGAAAAAGCTGACAAAATATAAAATTATAAAGGTAAAAAGTAAGAAAATAAAAATACTAATAATACTGTAAAGGGGCATTAAATCTAAATCTTTGAAAAAGTCCAAGTTGATAAAAGCTGATGAATCAATAAATAATGGCATAAGCACCTTGTTAAGATGTAAAGAAAGAGCCAGGAGCAGTAGTTACTCAGGAGGCTGAGGCAGGAGGATTACAAGTTCAAGGCCAGCCTCAGTAACTTAGCCAGACCCTCAAAATAAAATAAAAAAAGATTTGGGGATAAAATAGCTCTGTGGCAGAGTGTTTTCTTAGCATGCAAGAGACACTGGATTTGATCACCAGTCCCATGGAGGGAAAAATATATAAAAGAGTAGTCATAAGAGCTCAAATAAATGATTAAAAATTGTTAAATTAAGCATGGTGGTACATATCTGTACTTACAGTTATTTGGGCTATTTGGGAGGCTGAGGCAGGGGGATTGCAAGTTTGAGATTAGCCATAGCAACTTAGCAAGACCCTGTCTCGAAATAAAAAAGGGTTGAGGGTGTAACTCAGTCATAGGACATATCTGGGTTCAATCCACAACACAATACACACACACACACACATGTACTAAATTCAAATGGGTCTATTATATATGTGTGTGTATATATATGTAGATATTTTATATGGTATATATTTAAACAGGTGCTATTACATAAATAAGTACTCTTATTAAGGCTCTGCCCTTAGTACTTACAAAATAACTAGTCCTGGCTTTGAAGGGGTACCTATCTATAAGTCTGGTTTTTAATACAAATGGCATTAGCTGCACAGTATGAGATAAATGAAACCACCACTCTAGAACAACTTCTTTGGCTGCTCATATTTTTATGAATAGTAATGTAGAAAACTTGTAAGTCCTCTTGATACACTAATAAGAATTTTTCATTCAATATTTTATTCTACCATATACAGGTGCAAAAATTTTGTATATGTATTTTCAGCCACTCTCAAGTGTACTTGAGGGTGAGGCCTCTGTCTGATACATGTCCTTGCCTTCTTTATAGCACCTAGTGCTCAATAACTCTTTGGTGCAAGCAATGGTTATTTTTCTCTTCCTGTATTATAATAGTATTTGCTTCTAGTCAGACAATACTTTTCACTAATGAGTTTGCATTGTATGTTGCAGTTTTGATACTGCATATTGAATTCCATACCAGAGAAAAGAGGTTAGGCATTTTTTTTTCACATATGGGTTTCTTAGTTTAGTCTTTAAAAAGTCAACAAATGGTTAATTTTCACAGAAGATATACTAATAAGACCATTAATGCAAGTATATGAGTTAGCTTATGGCTTTTCTTCTTAGCTACTGTGTAAATTCAAAGGTGTCAATGAAAAAATTCACCCCATTAAACAGGCAAGAAAGACTTTATTCAAAACTATCTCAATACTCCCAGTATAGCAGGGGTAGCTGGGGATTTACATGCAATGGGTAGGCAGGGTGAAGGAGTCAGTGGATGGAAAATTACGAAGACAGGCTTGGTTAGGTATTGTTATGGACTGAATGTTTGTGTGTTCTCCCATCTCTTGTCCCAGATACATATGTTGAAGCCTTAATGCCTTAGTTTGGCTGTATTTAAAGTAACAAATTAATTAAATAAGGTCATAATGGTGGGGTTCTGATGCACTTGGGTTAGTTAGTGTCCTTACAAAAAAGAGTCACATTCTGCCTCTCAGCAAAGAGATCCCATGAGCATACAATGAGAAAGCAGATGTGTAAACTATGTGGGAGAGGTCATCAGAAACCATACATGCTGGGCTGGAGTTGCAGCTCAGTGGTAGAGTGCTTGCCTAGCACATGTGAGGCACTGGGTTCTATATCCAGTACCTCATAAAAATAAATAAATGAAATAAAGGCATCCTGATCTCAGACCTCCTGAATTGTAAGAAAATGTCTGTTGTTTAAGCCACTGGCTCTATGGTATTTTATCATGGCAGTCTGAGCAGACTTATCCAACAACGGTGTTGGGATTCTTGCTAACTGAGCTCAGTAGGCCAAGGGTAAGGCCTAGTCAAGAAGAGGGCTAAAAGCAGCTTAATTAAAGTTTGGCCAGTCCCTCCCTCTTAAGGAAAGAAGAGACATTATTTTTTCCTCTGAACAATATAAATTAATTTCTTGCTTGGTTGTTTTATGTTTACTAAGGACAAGCTAAACCATCCTGTTGAGATTTGACAGTAGAAAATTAAAAAAAAAAATTTTTGTAGTTGTAGATGGACAGAATGCCTTTTTCATTTGTTTGTTCTTATGTGGTACTGAGGATCGAACCCAGCACCCCGTGCATGCTAGGCAAGTGCTCTGTCACTAAGCTACAGCCCCAGCCAGACAGTAGAGAAATTTTGCTGAATGGTGCAAGCATATAATGAAGGGCATTTCTATGAAAATAAAAGAAAACCAAAGACAAATAGCTGGATCAGATGATAAACCCCGTTTGAGAGTGCTGATTATGGGCTTGAAATGTTTTCAAAAGATGGAGTAAAGGTGACAGAGGAAATCTAGCTGCAGACCAAGTCCTGGTCTTCAGTTTGAGTGTTTTGGTGATGACAAAGATATCAGAGAGGGTTTGGTAAGATCATCCATGACCATGGTTATTTTGTGAAGCAGGGCATGGCTGATGATGGCGGACCAGTGAGCATCCCAAGGGACACGAAGTCTGCCTATACATGATCATCTGTGAAAAGTCCTTCAAAATATCTTATTCAGATATCCAGCCTCAGCTCTCAGGGATTTTTTAGATTCAGGGAGAAAGGCCAGGCCAGCTTCAGAACAACTTAGAGACCAGTTAAGAATGTGGAGAGCCAGGTTTTATTTACTTGTTTTTATGGAACTGGGGATTGAACTTCATACCTAGTAGGCAAGCGCTCTGCCACTGAGCTTCATCCCCAGCACCCTACACCTTCATTTTACAAAAAAAAATTGAATCAGGATCTTGCTAAATTGTCCAGGTAGGCCTCAAACTTGCAATCTTCCTGCCTCAGCAACCTAAGTAGCAGGAATTACAGGCATGTGACACTCTACCCAGTGACTGACAGGTTTAAGTCAGGAAGGTGTGAGACAGAAAAAAAAATTAGAAATGTTTAGAGAGTTCTAGTCAAATACAAGTAGGAATTGAGAAGAATTTAAAATTTGGCAAGAACTCATAAAATGTGTGAAAGAGTAGAGTCCAGTAGAATTTGCAGGGAGGCAGCAGAACCAGGCATGTTACAGAGTTGAAAAATAGCTCATAGACAACAAACAAGAGTAACATCTGACTGGGTGCCATGAAGCACACCTGTAATCCCAGGAGGCTGAGACAGGAGGATTGCAGTTTCAAAGCCATCAAAGCTCGCAACAGCGAGGTGCTAAGCAACTCAGTGAGACCCTGTCTCTAAATGAAATACAAAATAGGACTGGGGATGTGGCTCAGTGGTCAAGTGACCCTGAATTCAATCCCCGGTACCTCTGCCCTGTCCCCCAGCCACCCCCCCAAAAAAAGAGTAACACCTGTTAGCCCACAAGTGTGTGTTTTATATTGAAATGTAAGCTTTCTTTCTACAGCCACAACCAATAATTTTCACAACGGATATGCTAATAGTCCATTAATGCACCTGCAAGAAACACTAAGGGTCTTTATTCCTGGCTACTATTTAAGTTATACAACTGTAAGATAAACATATATGTTTATCTTTTTGGTACTGGGGATTGAACTCAGGGCACTTTATCACTGAACTACATTTTCAGTTCTTCCACCCACCTTTTTGAAAATTTTGAGACAGAGTCTCACTAAGTTGCTAAAGGTCTCACTAAATTGCTGTGGCTTGCCTTGAACTTGTGGTCCTCTGCCTCAACCTCCTCTCTGGGATTGCAGAGTCACTGTCCCCAGCTAGCTAGATATATATTTATAAAGTATGCATTAATGATTTTTAATTTGTTACTGTTAATGTTATTAGACTGAAAGGATCTTGAATCATCTTTTGAATTTTTTCTTGTCTGCTGTTGATTCTTTTTAGTGACAAATAAAACTTTAAACTCCTGACTCTATTAAGTTGGTATCTTCATAGAGTTTTTACCAAGACTCTGACTAAGCATGAAGGTAGTTAAGAAGTGAAGGGACATTCCTCTCCATCTAAGAATATGTTTTTCAGTTTCATAATCCCCCAAATAAATAAACTCTTTGGTATTTGGCTTCTTGTTTGAATATCCACCAGAGATTTTGCTCTTATTTTCAGAAAATGGACAATTACTACCCTCTTGCAGATAGAGTGAGCCACTGGAATAGTTCTGGGTAACGAGTTGTGGACAGAAGCATGTATGTCATTTCTAAGCAAGTTTACTTATTTGATAGCATAAGAAAAATGTAAGAGAACTGAGCAAGGGGCACATGTCTATAATCCCAGCTATGTGGGAGGCTGAGGCAGGAGGATGGCAAATTAAAGGCCAGTGGAGGTAATTTGGTGAGACTCTGTCTCAAAATAAAAAGCAGTGGGGATGTAACCCAGTGGTAGAGTGCCCCTGGGTTCAATGCCCAGTCCTGGGTGGGAGGATCCCCAAGCAAAACAAAGAAAAACAATAAAAAAGAAAATGCAAGAGCTCTCTCTGCATCTTTACAGTTGTGGAAAGCACATACTAATGTGGCACTGTTTGGAATGCTGAACCAATCCAGGGAGCAAAGCTGCCCTAGAATATTATCTGATAAGTAAAAAACTGAAGTTAATTAGTTAAACTAATTCATTTTTGTGTTAGATCATCATAACTAGACGAGGCAGATTGATACAGCTTAATGAATCATTTGTTAGCAAAACTAATTTGTCATCCAAACCTGAGAACTTTTGAGAATGAAAGGGGACTCAATTAATAATTACATCAGAATAGCCAGTTTGTAAACTGGGACTATTCTAAGAAAATCAGGATGGTCACCTTACATACATGGTAAGTATGTATACACAAGTGTTGAGACCTCTGACTACCTGAGAGCTTTCCAAGAATATTTTCTAGTAATTAAAGCCACAGTAGATTACACGAGTGTTAGATCATAAGATAATATAGCTAATGAGGGTAAAAATCTTAGTTTGGAAAGTTTGATGGGCCATCTCAGAGACTTGGGAGGCTGAGGCAGGAGGATCACAAGTTCAAGGACAGTCTCAGTAACTCACTGAGATCTTGTCTCAAAAAATAAAAGGGATATGGGCTGGGGATGTGGCTCAAGTGGTAGCGCGCTCGCCTGGCATGCGTGTGACCCGGGTTCGATCCTCAGCACCACATACAAACAAAGATGTTGTGCCCGCCAAAAAACTAAAAAATAAATGTTAAAAAATTAAAAAAAAAAAAGGGGGGATATAGTTCAGCAGTACAGTGCTTGCCTAGCTTGTGTGAGGTCTGGGTTCAACAGCCAGGATTGGGATCGGGGGTGATTTGGGCTCTTACATATGATCAAATCATTGAAAAGGCTCTGTTGGTCAGGGGCCAAAGATTGTGAAATGCCCACTATCCCTGTTGTAGGGACAAACGAGGCAAGGCACCGAAGATAGCAGGAAACAGTTTTATTTGGCTGCAGCCAGATTCAGGGGGTACATACAGCCTTTGCTATAATCAATCAATCCCCTGAACCCCAAGTTCAGGGAGTTTCAGAGTTTTATACCCAGCATGTAAAGGGAGTGGCTCAGAAGTTCACAGTCTGCAGAAGTTCACATAAAAGCAGCTTTTTCTTTCACTGTTCTGGGCAAGTTAACCCTTCAAGGACAACACCTGAGAAGGGAGAGCTTCTTCTCCCCTTTCTTTCCTCCCCCTGCCAGCTGTTACCATGGGCCCATTTGTAACTTATCTTAAAAATGTAGACATCTCTGTGAAGCCCAGCTCAAGGCCAGAGGCCTTGTTTGCACATTTCTACAAAGTACTATACTGGATACATTTGTGAAAACTAGTAAGGGGGTGTCCAGCACCTGGAGTGCTGGTATCTTCTCGGCCAGTGGCCAAGTAAACAGGGTGACATGAAAATAGGAAGTTTATCTACAATGGACTCTTTTTCTGACAGTCCTAAAATCAGCCATGGTGAAGAGGGCTTCTCTGTGGGGAAAGGGGGTGCCACTTCATCCCAAGTGACAAGAATCCTTCACTTCTGGAGATTCTGCTGATTCCATTTTATATCCGGGGCATGAAGAAATGAGGTAAAGCTAGAAACCCAAGATCTGAAGGTCCTGCCTCCCTATGTGAACCAAGCATCCCTCTCCCCTGAGGGCTTATCTCATGCTTGAAGATAGTAGGTCTTCCAGCCCTTTGTCAGAAATAGATTTTGTTGCTCAATGCATTCATAATCCTCTCTTTTATTCTTACTCTGAAGAGGGGATATAGCTCAGTTGGTACAGTGTTTCCCTCACATGTACAAGGTCCTGGGTTCAATCCCTAGCACTACCAAAAAAAAAAAAAAATGAAAAGAAAAGAAAAAGCAACAAAACAACAGAAAACACAACCTCAAAACTTCACCAAGGTGAGAAATCATAACGCTTGGTTATTTGCTGTTGTGGTATGAATTGATCCATTGATGGGAGGTGGCAGAAGGTGAGGCCTAGTTGGAGGGAGTAGGACATTTAGGGTATACCCTTTAAGGCTATATTGGATCCTGTTCTCTGCTTTTCAGTCACCATGGAGTGAGCAGTTTTGCTGTTCTGTGTGCTCCCTGCCATGATGTTTTGCATTGCCATGGGCCCAAAGTGATGGGGCCAAGTATGATTAAGTTTCTGAAACCATAAGCCAAAATAAATCTTTCCTCCTTTAAGTTGATTTACCTCAGTTATTTTGTCACAGCAGCAGAAAACTAACGCTAAAGCTGCTAAAACAGATTAAGAGAAAGGGAAAAGGTATGGAATAGAAACATAAACTAGGGTTAAGAATGTTTCAGGGATCCTTAATATTTTGATTTTTGTTTTCTGAAATTGGATTTTATTTTATCTTATAATTTCAGTTCATCTAAATTTTGTGTTCTGTACATGTGATGTTTGACTGTACCATTGACTGTTATGGAAGTTCAGCGTTGTATGTCTCTCTCTACACTGTGGTGCACTTAACTTGTGGATTTTTTATACTAAAAATGTAGAATAAAGACTATTTTGAAGATTTGAAAAAAAAAAGAAACATAAACTAATATTGCAGAGATATATCTCAACTTTCAGTCTTTTTAAATTTTTTTCCTTTTTCTTTCTTTCTTTATTTTTTTACATACCTGACAATAGTGGAATGCATTACACTCATCATTACCCATTTACAGCACAATTTTTCTTACCTCTGTATATAAAGTATGTTCACGCCAAATTATACCATTATACATGTACTCCTTTTTTTTGCATTACAATTCTTAATACACATATATACCACAATTTTCATATCTCTGTTCAACTTTCAGTCTTTTAATTAGTAACTGAGGGAAGCTAGGGAAATGAAAGTCCTGCCTTTAAATTTAGCTGTACCTTACCCTGAAGGTCTAAATTGCCTATGAGTAATGGGACATCATTTTTAATTTCTTTGCAAGAATTTTAGCTTGAGGGTTTATTTATTTATTTAATGAAGTGTTTACATAAAAATATTCCTGTGCAGGAAAAAAAAAACTCAGTTTATATAAGAAACATTTTGTCATGAATTCCTTCATCATATGGTCTTTTCAACATGGTATTAGGTGAGTCCTGGGACTAATAGAACACACTGCACTAAAAGGAAAGGAAAGGTTGGGTCACAGAACAATGCAGATGGAGAAGGCCTGGGTGACATTATAGAGGTGTAGGCACCCACAGTGCATTTACTGAGGTGACCAAAAAGAGCGGGAGGGTGGTTGCCACACATGCTGCTCATGTTACACACTGATTTACGGCCAGTTCTGGCAGCAGAGGCCATGGGGGCAGCGTGATCCAATCACTTGTGCTTTTTGGATTGCATTTGTCACTTCGCCATGACCTTCAAAGTGAATAACACTGAATACTTTTCCAGAAAGTTTGGGGTTGGCCAACCTCTATAAATATCGCTGGAAAGGATATAGAACTTAAAACACACTGATTTTTCCACTATTTTTGCTAAAAGGAATAACATTAATTAGCCTAAGATTTTGCGTTAGGATTTTTCATTTAAAAGTCTCTGTCCTGCCTTAATGGATTTATTGTCATAACCATTATTATTATTATTATTATTATTATTATTATTATTATATTTATTCTTTAGTTTTAGGTGGACACAATATCTTTATTTTACATTTATGTGGTGCTGAGGATAGAACCCAGTGCCTTGTGCATGCCAGGCAAGCACTCTACCACTGAGCCACAACCCCAGCCCCCATTTTTAATATTATTTTAGCAAACTATTAAATTTAAATGGAATTAAAAAAACACATTATATGAAGATCAGTTAATTCTGGTCAATTCTTGGTAATTATTGTACTTTTCAATCTCTACAGAACAGGAAGAATCTATAAATCAGAATTATCAGTTCATTGTCTGGTCTTATTACTGTGGATCAAAATCTGACCAGGAAAGATGAGTTTATTGACCAAGGAATTCATCACCTTCATTTCAGAATTCAAATGTCAGTTTAAAAAAAGGAACACTAAGTTTTGTCTCCTTGGTGTCTACTGCATCACCTCAACTGGCCAGTCCACTTTTGGGAAAACACATCACAAATTATAGGTCAGCATTACTCTTTGACATCCCTGTCTCTAAAATGACCATTCTTATCATTTCTGTAATTTGAAAGTTCTTATCAGAATTTCCCATCTTGATTCAAATTTGACTTTTGATAAGAAATACTTCTATGAAGCAACAGCATTTTTTTTTTTTTTTTGGTGCTGAGGATTGAACCCAGGGCCTTGTGCATGTGAGGCAAGCACTCTACCAACTGAGCTATATCCCAGCCCTGCTACAACATTTTATTTGTACCCTTACTATTATATCCTGAGTAACTTTCTTCCATGCAGTTCTTTTTTTTTAGAGAGAGAATTTTTTAATATTTATTAAATATTTTTTAGTTTTCAGCAGACACAACATCTTTGTTTGTATGTGGTGCTGAGGATCAAACCCGGGCCGCACGCATGCCAGGCGAGCGCGCTACCGCTTGAGCCACCTCCCCAACCCCTCCATGCAGTTCTTGAAAACAAGTTTATGTGTTATGCTCCAATTCGGGACCCCCAAAAGACCACCAGAGACCAAAATCGATGTAAGTAGCAAAGAGGTGTTTATCGAGAGCTAGCTTGGTCCTCTGTACACACACAGCAACTGGTGATGCTGAGAGGCCCGGAGCCCAGGGTTTGCAGCAGCTTTATACATTCTTTGGAGAGGGCAGGGACTTCACACACATCATAGCATCTCTTAGCAAATCATCACACACCGCGGGAAAATCAAATAACAACTCTAAAACATGATTAGCACATTCACTGGCAGGAACAAGTTGGGTAGGAGTGATTGGTTAGTACAAGAGGGGGATTCATTTGAACTGACTGGTTTAAGCCATGAGGGGAGTACATGCTGAACTACATGGTTTCCCAACATGTTATCAGCCACCATAAACTACTGGGAGGGTCATCTGGCATCCCAGGTATTTCCCTGTCTCATGCTGATTGGTGGCTGCTAGGGGATTGCTATGGGTCCCCACCTAGCCTGACTGAGTCAGGGACACCTGCACAGCAGATCTCTCCTGTTATTTGTAGATAAACAACTCAGCAGGGTGGGTGTGTGCCTAGGAGTGCTCTGTGGGTCTTTCCAAGGACAAAGTTCAGGCCCCCTTCCTTGGACAGGCTTTGCTCTGGGGTAGAGGCTGGCTTTTCATATGAAGACAGGAAATATCTCAGAGATTAATGTAATATCCTTAGCATTATCTAGTGTGTCAGGAAATATTTATTGAAATTAATAGTTTCTTTTAAAATACGAATTTAAGCTGGGTATGGTGGTGTGTGCCTGTAATCCCAGCAACTAGGAAGGCTGAGACAGGAAGATTTGTAAGTATTCAAGGTCAGTGGGGCCAATTTAGTAAGACTCTGACTTGAAATAAAAAATAAGTAGGGCTGGGGATGTAGCTCGGTGACAACGTACCCCTGTGTTCATTCCCTAGTACTGTGAAAAACAAAAATTAAAAATTACATAAAAATAAAAAATGCATTTATATGTATATATGTATGTTTGTATATATATATATATGTATATATATATATATATATTTGGCAGTGCTAGGAATTGAACCCAGGAACATGCTAGGGGAGCGCTCTACCCCTGAGCTATAGTCCAACCTACTTACTATGGTTTTGATAAATTTAGTTTATAATAAAGAATATCTTCATAGGTTTAAAACCATATAAGAGTAATTATAATTTTAGTTAGAGTCACCATTTTCTTTACTGTAGACAATACATTAGAAATGTTTATTTTTCTACAAAAGCCTATTTTGTTGATATTTTTTTTTTAATTTTAAGAATTAGTCTATCCATATTAAATCTACTATATTTTTCAAGTTATAATTAATAACCTGTCTGTAAAATATGAGGGGCTGATCAAATGATTTCTAAAGGTTTCTATTAGTATTCCTTAATTTCATCTTCCATTTTGTATACAGCTCACTAAAATATAGGTTCCAAGAGTGCAGGAGCCTTTTCAGACTTACTACCTGCTGTTTCTCTTAATGTCCAGTATATCCTACAATATAATAAACAATTGTTGAATGAATCCATCAACTATACTTTTGTCCTTCCTTTCCTAAATGCTTATATATTATGGAAATTCTACCCACTATTTTTCAGTGGAGCGACTATCACAAGCAAGCTTTGTGCTCCTGTTAAACTTCTCATAATCTATTTAGACAGAATTGTCAACACAAATTAAATGTGAACACAACTATAAGAAGAGCAATAACAAGATAGTCTAGGCAGGTGATACCAAAGGAAAAGAAGGATTGGCCATCACAAGTTTGAGGTCAGCCTAGGCAACTTAGTGAGACCTAGTAAAAAATAAAATAAAAAGGGCTGGGGATGTAGTTCAGTGGTAGAGTGCTTGCCTAGCAAGGGTGAGGCCCTGGGTTCTATCTCTAGCACTATCAAAAGAAAAAGGAGTAGAAGAAAAAAGACTAGTTAATTTGGCCTGTGTAAACTTTACTAAATGAAGAATAAGAGGTATAGATGATTTTAAGTTTTCTTTGTCTTCTTTATGTCCTCCCTTTTCTCACTCTTCCTTCCTTCCTTCCTTCTTCTTATCAGAAATAAAATACTATATTTATAAAATACAATTCCTATAGTATCTAGGAAGTATGAAATGGGTATATTTCCAGGTTCTTTTTCTATTCTTCACTAGCAAAACACTAATTTTACCAAATTTGAAGGTTATATACCAGTGTAATACTTTTCAAATTCATGAAAAAAACTTGATTAAATGCAACTCTCTGGAAGAGAACTTGGTATAAAAAAATCTAAAAATGAATCTGAGTCCTGTGTAAAATAAGAGTTTTATCCTTTCTTAAATATTAATTATCTCTAAAAATGGAATGACTTTTTCTACTTACTAAGATCTGAATACTCATGCAGAGAAAAATACATAAGAAATTGAAAAAAAAGGAGATATAGAAGGTGAAAATTTCATGGAAATATCTTTTTTTTTTTTGGTGGCACTGAGGGTTGAACTCAGGTGCTCTAGCACTGAGCTACATTCTCAGCCCCTCCCACTACTGTGGTGAGCCGTTCTAATTAGACCGTGGCCGCCATTAGAAGATGGCACCGGCTTCCACTGTGGCCTGTGATAAACAACTCCTAATATGGAGAATTTGCACGCAATCCCTTACCACCCTATGAGAAAGGTCCACGTGGCAGCTTAAGATTGGTATGCTGGAGGCTTTATTAGGCTGTGCTTGGGCGCTCGGCGACGGGTCACTAGAAGATGATACATGAATCAAGGCCTGAATAAACTGCTGAAAGAAGAATCCTGTGTCGTGTTTTCCCTTGCCGGCGAGGGGTCGCGGCACACTACCTTTTTTTTTTTTTTTTTTAAATAAATTTTGAGACAGGGTAATGCTAAATTGCCCAGGATGGCCTTCCACTTGCAATCCTCCTGTCTCAGCCTCCCAAGTAGCTGGGATTACAGGTGTGTGCCACCACGTCTGGCTGAAAACAGGATATCTCTTTTTCTTTTTTGCCATTTTTCTTTTCTTTTTTTAAAAATTTGTATTGTTGGTTGTTCAAAACATTACATAGTTCTTGACATATCATATTTCACACTTTGATTCAAGTGGGTTATGAACTCCCATTTTTTACCCCGGCAGCAGAATACAACAGACACTAGTATGGCAATATGTAAAACAGTGGATGTGTAACCGATGTGATTCTGCAATCTGAAACAGGATATCTTAAATATCATTTTGTCAATAAAATAACAACTTAATTATTGTTATTATTTTATCAACTATGACATATAGTTAGCTACTTAGAGTAAATCCTTCCCTAAATTGTGATTCTAATGAAAAAAATTTATATTTGATATACTCATTATTCAAATATTTCAATTGTTTAAGATAAAATAATTAAAGCTTTTATGTTTTTCTTTAGTATAATGAATTAGCCAGCTGAAGAGGAAAAAAGCAGATGTATTTTAAAGTAAATTCTTACAAATTGAGAAATGAGACCTAAAACAATCATTTAAATGTCTTTGATACTATAGTGTCAGATGAAGTAATAAGGAGGGACATACCTTAGATTTCAATAGTTACTGAATTTAAGCCATTAAAAACAATCTTAAAAATTTTATGCCTTTCAGTTTTTTCCTGTGAATTTTTTTTTTTTTTTTTTTTTTGGTGGAGGGAAATGGTAGACTACAGCAAATTGTGTATATTTACATTTGTTATGTGTCTTACAATAGTAACATTCTCTTAGATTCCAGGTTGCTTTTTCTAAAGACTTATTGTAAAATAACTTTATAAAAATTTTGTCACAGTTTCTGAAAGTATTAGGGAGTTTCAGATAATAGAGAATAGTTATGAAATGCTTGGAAACTACAGGAGTCTGCTATCAACTTGGGTATTTTGGTTGAGCAGTTTTGGAAGGAAAAAAAAACAAAGAACAGCTAAAATAAAGGTTAAGGCCCAGTATAGTAGCTTTGGTGCACAATTTAGGCAATCTTCCAGTGGAGAAAGGACTGCTTGTGCCGTCTTTTCAGTCATATCCACAAACACACACAGCATTTTTACTGAGAACCATGATGGCAGCAATGCAACAAAAGCATACTGTGGCCCAAAGGATTAAGAAAGTTTCATAGTGGAAGAAATACTGGAGCAAGTCCATGAACAATGGGTGCATTTTCCTCAGCTATTATAGACATTGGCAATATTTAAAATGAAGCATTTTTTGTAAAAGGAAGCCTATTTTCTACCCACTCTCATATGTGTGAATCACGTATTTTATATAAAAATCAAAACCTGACAAGTACAGTTTGTGGTTTGAGTCAATGGTTCTCAATATTTAACATGTATCAGGATCATCCAGAAGGCTTATTAAATTTGTCAGACTGGTCCTAAGAATTTGCACTTCTTGGTTCCTCTGAAATTTGATGTTGCTGGGTCATTAGGGGAGAACTGTCTTGCTCCTTTCCACCATGTGAAGACACAGTAAGAAGCTGCTGTCTATGAACCAGAGTGAGCCCTCACCAGATACCTACATGGTTTTCCAACACATTATCAACCACCATAAACTACTGGGAAGGTCATCTGGCATCCCAGGTATTTCCTTGTCTCATGCATGCTAGGAGTTGCTATGAATCCCCACCTAGTGTGACTGAGTCAGGGACACCCAGAGCAGCAGATTTCTCCAGTTATTTGTAGATAAACAACTTAGCAGGGTGGGAATGTGCCTAGGAGTGCTCTGTGGGTCTTTCCAAGGACAAAGGTCATGTCCCTTCCTTGGACAGGCTTTGCTCTGAGGTAGAGGCTGGTTTTTCAGTTGTAGCAGCCTTAACAGACTAATACAATTATCATCTTCTAAACAAATTAAGTTTTTTTTTTTAAAATTCATAAGGAAATGCTGATGTGTTGTTTTGCTTTTCAAATAGAGTAAAATTAAGTACAATGAAAATAATTCTTTCAGAGGAAGTATTTGTTTCACTGGCCTTTTTTTTTTTTTTTGTGCTGAGGAGTGGGTACAGGTTATGGACCCAACTAAAATAGTACAAGGAAATAAAATTGAAGAATAAACTAGTTCCACATTTAGTAGGATATTAGTTTTGGGTTTTCTCCAAATAGTGCGGATAAAATGAGAGACCCGAGTAACAAACTAGACTTGGCTCTAAACACCATAGTCAAAACCTATTACATGACACAGGTGTTAGGAAATTACTAAACAATCAAAACAAAACGAAACAACAACAACAACAACAACAACAACAACAACAAAAAACAACAAAAGAAAATAACAAAGCCAAAAAGGTGTTAGGAAGGTACTAGATGTTTTAAGGTAATATTGGCAACACATGGAGACTTCCAATTCTCAAGGCCAAATAAAACAGTGAATGTCATGTCTATGGGAAATGTGAACTTCTAGGATGATGAGAGTAGTTTGTATATGGAACATGGTTCAGTTTAATAAATATTTGTTGAATGCTTTATGCATTTAAATAACAGAGTCTTTCTTATATAACAAGGGTTCTGCCTACACGGAACTCTGAACAGAGTGCCAAACAGCTATACTACACTTTGAGTATTTTCTGCTTAATAATAAAATTGAAGTGACCCAGTATGAAGAATTATTATAGCAAATGTTACCTCTGTGGCCAGGACCAGACTTGCTCTAACAATGGATCAAGAATATTTAAAATTTAAATTACCATTCAACAATGGGTATTAATTTTGTAGCAAACAATGGGTGCAAAGTATTAATATTGTAGCAAACCAGGCTGTGGAGAGAAACAATGGACACATTGGACACATTAAGAATGCACCCACCCTTTATGGGTTACAGGTAAGTAGGAATACACATTCACAAGAATTAATGATATGCAAAAAGTGTTAAATGGAGACACAATCAGAAATCCTCTGCAGGTGGAGGTGGGTGGCACCCTGAGGTATGTGTACCACAGGAAGGTAGAGTTGATAGCTTGATTATTTGTGGTTCAGCTATTCTCATAAGAGTAACACTTGGTTCTTTTTATTAACAAAGTACTTATTACTAGCCTGATTAAAAATGAAATAACAGGGCTGGGGATGTGGCTCAAGTGGTAGCGGCTCGCCTGGCATGCATGCGGCCGGGTTCGATCCTCAGCACCACATACAAAACCAAAGATGTTATTCCGCTGAAAAAAACTAAAAAATAAATATTAAAATTCTAAAAAAAAAAAATAAATAAAAAATAAAATAAAAATGAAATAACAAAAAAAGCAAAAGAGAAAAATGAACTATATCTAACTTTAATTCAGTAGAAATCTAGTTGTGAAAAATTGCTATAGCAGAAGGGAGAAAGAAAATATACGAAAAAATGAAGGCAAGTCAAAACAGATGTTCAGTGATTTTAGCCCTCTTCTTAATTTAGATTACCATTTGTACTCATTTTGTTTATGGTAAGATATTTTCATGTACTAAAATTTCTGCTTGGAATAGCAGAAAACTAATCCTGTAAAACTTGTTATGCGATCCCATCAGTTAGGAGTGCTCTAGGCTCAGGCAAGAGAGCCAAAGATGGGACTAAATGAATCTGTGACCCCTAGCTATACTACAGAAGACAGATGAGCAGAGATTTTTGCACAGTTCAGAGCACTGGATATGCACTCATACCTTAAATTCAAAATGATGTTGAGCTGAATGGTAGGTCATCTTACTAGCAATTTTGTTCTGAAGTTATTTTATGAGTTGAAGCTTTGACCTTACTAGTGTGTTCTTTCACACACTTTGTACACCATCAGTTGGATCAGTTGCCATGGAAAGCAGTAACCTGGGCATGGAGGGTGTTCTAATTCTAATGTACCTTAAGAACCCTATAAGGGTAGTCTTCAATCATTGATAACAAAGCTGAAAATCAATACAATTCAAGCAATGCGTGCTCTAACAGACTAGTGGTTTGGAGGGGAATATACACAGAAAGACTAGTGAACAGAAAAGCGATGTGACACTGGATATTTAGCAGAGAAATGATACCTTTTATGTGTATTATAATCCATTGAAAAACATTATGTGTAGTATGTAGCTTTCCAGGAGTTAGGGTTAGGGTTAGTCTTAAAAAGCACGAATAACATTTTTACTGTTCAGGACCATTAGTGGCAGTGCTTTCCTAGCTTGGTTGATCAATATGCCACTCTATCCCCTTCTCAACTTTCTCTTTCCTCTTGATAACGTGTGGTTAAACACACTAAAAGAAACTTGCTTGACACAATATCTTCAGAGTGTTGAATGCTATGCACACTTGGGATGTTCAAGCGCCCACGCCCATAGCTCCCTCCCAGAGTCAGGCCAAGGTCTCAAGAATCTGTAGGTCCACCTTCAGGAACCGGAGGCGAGGCGCCCACGCCACCCGGGGAGGGCGCGCACGCTCTGGAAGCGCTGACGACCGGCGTGGGGGCGGGACTTTGGGACGCTAAGTGGACACTCTAAAGTGGCCCAATCATGAGAAAAGCCCTGAGCCCTTAGGATCAATTAGTGAGCACCTTCCAAAAGAGCCGCTCAAAAGTTACCCTGCGGGGTATCGCCCCCGACCCAGGAAAGCCCTTTGAAAATGCTTCAACACCCGGGAAGTCTTGTCCCCGGGAGCGGCGGGGACGTCGAGGTGCCTGTTTCCTCAGGACCTCCACAGCCACTGAACACCGACCACACTACGACCGGAGCGCCCAAATGTGGGAAAGAGGGCGGGGAGGCAGAGGCCTTGATCTCGCGGGATCTCCTCCCACCGCTGTGGTCTCCAGGCCCCAGAGCAGGCCTCGCGTTGTTTGGGGATTGGGGCGGGGCGAACCCCAGGTGGGCGGAGCCAAATGGGGGCGTCCCCAGTCCTTGTTGACTTCGGCCTCCTGACGGAGCGTCAGTCTCTCCTAGGGCTTTCCGCGCATGCCCAACTCTCTGGCGGTACTGGAGGCCGGGACAGTCCGGCTGCCCCCGGCGCAGGTCTGGGCCCCGCCCCTCCCCCCCCGGCGGCGGTGGCGGCGGTGTTGTTGTGGTGGTGGCGGCGGCC